>NC_134792.1:30508534-30676034 GCF_046742065.1 Oratosquilla oratoria
AAAGCTTATAGGCCTGTAGTTATTTGGCTTCTTTTTGTCACCTTTTTTTAATATGGGAGTAACGTTATTTAGCTTCCATTCTCTTGGGACATCTCCAGATATGATGGATTTCTTGAAAAGAATTTCTTATGAAATAACAATCTAATTTTTGATTTCCTTTAAGATTCTTAGATGCCAACCGTCAGGCCCTGGTGTTTCATTAACTTTGAGTTTTTCTATACACCTTTTACTTATGTTATATTTACCGTAGTAAGTCAACCCTAGACTTTTCACAGGTTTCAGTTTAGAGTTCACTCTGAGGTGTTTCGTTTACGAATACTGAGCTAAAATCGTTGTTTAAAATATCACACATTCCTTCATTTAAATATTCAAGTTGACCGTCAGAAGATAATAGTGGGCCAATGTGATTCCTAATAACCTTTTTATCTCTTATACAACTATAGAATTCTTTGGGGTTTTCTTTGGATTTATCAGCGATATTCATTTTGTATTGTTTTTGTTTTTTATTGTCTTTTTTAAATCTGTATTATTACATAAATTTGATAGTCATTAGGTGCACCCGAGCACTTGTATTTATCATAAGTGCCTCTTTTTAGCAATACTTTTTTCAGTTTCTTTGTCAAGCCATTTTAGGCGAGCCTGATTTGGGGGGCGTCTGTCCTTAAACGGGATGCAAGTATGAATTATCTTAGTAAGCGTATTTTGAAATATTCCCCACATCTGATCTACAGGGATTTCGCTTAATTTAGCTCCCAATCTGTAAGCTGAAGCTCCTGACGTAGTCCTATGAAGTGAGCTTTACTAAAATCGGGTACTTTAGATACACAAGTATCTATTCTATTTTTTTTTTTTTTTTTTTTTTTTTTTTTTTTTTTTTTTTTTTTTTTTTTTTTTTTTTTTTTTTTTTTTTTTTTTTTTTTTTTTTTTTTTAGCAGTTTGAACTAAGTTGTGATCACTACTTGCACTGGTTTCGCGGCTAGTGATCAATAGATCGAGTAAATTTCCTTGTCTTGTGGGCTCTTTTACATACTGAACTAAGTAACTGTCGCCGAGAAAATATATCATGCGACTACTTATATGGTTATGTTCAAGGATCATCCAATCAATGTCAGTAAAATTGAAATCACCCATTATTAATAAGTCCCGGTTGAAGAAACTAGACAGTTCTTGAAATAACAGTTTGTCGTCTGCTAATGATAATGTTTTTGGCCTAAATGTTACACCTACATA
Source organism: Oratosquilla oratoria (assembly GCF_046742065.1). NCBI lineage: Eukaryota > Metazoa > Arthropoda > Malacostraca > Stomatopoda > Squillidae > Oratosquilla > Oratosquilla oratoria. The sequence continues at coordinate 30,509,765 of NC_134792.1, forward strand.
TAGGCCAAACTATCATATGCATCCTGTTTCACTTTCCCTAAAACACATGCATGGACATTGCTTTTAATGTACAATAGAACACCCCCACCTTTCTTGTGGTTTCTATCCTGATGAAAGTGTTTAAATCCCGCAATATTAAATTTGGTTTCTACCATTTAACCTCGTCTCGGTTATTCCTATCATATCGACATTTTCGCTTTTGACCTACGCCTGAATTTCTTAGAATCTGTTCCTAATACTACGAGCATTAAAGTGCATGGTTTTGAGAAACTCATGATTATTTCTTTTTGATTCGTTTTGATTTTCAACATCATTTAAAGGGGTGACACATGTATCTATACTTATCGAAAGCAAAGAGAGCTTAGATGGAGTGGAGGGAGTGGGTGGGGAGGACGAGAATGAGGATTGGGGTTGTAGGAAGTGTGTGGGAGGGAGTTGTAGGGTGGGGGGAAATGGTTCAAACTAAAGATTCCTCTTGAAATGATGATGATGATGATGATGATGATGATGATGATGATGATGATGATGATGATAATGATGATGATCATGATGATCATGATGATTATGATGACGATGATGATGATGAAATTTTAATAATGATAATAGTATTGATAATGATAATAATAATAATGATAATAATAACAGTAATGATAATAATTGTAATGATAATCATGATAATAATAATAATATTAACATTAAGAATAATGATATCAATAGTAATAATGATAATAACAGTAATGATAATTGTGATAATAACAATAACAATGACAATAATAACAATAGTAATAATAATAATTATAGATAATGATGATGATAATGATGATGATGATAATGATGATGATAATGATAATGATAATGATGATAATGATAATGATAATGATGATGATAATGATAATGATAATAATAATAATAATAATAATAATTAATAATAATAATAATAATAATAATAATAATGATAATAATAATAATAATAATAATAATAATAATTAGATAAATAAATAATAGTCCTATAAGGGAACGGAGGAATCGGGTGTGGGTGGCGAGGGAGGGAGGTAAGGGAGAGTAAGCTGGACGAATGAAGATAGGTGAGGAGTGTACGCCAGGAGGCGTACAGTCACTGCTGGGAATCGGAGAGGAGTGCGAGATTCGAACCCACAAGTAAGCAAATACGAGACAAGCACGCTTACGATGATGCCAACGTACATGGAGATGGGTAGAGAATGGTTCACATTGAAGGCATCCATTACAAGAAGAAGAAAAGAAAAAAAGAAAAAAAGTAGTTTATCGAAGAGCGGCTGGGTGTCCCGGCTATAGTGAAATTAGTGTCACTTAGTGTCATCCAAAGACATTAACGTCTCCTCAGTGATGTTAATCTCTTTTCGAGGATTGGATCCCGTTCCTGCTAACCCAATGGGAGACTATTTGCGGGCGGCCTCGGTCACTCAGCTAAAGCTAATTCCACTTCTAAGTAATACAGTGTCCGGTGGGTCCCCAGAAGCTGTGGAAGGCGTAGATGGGCCTTCGGGTGGACTTACGAAGGGCGTCCTGTACGATCTCATAAGCGGCCCATACACGATCAAATATATTGCGCAATTTCATTGTCAATACTCTGAATTGACAATGAAATTGCGCAATATAATTGATCGTGTATGGGCCGCTATAGACTGCGAGGATCGTAAATGGTCAGCATAAACAAATAAGTTAAAAAAAAAAAAGTACTTGTAAGCGACAAATAATCTTGCTAAAAAAAAAAAAATACTTGTAAGCGACCTGCACGTGGTGACGTCACGTGTAGAGGGAGAGCCTACATGATGACGTAACGTGGCGTGCATTCAAGCCCATTCGATTGATGACAGCTTTACTAAAAACTGAATTATCTGTCATATGTGTGCGCGTGTGCGTCTGTGTGTGTGTGTGTGTGTGTGTGTGTGTGTGTGTGTGTGTGTGTGTGTGTGTGTGTGTGTGTGTGTGTGTGTGTGTGTGTGTGTGATTCACCATGGTCTTGGACCACGTGTTGGACTCGTAATCGACAGCTACTACCCTCCCGGAAGAGAGCTCAGAGCTCATATATGACCGATCTATAGGTAATGCTGTGACCTCACAAGCACCCACACCCCCAACTCCCCGCCCACGAGAGTTAGAGTAACGACTCGCAGCGAAGCGATACTGAAATCATTTCAACCCTGGGCGGGATTCAAACTCGAGCAGCCGTAGTGGTGGCTGTGATCGCTACCACCGCGCCATCGAGAGAGAGAAGGAGAGAGAGAGAGAGAGAGAGAGAGAGAGAGAGAGAGAGAGAGAGAGAGAGAGAGAGAGAGAGAGAGAGAGAGAGAGAGAGAGAGAGTACGTCCGTGTGTGTGTGTGTGTGTGTGTGTGTGTGTGTGTGTGTGTGTGTGTGTGTGTGTGTGTGTGTGTGTGTGTGTGTGTGTGTGTGTGTGCGCGCGCGCTCATTAAGCTTTGTTTACATATCATTTACGGAAATTGGGGTACTTAGCCCATTGGTCATTACTATAGACAGGATGATTAATATATGTTTATATACATACATATTAAGCGAAAACAAGATCCCTCCTTGTAGCTTCCTTACTGGAGGGGGAAGGGGATGGAGAGGGAAGGGAGGGGGAAGGGGAGGGAGAGGGAGAGGAAGGGGAGGGGGAGAGGGAGGGGGAGGGGGGGAGACCAGTGTCTTAGAATGAGAAGCTGGGTGGGAGGGAGGGGTACCTAAATGTCCAATGACAGGAAGTTTGTTGAAAAACAAATTAATCTTGGGTTTCGTTACAATATATTTTTCTGATCGAAATATATTGATAAACCATGACGGATCTGAGTCAGTTTTGCGGGGGTGGGGGTAAAATTTGTAGGTTTCGACTGTACAGCCCTGCCTCGTTGCCTAGTGCCTAGTTGCAATTTACAGGATAATAATTGGCTGATAGTGTCCCCTTTCTGCGTTCCCAATGGACAATTGTGACCTTAGATTGTCTCGTATTTTTTGACTACTGTTTCTTTAGCCATAACCTCTGCTACCGAGGTGTGTGTGTGTGTTTTTTTTCCAAGAGAAGTTAATAAAATCGCCTGACGACAGTGGAAATGAAAAGAAAAGGGCCACCCGGCAAGTTTTTTTTTTTTTTTTTTTTTTTAGATTGTACAGCTGAGTGTTGCTGGGATGGACATTCTACAAATGATTATGACTCGCGATACATAACCTAACCAAACCTAACCTGACCTAGGCTAACCTAACCAAACCTAATCTATATTAGTTGGGTTGGACATTCTACAGCCGATCATGGGTCGTGATACATAACCTAACCTAACCAAACCTAACTTATGTTAGTTGGGGGTGGAGATTCTACAATTGATCATGGCTAACATAACCTAACTTAGCCTAACCCAACCAAACTAAAACAAACCTATGTTAGTTGGCGTGGACAATCTACAATTGATCCGTAAGCGACTTTAAAACTTGAATCATTTCCAGTACAGATATTTATCTATAAAATTCATTTATTTATAATCAATTTATTCATAAACCGGCAACTCAGGCCAGTGACCCTAATTGGTGACTTGCACACTCTCCCTACTTAATTCTAATTAGGTCACTCATGAAGTCCCTCTCATACCAACACTGACCCGATGTGACCTGACCTCGCCCCGTCCCACCCCTGAGGTCATTAAGGGTCAACCAAGTTCAATTAGTTTTGTTAACGAGGTCAACCAGTAGCCAAAGTTGATGACCTATTTAGCCGGAGTTAACGACCTATTTTATCATTGTCACGATCGTTTGTAGAGCCTCTGCGTATCGAGGTCATCGCGTGACCGTCAATTATTTTTCTATCGCTTGTAAACAACCCGCACTCGATGTCATGCGATCCAATTCTCGGCTGATTGAGATCGTCTGGCATCATCGGAAGCGTACCGGTCTCGTATTCGCTTTGTTTTGGGTTCGAATCCCGCTGTAAGAGGCGGATAGAAAAGAGGGTAGAAAAGGGGTAGAAGACGGGTTGTTACGTTTTATAGGTAGGATTGTTTAGAATAATAGCCGAGCGAGCTGCCTGAATCAGCCTTTCCACCTTGTTTATAAACAAGAGCCGGGTTCGAATCCCGCTGTAAGAGGAGGATAAAAAAGAGGGTAGAAAAAGGGGTAGGAGACGGGTTGTTACATTTAATAGGTAGGATTGTTTAGGATAATAGCCGAGCGAGCTGCCTGAGTCAGCCTTTCCGCCTTGTTTATAAACAAGAGCCGGGAGCTCGAGTGTATTGCTGACATGACATTCCTTTGTAACCTAAGTGAGAATTATGCAGACTCGAGATTATTCTAAGTAAACAATATTGCCATATAGACTTGTAACAACAAATCTGAATGGTGAAAGGGTGGCGGAGAAAATACAAATGGTTCACGATTTTAAGATCACGCCCTTAGGGGAGGATCTCAAATATGAAGTTAAAGATCATTGGACTAAAAAATCACTACGTCACTGTAAAGCTCACGTAGGATCTTGCATACGTGCTCTCGGGGGGATTCCTTTGGAGCACACTGTACAAGAATTAATGGAAGAAAAATACAGAAGAAATTTCTACATTTTCATTCTCCTGGATAGAAGATTATGACTAAAAGAAGTGAGTTTCCATGTCCATAGGTGAGGACCACAGGGGCGATTACAGTGGCTACGGTGGTGACAGGACTAACAGTGGCAAGAGAGATGACAGAGTTGACAGTGGACAACAGAGAGTTGACAGTGGACAACAGAGAGTTGACAGTGGGCAACAGAGAGTTGACAGTGGGCAACAGAGAGAAAACAGTGGGGTGACTACTGTAGAGTAGAAAGATTGTTCAAGAGAATCGACACCCACACTTCTTTCCGATCCCCAGCATTGCCTATTAATTACCTGCCTTAACAGTCCCTAAATTGCATACTATGGCAAAAGGCTTCGGCCAGAGCTACTCAGCGCCTCCTGGCGTACGTTCCTCACCTAAGCAGAAAAAATATGTAAAGTGCGACACAGGGATTATATGACTCATGGCGGAGATTTTTTTTAATACTTAATAAAACCATCTGATATTGAAGTCATCCGAAATGATTCACCACAGGATCATTCTGTGTGCGTGAGTGTGTGCGTGCACGCGCGTTTGTGCTTCAGTGCCTGCATAACTGGCTTCCGATTGATCTCTATCTGTGCATCTGTCTGCCTGTCTGTCATTCGTATCCGTGTCTGTCTTTTTGTGTGGTGTCCCTCGAAGAATAGATTTTAATAAGCTCATTCAAGGGCCACCCCCCCTTCCCTCCTCCTCCCGACAAATGAGAAAAGCAGATTTGTTCTCCCCAAGGGAGACCAGTCCCCCTCCCCCCGCTCCCCCCCCTTCCTCCCCCTACTCCTCTAGATAATGACTGAAATAATTCTGATTAATCTTATACACAACGGGGTCATTACCTCATCTATTTGTCCTGGCTAGTGTCGCTCGGAGTGTCCCAATCAGCCGAGGGTTGAGGAGGGGAAGAGGGGGTCATGCTCGACCTGAAAGATTTGGTCTGGTGGCATGATCGTCACTCCCCCTCCTCCTCCTCCTCCTCCTCTTCTTCTTCTTCTTCTTCTTCTTCTTCTTCTTCTTCTTCTTCTTCTTCTTCTTCTTCTTCTTCTTCTTCTTCTTCTTCTTCTTCTTCTTCTTCTTCTTCTTCTTCTTTTTTTTTTTTTTTTTTTTTTGACGACCTTCGAGTGAGGGAGATTATGAGGAGGGAGAGTAAGGAAGTATAAGGAGGAGGTGATGGAGTGGACAAGAGGAGGGAGGCTTAGAGATTAAAAGGAGTGAATGGGAGGAGGGGGACGGGGGAGATGAAAAGGAGTAGGGGAGGAAGGGAAAGGAAGGAGAAAAAGGAGGAAGAGGAGGAGGAGGAGAGGGTGAAGGAGGAGAAGTAGGAGGAGATGAAGAAAAAGAAGAGTGGATAGATAAGGATGAGGAGAAGGATGTGGAAGAGGAAGAGAAGGAGGAGGAAGAGGAGAAAAGGAGGAGGAGGAAGAGGAGAAAAGGAGGAGGAGGAGAAGGAGGAGGAGAAGGAGGAGGAGAGGAGGAGGAGGAGGAGGAGGAGAAGGAGAAGAGACAGGAGCGAAAGAGAGGAGGGGGAGGGAAGAGGAAGAAGAGGAGAAGTGAGGGGAAATGAGGAAGAGGTAGAAGGAGGAGGAGGGAATAAGGGGAGGGGGAGAGAAGAGGGAAGGGATGAGCGAGGGAAGGGGAGGGAAAAGGAGGAAGCATGGGAGGGTGTGAGGAGGAAGGAGGAGGAGGAAAGGGAGGGGGAAAGGGAAAGAGAGTGAGTGAGGGGATGGAGGGAGAGGTAGGGAGGAGGAGAAGGAGATGAAGGAGGGAGGGAAGTGAAGGAGGGAGGGGAAGGAGGGAGGGAGGGAGGGGGAGAGAGAAAGGAATGAGGGAGGGAAGGAAGTGAAGGAGGGAGAGAGAGGACGGAGAGAGGGAGAGGAAGGGAGAGGGAGGAAGGGAGAGAGAGAGGAAAGAGAGTGAGTGAGGGGAGTGAGAGAAAGAGGCGACGGAGGGCGAGAGGAAAGAGAGAGGGAAGGAGATGAAGGAGTGAGAGAGAGGACGGAGGGAGGGAAAGGGACGGAGAGAGAGGGAGGGAGAGAGAGAGAGGAAAGAAGGAGAAAAGGAGATAAAGGAGTGAGAGAAAGAGAAGAGAGAGAGAGGAAAGAGGGAGAGAGAGGGAGGAAGAGAGAGAGGAAAGAGGGAGGGATAGAGGGAGGGAGGGAGAGAGAGGGAGGGAGAGAGAGGGAGGGAGAGAGAGAAAGGAGAGAGAGAGAGAGGAAAGAGGAAGGGATAGAGGGATAGAGGGAGGGATAGAGGGATGGAGGGAGAGGGGGATAGAGGGAGTGAAAAGTGAGAGAGGGATTGAGAGAATGGAGGGATAGAGGAAGGGAGGAAGAGGGAGGAAGAGGGAGGGAGAGGGAGGGAGGGGGAGAGAGAAAAGGTAAGGACGGAGGGAGAGAGAGGGAGGGATAGATGTAAGGATAGAAGGAGGGAGGGAGAGAGGACGTAGGGATAGAGGGAGGGAGGGATAGAGAGGACGGAGAGATAGATGTAGGGATAGAAGGAGGGAGGGAGAGAAAGGACGTAGGGATAGAGGGAGAGAGGGACAGAGAAGGCAGAGGAATAGAAATAGGGATAGTGAGAGTGAGTGAGAGTGAGAGTGAGTGAGAGTGAGTGAGTGAGAGTGAGTGAGTGAGAGTGAGTGGAGGCGTTGCTCGGCGTCCTCCGTCCGCAATCCTGAAGACAGGTCACTCATTCCGTCACTCACCCGTCTGTCTGTCTGTCTCTCTCCCTCGAATCAGAGCCGACGTCATCGCTACGTCACTGACCTGACCGTCACTGACGTTCATTCGTTCGTGGTGGCAGGAGGGACGTGCGAACGGCAAGTTTACCTTCCCCCCTCCCCCTCTCTCACTTCCCGCTCTTCCTCCTCCTCCTCCTCTCCCTTCTTAATCTCCCTGCTCCTTCCCACTCTTCCTTCTCCCCGCCTCCCTTCTTACCTTTCCTCTTCCTCCTCCTCCTCCTTACTCTTCTTCCTTTTCCTTCCTCTGATCCCCTCCCTTCTTATTCTTCCTCCTTCCTTTCTTCCCTTGCCTATTTCTGACCCCTTCCACGCTCTCTTTCCAGCATATATATATATGTATATATATATATACATACGTATATATATATATATATATATATATATACATATATATATATACATATATAAACAACCACAATGCACTTTAATTCTAAGCCATCAATATCGGGAGACCCAATGGAGGCCACAACCAGAAATTGAAACGTGGTACTGCCGAGGACTCGAACTCAGCTATCACATGACAAGTGACGCAGTGACTTACTAACTATATATCTTGAGTAGGCTCGCGCGTGAAATAGGGAAGGGTAAGTACGGCCGAGCGCATTCAATGCGATGATTTCGGTCAGGCGCTGCCGAATCTTCACCGTGTGCCTCTCACTTTACAGTTTAATTTGTCATTTAACATCCTATCTATTTACTTATAGTTATTTCATTTATTTATCTATTCATTTGTTATTTCTATTTGTATCATTCATTCTTCTACTTATTTGTTATCCGTTTATTTTTATGTAATCATGGATTACTTGATTCATTCTTACTTGTTTATTTTCTAATTTATTCGTTCTTTTCTTCTGCCTGTCCAGGTACAAGCTTAAGATAACGTCTCTACGCCAGGAGACGCCTATCTGCTAACAAAGCCAAGTCATCATCTTTGCCACCTGTGAAGGCGCTGGGATCGAACCCGGGACGATGTACCACTGCGGACCTACAAATCTGACACACAACGTGATCAAGAACACAGAAACATATTTTCCATTGTTAAGAACTTAATACACGTTTGTATACAACCATTCATTTGTAATATAGTCTATAAAGAAAATTGATTTATATTCTATAAGGAAAACTTGTATTATTAACAACAGTAATATATTTAACAATATTTTTTATTTATTAATAATTCTAATATCTAATATTTTTTAATATTTTCATAATATATTCAATAATATAATAGTCCATACAAATATTACTAAGAACAGCAACATATTTCATAAAGAAAATTGATTTGCAATTCATAAGGAATTTGTATTATTAACAACAGTAATATATCTTATAAAGAAAATAAATTTACATGTTATAAAGAGAACTTGTATTACTAATAACAATAGTAATATAAAGAAAAAATATTTATATTTTATTAAGAGAACAACAATGAAAGGTATATTTGCGTCATTCCGATACATCAATTCAAATGATTTGTTTGTCGTAAGGGAATTTCATTCCTTCGAAGGACATATTCATTCCCCACTTACATCACGCCCCTCTACGTCAAACCCACGTCACGTCTACGTCGCCCCTACGTTTCACCCACGTCACGGACTACGTTACCCTCACGTCACGACTACGTTACACTTACGTCACGACTACGTTACACTAGCGTCACGTCTACGTCACACCAGCGTCACGTCTACGTCACACCAGCGTCACGTCTACGTCACACCAGCGTTACGTCTACGTCACGCCTTTGTTACGTCTGCATCATACCTTCAGAGTGCGTGACGGCCAGGACGGATCTGTTTCCCTTCGGAAAGACTTCGCCAGCGTTGGCCAAAACCAAATATATCACTGGATGTCGTCAGGTGATTCTATTCAGCCCAGAGGAACACCTTAGCCCCCGATCCCGTTCGAGTCTCTCTTCAAAGGCTCAAGGGTCGTTTTCACAACCGTTCAGGTTCGAAAACACGAAAACAAAGTTGCCTTCCCTCCAAAGACTGATATAATGTCAGACTTAGTAACAATGAAGTGAGCACTGAAACAATGAGTTATTTTAAGAAAGATGAGATTACTTTATGGATAGAGATGGCAGGTGGTAAGGGACATGGAACTGCCTAGTGTAGGCCTTATGGTCTCTTGCAGTCTCCCCCCGTTCTTATGTCTGTAACCCGCACCTTCACAGATGGATTTCACAGTCATGCGTTGGTTTGTGCGCTTACCAAGGTGGGGCGCACCCTACAAGGGCCCCTGATATCCCTGACAAAAATAACACATATATATAATTCTGTTTTCGTGGGCGTTGAAATCCAGATTTCGAAAATACAAATATAATTCTGCTACTGTATGCACGCTTACTAACTGGAATCCCGTGGTCACCCGACGACTGTACTGACTAGGAATAGGCTGGCATCAGTTGGTAATCCTGTTTTTTTTCTTCTTTGCCTTCTTCTTCGGTTGGTACCCCTGTTTTTGTGATTATTTTTTTCCTCTTCCTTTCTTCAGCTGGCATCTGTTTTTATGATATTCTTCTTCTTCTTCTTCTTCTTCTTCGTCCCTCAACAAACTCTTCTTCTTCTTCTTCAGTTGGCATCCCTGTTTTTTGTGATTTTTTTTCTTCTTCTTCTTTCTCCGACAAACCCCTGCCTTGCCTGTGGAAGGAGAATGACATGCGGTTCCCCCACTGTCGCGACGTTGCGGCGTTTGTTCCCGTCCGGCGCGAAGCAGCACCATAACCTCCAATCAGGTTGGGGCAAATGGCCCCGGAATCAAATTTCCCGCCAATTCTCCTGCAACATCAAAGAAAACGGGGCAGGGGGTCCAAACGAGACCCGCGTTGCCCATACGCGGACCCCGCCACACGCGACCAGCCCTCCCAGGGGACATTTGGACCCTCCCTAACCAGGTTGCCTAGCTTCCTTGTCTAACTTTTAATCTTAGGGAAGAAAATTAAGTCCGAGTTAGAGTTAAGGCGTGAGTGGTGGAGGCATTGCGACGAGACCTAATCCAAGGATAATCAGATTTCCTCCGGTTCTTCTCTGCCTCCGAAAACCCACCCACCCCCACCCACCCCCTCCCTCCTCCCTCTAATCTTGCGACACGCTCCGTAGAGGGAGTGGGAGTCGGGGAAGGAGGGAGACAGGAGAAGGGGGGGGGAGAAAGGGGAGATGAGGGAGGGAGGGAAGGGGGAGCTGGGGAAGGAGGGAGGCAGGAGAAGGGGGGAGAAAAGGGAGATGAGGGAGGGAGGGAAGGGGGAGTGGGAAGGGAGGGAGAGGGAGGGAATAGAGAGTGTGGTGAGAGAGGGAGGTGGGGAGGGGGAGGGAGGAAGAGGGAGTATGTGTGGTGAGGGAGAGAGGGAGAGGGGAGGAGGGAGGGAGAGGAAGGTGTCATAAGGAGAGAGGAAGATATAGGGAAGGAGTGACAATGTGTGGTCAGGAAGGGAAGGGGAAAGGGAGAAGGGAGGAAAAGGGGAGAAGGTATGGTGAGGGAGGGAAGGAGAGAGAGGGTATGGTGGGAGAGGGAAGGAGGGAGAGGGTATGGTGGGAGAGGGAAGGAGGGAGAGGGTATGGTGGGGGAGGGAGGGAAGGTGTTGGTGGATGGAGAAATGGTGGAGGGAGAGGGTTGAAGGGACAAAACATAACTGTAGAAAGAGTATTGAGGGAGGGAGGGAGGAAAGGGGAGAGAAAGGGAAGAAGGGAGGGAGGTATGGTGGGGAGGGTTAGAGAGGAAAGGAGGGAAGAGGTAAAGCATCACTGTGGGAGGAGGGAAAGAGGAGGGAGGGATGGGGGATAGAAGGAATGAAGGAAGAAGGTTCAAGGAGTGAAAAAAGAACTATTGGAAGAGAAGGGAATGAGGGAGGGAAGGAGGGAGGGAGGGAAAGAAGGAGGGAAGGAGGGAGGGAAGGAAGGAGGGAGGGAAGGAAGGAGGGAAGGAAGGAGGGAAGGAAGGAGGGAAAGAAGTAGGGAAGGAAGGAGGGAGGGAAGGAAGTAGGGAAGGAGGGAGGGAAAGAGGGAGGGAAGAAAGTAAGGAAGGAAGGAGGGAAGGAAGGAGGGAAGGCAGTAGGGAAGGAGGGAGGGAAGGAAGGAGGGAAGGAGGGAGGGAAGGGTGGAGGGAAGGAAGTAGGGAGGGAAGGAGGGAAGTAAGGAGGGAGGGAGGGAGGGAGGGATGGCGATGAAATGTGGAGGGAGAAGATGGGAGGGAGGAATGGAGGGAGGATGATGAGATGTGGAGGGAGAAGATGGGAGGGAGGGGAGAGAGGAATGGGGGGAGAGATGGTGAGCGATGAGGTGTGGAGAGAGATGTGAGGGAGGGACGGGAGGAAGGGATGGAGGGCGATGAAGTATGGAGGAAGAAGGTGGGAGGAACGGACAGGGGGAGGAATGGAGGGCGATGAGGTGTGGAGGGAGAATATAGGAGGTGGTGGAGTAGGACAGGTGGAGTAGGTCAGGTGGTGGAGGGCAGGTGGTGGAAGACAGGTGGTTGGAAAGAGGCAGAAAGTAGGTGTGGCTGTGATGACGTGGAGCAGGTGGAGAGAACAGGAGGGAAGGAAGGACCGGAAGAAAAGACAATCGAAGTAAGGAGATACGGAAGGACAAAAGGAAGGAGGGGATGGAAGGAAGGACAGAAGAAGGAGGGGATGGGAGGGAAGGACATAAGGAAAGGTGTGGCAGGAAAAGGAAGAAAAGGGGAAGGAAGGAAGGAAGGAAGGAAGGGAGGAGGGGAAAATGATGGGAGGGGAGGACAGAAAGAAAGAGAGGGAGGAAAGGGAAAGGGAACATGAGGAAGAGAAGAAGGCAAAAGGGACGAAGGGAAAAAAAAAGGTAAAGGAAGGGAAGACATACATACTTATACCAAAGGCTTTTTTCCCCCTACACGGGGGGTAGCCAAAAAGAAAAAGGCATAGAAACCTCTCCCACCCATTCCATTTCCTATATATTCCACTCCCCTCCACCCTCCTTCCTCCCTCCCATCTTGGCACCTCCTGGATGACGGGTCATCCCTGCATCCTGTCCACTGCCCTGGGTCAGAAGCAGTGTCGCAAGGAAGGGAAGACGGAGATGGAAATTGAAGAGGAGACGATGGAAAGGGAGAGAGAGAAAGAAAAGAAAGGCAACAAGATCTTCAACTGACAGAGTTTTTCGATTTGACCGACACTCCCTCTCTCATCTATTTACTCTTTCCCTCCCTCCCTTCACTCCTCTGCTCCCAATTTCCCTCCCTTCCTATCTTCCTTCCTCCATCCTTCTCTATCTCCTTCCTTCCCTCCCTTCCTCCTCTCCTTCCCAGCTTTCCTCCCGAAATGATTATGGTCTTGAGGTACTTCTGCAACACACTGTGGGTACTCATACGTCACATCACGTCCGTACTTAGTGACACTTTTCCTTTTAATCTGCCTCCATTACTCATTCATTCACTTACTCATTTATTTCCTTACTTTCATATACATATCTATTTATCAGTAACGTGCACAGACACTGCAAGGGGCAGGTGCTTTGGGCAGGAAATTGGAGCACTTCACTCTTTTGTATTATTCATATTTGGCAACTATCCAGTAGGGTGCAACACCATTTTCCACATTATAATTTCTGAATGGTAAGAAAATGGAAAAAGCCTGTGAGAAATCATTTTTCATTCATTTTTATATATTTTTGTGAAGGGCACTTTTGGGGTACAGGGCAAAGGGGCAGGTGCTCGGGCAACCCCAGCCCCACCCCCCCCCCCCCTCTGCACGGGCTTGGTATTTACCGACTTGTGTAAGAAATGTCAATAATGAACACGTCTTCCAGCATTAGCTCTAATCCTCCCAAACAAGTGGGTGAATGTTTTGGATAGAACATCCATCTTTATATGGGGAAAAGGGCCTTTTGGTATTTGTATGTCAGAAATTAAATTGAATCTGAACCACTAACGTTTTTTATGGAACGACATTAATTAGTTTGTAGAAAACGAAATATGAGCAGGGACAGACCTTACCAATACGACTGTGTACTTTTTTTTCTTCTATTTTCATTTCTGCAGCGAGGGATTTTTTCAAATTGCTGTTAAGAATATTTCATAAATAAAAAAGTGGTAATTCTTGCGATAATACGATTAATATGTTATTTTTTTTCTCCATAAATAGAATTATTTCTTAATTTCTGATCTACTGTATACCCCGACTTGGAACCATTGTCCAAACTGTCTTTTAGACCACTTTGCCCAAAGTCATAACATTCAATTATAGAATATGACTGAAAGAATTTAAACTTCTAAATACACTTTTGTAATAATTACAAGATTAATATTAATAGGAGGGGGAACATTAATGCTTTAGGATACAAGATAAAAAAAGGAAATGTCAACATGACTAACAAAACCAATTATCGTAGTTATCTGTATTTCATGTCAAAATATTATTTATAAAAAATACCAAAAGACTTTTACCCCATAAATATAAGATTACCAGGTGAAAGGTCACCCACGACGAAAAAGTAATGTTCGCATAACCAAACATTAGAAATGAAGGACATTATAAGTACACTAATTTGTACGAAGTGGTCAGATATACAAATAGCTCTGCTTCTCTGCACCACATCAAGACAGAAAAAATAACTATAAACATTCAAATATCATTCCCTCATGCCCCATAAAGAAATATATTTAAGATTAAAAAATGTTGTGAAAGTTCTTGTCAAGATGTTTATGCCACAAACTTGGCACATTTCATTGTTCCACTGCTGTACAGGTAGTTCTTAATTTATTTGGGTTTATCTCAACTGATAAAATATTAGATTTTATTTGAACCATGCAATTTGTTTAAACTAACAAAGTTGGTTCAAGATTTTTATTTACATATTTTTTACATCTTCCTGTCCCCCCCCCCTTTTATTAACGAGCGATTTTTGTTATTTAAACTACGCATCTCAGTCCCTATATATCACATAAATTAAGAAATACCTATACCAGTTACAAGTGTTATCCACCTTTTACTTCAGGTATGTATTTTTCACTTCTAATGAAACCGACAACAAGCAAATACATGTATTTCATAAGTTACAACGCAAACAAAACCAAGTTGTATCCTCACCTTGATTGCCAAACTCTTTGGCCCAGTCAGAGTAAACAAAGTCTTTCTTTCCGCCATCTTCAGACTTAACTTCATAAATTAATTGCCAAACCACACTGCACCGTGGCCACTTCAGGAATACGGCCCAATGTATGAGATGTGAATTATGCAATTACACGTTCACAGCACTGGTTCAGTGCAGTTCGTTTACTTCGTCTGCCACGTTCCGACGTTCAAACGTTGACCTTAGCCTGGGTACTCTCACATAATTTAATTGTATGGCATTATTGTATACCTAGGGATATTTATTTATATATGTATATTCTTTATTCGTCTTTTTATTTATTTATTTGTTTATTCATTTATTTTTGTCTCGCCCCAAGAAAGGAGGACAAATGCACGTCCGGCGTGAGGTTGCGCCGGATGGAGGACAAAGTGCTCAAAAGAACTGTTCGGCCTAAAGGAGGACGTCTGGCCACCCTATCTAAGCCAACCAAGCCATGCACCTATCCCACTCCCATCTGTTTCCCTTTCATCTTAGGTTCTTGGGGATGAAGTGTCATCCCTGTCTTCCGACCACTGCAGGGATGACCCTTCATTACCGAGTATGAGTATTGTTAGTAATAAAATACATGTATATATATATATTCTGGTATGAACACGATTCTCCAATATCCCTTTTTTTTTTTTTTTTTTTTTAGACAATTCCTTCCAAAAATTTAATTTGTAAGTGAATTCCTTTTCTTTGTGTTAAATTATTCCTACAGAGAAGAACCCATCAATGATTATTGTCAAACAGGCCATTTGTACAGATGATACAATAAGTCTATCTGTAATTATACATTGCACTATTTAATCTTGTACACTCCCTAATTCCATACATCTCCCTGGGAACGGCTGTATATTCTTTGGATTTTACGTCAGGATAGTTCTTGATTGGATTAAATCCCAAAGGCTACAAATGCTCATACTGAATTCACTAGAAAAGACTTCCTTTGTACACCTAGCATATACTGGCACTACATGAGCCTTGACTGAGAGCATAAGTGCTCATCCTCCTTGATTTACATTTACTATTGAGAACTTGTCTCCTCTTTACTTGGGTCAGGTTTATTACACATACTAGAATGAATGGAAGAGTTGTTGGATTCAGACCACTGTGCAGACCCCATTACAGATGGGCAGACAATATCAGGAAAGATGATCGAGAACTAGGACCATATATCATTGATTGAGAAGATACTGTACAAGACCAGAGACTGGAGAGGTTTGGTTATGGCACCAATGGGACAGCAGACCCAAGAACAACTGGAGTATCTTTTCATACATATTATGTTTCTATCAATTCATCTTTTAGTGCACAGGGCTTGAATACCTTCTTCGATGTTGTAGCCTCATTCAATTCTGTGCAAATTCATTTCAACTTTGTATTCATGCATACTCATTGCTTTTCTGCACTCAAGCATTTCCCATATGTTTTAGTACAACTACCTGCAAGTGCTCATCCTGAATGATCACTTACTTTGTACAATATTTTAATATGTAAGTTTCTATTTATATGTTTATTATTTGTTTTCTTTTGTCTATGATTTAGTATATTTTTATTTAGAAAAAAAAAAGATATTCTTTCATTTGCATGTGTGGTTATCCTTTGTCATTGGTAAGTTCATTGGAAGTATATCTTGATGTCAAATACAAGAACTCGGACAACTCAAGAGTAAAGTTCCAACACATGAAGCCATGAAAACATGCACTTGCACAATTGTCTCCATTTTATTCTTCATTTTGGTTTATTCTATCTCCTCTCCTTTTTTTTATATTTCATTTCATATTTTATCTTTACTCAGTCTTTGCTTTTTTCTTGCTGGAGAGCCAAACAGCAATCTTTCCCTTGAGTTTGTACATCAGCCATACCACAAGAAATAGAATCACTTCAAGTACAAAAAGGACATCAAGAAGGAGGTACTCTGTCCATGAGAGATCGGCCCCTGGAGAGGCCAAAGCAGGCGCACCCTGGTGCCGAATGACATACTCTGTCCACCAGAGAGCACGCTCCAGAGGCATCTCTGGCTGGTCCTGCAAGCAGGAGGAAACCTCTGCTGTCTTTTCCTTGTACCTGCAAAGGATGAGAGAGAACCAACCTAAGGTCAGCATATATGTGTGATGACATTTCTTACATAATTCTAGTCATGAAATGCATGTATACATGCACACACACACACACTTGATGGCACAGTTTGTAGAGTTCCCGGCTGCCACTACGGAGGTCCAGGTTCAAATCCCGCCCATGGCTGAAATAATTTCAGTATCGCTGTGCTGTGAGTCATTACTCCAACTCTCATGGACAGGGAGTTGAGTGTGTGTATTTACCTAGTTGTATTTTACGGGAAGGGGAGCTATGCTCGTGGTGTCCCGTTTTCATATCTCATTTTATCTAAACTATTTTTAAATTCATGTATTGTTTTTGCACACACCACTTTCTCATCTAACTTGTTCCAACTGTCTATTACTCTGTGAGGAAAGCTGTTCTTTATCACATCTCTTCTATAGCTGTCTTTTTTTATTTTCTTTCCATGTCCTCTTGTATTTCTGTCATCCCATTTTATCAGATTCTCTCTATCAGTAATTTCTATGCCTTTCATGATTCTGTAAATAGCTATCAAATCTCCTCTCTCTCTTCTTTGCTCTAGTGTCTGTAGTTCAAGTTTTGCTAGTGTCTCTTCATATGATAGTTTTGAGAGTGTTGGTGCCAATTTTGTAATTGCTCTTTGTATTCTTTCAAGTTTTTTTATGCATTTTTTTGCACTTGGCGACCATATCGTTGCTGCATATTCCATCTTGGTCTTATCAGGGTGATTAGAACTTTCTTCACCATTTCTTCATCCAGGTATGTAAATGCCACTTTGATTGTTCTTATTAAATTATAGGTTTCTCCAAAAATCTTATTTATATGTTTTTCAGGTGACATATTATTCATAACAATGACTCCCAGGTCCTTTTCATTTTCTACTTTTTTTATTCCTTCTCCCAATTTATATGATCCTGTTATTCTGTTTTTACTTTTTCCAAATTCCATTATACTACACTTCTTTGTATTGAACTCCATCTCCCACTTCCTACTCCATTCCTGTACTATATTTAGATCTCTTTGTAGTGATTCACAATCTTCTTCCGTGTTCACTTTTTTCAATAGTTTTGCATCATCTGCAAAAAAGCTCATATAGCTTTCAATTCCTTCATCCATATCATTAATATATATAGCAAACATTATTGGGGCCAGAACTGTTCCTTGTGGAACACCGCTTATTACTTCATCCCATTTTGAGTGTTGATCTCTTATCACTACTCTCATTTTTCTTTCTTGCAAAATGTCTTCCATCCAATTTAGCAGTTTGCCCTGTATTCCTCCTTCAGTTTCTAATTTCTTAAGCAACTTCTTATGTGGTACTTTGTCAAAAGCTTTTTTTAGGTCTAGAAATGCACAATCTGCCCATCCATCTCTTTCTTGTATTATATCTATTAGTCTTGAATAGAAACATATTAAATTGGTGACGCATGATCGTCCTTGTCTGAATCCAAATTGCCTTGGATTGAGCACGTTGTTTTTTTCTAAATATTTTACCCATCTATTTTTGACAATTCTTTCACAAATTTTTGCTATTGTACTTGTTAGAGAGACTGGCCTATAGTTGTTAGGGTCTTCTTTATTTCCTCCTTTATATATAGGTACTATATTTGCTTTTTTCCAATCTTCTGGAACTTTACCTTCTTTCAAGGAACTGTTTATTATGCTATGTATTATGTCTGCTAGTTCATTCCTGCATTCTTTCAAAATCCAGTTTGCTATTTCATCTGGTCCATGTGATTTTCTGACATCAAGATTACTCAAGTGGTTCAATATTTCATTCTTTGTTACTTCTATTTCTTTCATAGGGGGGACTTTCTCTTTCCATTCGATCTCTTCAGGTTGTATGTTCTCCCTTGTAAACACTGATTTAAAATGTTTGTTCATAATTTCTGCCATTTCAATTTCCTCTGTGTATTCAACTCCTCCTTGTCTTAATTTCTCCAAATCTTGTTTGTTTTTCAGTTTGTTGTTTACAAATCTGTAGAATAGTTTTGGTTGATCTTTACATTTTTCTATGACATCTTTTTCATATTTTCTCTTTTCCTCTCTGCATGCTTGTACATATTCATTTCTATAGCAAGTATATATTTTCCATTTTTCTGGTCTTTTGTTTTTCTTCAATTTGGTCCAAGCTTTGTCTCTTTTGTCTTTTATCTCCCTACAACTTTTGTTGTACCAGCATTTTACATATTCTTTTTCTTGTTTTTGTCTTGGGACATACTTTTCTACTCCTTTATAGATTTTTGTCAAAATATTCCATTTCTCTTCTACTGTTGTATCTTCTTTGTGTATTCTTTCCCAGTTTTCATTTTGGAAGAATTCTCTTATTTTATCAAAATTTGTTTTTTCATACATCAATCTTCCTTTTCTATATTGTTCATTTCTTTTCTTGTATTTTTTCTCATTTAGTTCTAGTTCTATCAATATGTGGTCACTTTTGCATATTGGTGCCTGGTATTCTATCTTTTCCACTATTTTAGGTTCTGATGTGATTATTAGGTCTAATCTCAATGGTTCTTCTTCATTTCTATACCTAGTGTTCTCTTGGATCCATTGTGTCATTGTGTGGTCAATAATCATCTCAAGTAGAACACTTCCCCATGAGTCTTCTCCACCCTTTACGGTCATCTCTTCCCAGCATATTTCTTTGCAATTATAGTCGCCCATCATAACTATTCTTCCTCCATCTTCCATTATCTCGTTTAGTGTTACTCTTGTCTCTTCTAACATGCTTTTATGTTCATTCTCTTCCCATGAGGCTGTTTGTGGGGGCACGTAGTTTATTACAAACTTTCTGCTCTTCTTATCTCTATCTTCTACTTCTATCATAATCATCTCTACTCTATTCTTCCCATATGTGACTCTCTTCACGTCAGGAACATAACTCCACCCCCTTGTTTTATCTTTCTGTTTCTAATCCAATAATTATATGCATTGTGTCCTATGCTGTTGGGTGGTAGTGGGCCTTTTAATTTTGTCTCAACAATTCCCATTATGTCCAGATCTTTTTCTTTCAGATATTTGTTCAGTTCATTCAGTCCTGTTATTAATCCATCTATATTTGTGTAGGATACTCTTAACTTTCTGTTATTTCCATTGTATTCTCTGTTTCTTTTGTGTTTCTCTCTTTTATGTTCCATTTCTTCAATTTCATATTCACTACTCTCCAGTAGAATTCTTGTTTTTCTGTCTCTGTTCTGGCCTCGTTTTTTGTCTTAGCTTCATGTCTATTCCTTATTTCCTCCTCTCTTTCCTCTTTATTCATTTCCCTTTTTATCCATACCTTTTTATATTGTTCACTTGTTGCTAGTTTCCCTGTTTTGGATAAGATATTCTCTGCCGTCGTTTGTGACCTGAATTTAATCTTAATTGGTCTGGTCTTGTCTGTACTATATTTCCCAAGCCTGAATTTCTCTTTGATTTGTTTCATTATTTCTGGCTCATCTTCCTGAACTAATTCTAGTAAATTTCTTACTTTTTCATTTTCCTCTTTGGTTCTTGTGGTTCTATCTGGGTTATGTTTCTCTTCCATTCCTAATATAATTATACATTTCTTTCTATCTGCTAAGTCTCTTACTATATTCTCCTTCTGTCTCATCATTTTAATAACTGAGTCTTCAGTTTGTTCATTCATTTGCTGTTTGATTATGTCAGTGAATGCAACTTTGCTATTTTCTTTGATTTTTTTCCAACCCTCCTTGTTCTCCTTATTATTCTCCTTTAAGACTTTATTCTCTTCTTTTACTTCTTTTAACTGTTTTCTTAATTCTTCAATTTCCTTAGTTAAGTTTTTGTTTGCCTTCTCTAGTTCTTCCAATTTTTCAACCCTCTGCACAATGTTGTTAACGTGACCGAACCTAAGTTCCCAGTGCTCCATCATCTTATCGAGTTTCTCTTCTAGTCTTGTTAATCGGGGGGGGTTTGTGTCCCCCCCCCACCCTCTTTAAATCCCTGGGAAATATTCTCATCATTTTCTACTGTATTGCTCTTATCTATACTTCTAATCTTTACATTTTTGTTAGACATTTCGTCATCGCTAAATTGGTCCGGACCTCGTTTGTTTAGATTTCGTCTGCCTGCCTGGGCCAAGTCCTCACCTTCCTCATTTCCTTCCATTTCCCTCAGTAATCCCTCCCCTTCTCCTTTTTCTTTACTTTCCCTACACCACGAGCAATTTCCCCCTCACCCTGTAAATACAATAGGTACTTCCTTTGCTTTGGGATCCACGAAATTTCACTTTTTCTTCAGAACGTCTTCTAAGCCGTCCGTTCGTTGAAGTGTGTGTGTGTGTGTGTCTGTAAGGTCACAGCATTACCCATAGATTGGTCATATATGAGCTCTGAGCTCTCTTCTTTCTGACATTCACCTTGCAGGACCCAAGGGTACTTGGTCGATCAAGGCTGTTTAATCTATAGATCAGTGTGGCAGGGTAAATGAAATAAAATCAATTATGGGAAACAAGTTAAACCCCACCTTGAATTGTTCATTATCTCCGTCACAGCATCAACGACCTGTTTTGCTGTCAGGTCCTTCCAGTTGAGGGCAAGGCCAAAGCCCTTCTCAAGGATGACTTTGGAATTCCGTGGTTGGTCCGAAGTGACAGGAAGGGCAAGGAGGGGGGTGGCATGGTAGAGCCCCTCCATAAGGCTTAGGTACCCTCCGTGGGTGATAAACACTTTCACATTTTCATGAGCTGAGAGAGAAACAAAGAACACTCTTACTTTATATACTATATACAAGAACCACACTGAGATGCCTATGTTAATGACACCTTCCAGCATAAAGACAAATTTCATCATCCCAAGAGCCATTATTGCAACTATTTGTTAGTCCATCATTACTTTGTCATAGTATTTCATTTTGCAACATAAAAGGAATTAGCTTGATTTTGTGTACATAATTTTATCAGAACAGATCTTTGGCCACAGAATTATCCTTGTCAACCATTCCACCTACCCAGAATGTCCTGCTGGGGGAGCCACTTCCCAAGCAAGATGTTGTCCGGAACACCCTCCATCTCCCCATCATGCTTCCAGATGACTCGATAGGGGAGCATGGCAAAGGCAGCAAGAAAGATATCTAGGAACTTCTTTGGCATGAAATGGACCCGAACCAATGACCCAAGACTGAAGTAAATTACCCCTGTATTTCCTGCTCCCTCAATCCATTGCAACAATTCCTGCAATCAAGGGCAAGCCTTGTTATGGACTGAAAAGCCTCATGTTGGCATTTATGTCTTGTTATTATAACTCATTTTCTTTGAGACACTGTGTTCTACATTCCTGCAAATTATACCAAAACAATTTCCAAATACAAAGCAGTATGCCAACAAGAGACCATTTTTTGCTCTAGCAAAAAAAAAGAAATAATAAAAAAAAATTACAAATACACACACACACCAGAATTCACTAGGAGGAAGAAAGGAACTTCGAAAGAACTGTAGTAGAAAAAGGCAAAGATGAACCAAAACTATTTTACTGGTTCATAAATGGTAAATTGAGACACAGGGGAGAAATCACCAAGTTAATAGTAAACAGTGAAGTCTTTGAAGAGGCCTCAGCTCAAGCAGAAATAATGAATGAAGACTTCAACTTTTTGAGGATAAGTAGGGGGAGCAAAAACCAGGTTTAACAGATATAAATGTGATGGAAGTAATCAATGTAATGAATAATAATAAATAAATAATAATAATAATAATAATAATAATAAATAGATAAATAATAAATAAATAATAATATATTAAATAAAATTATAATAATAAATAGTAATAAATGTAATATAGATAGTGAGGGAAGTACTCAATCTCTTGGGATCATTGGGAAGACAATAGAATCACAAAAGCAAAGGACAAAACAGATTTGGTCATTTCAATATATCATCAGAAAATCATATAAATAGAATAACTGTAGAGCTACATAAATTTTTAATGAACACAAGTAACATTTCATTATACCAATGAGGATATAATAAAAAAAAAAAAAAAAACTGATCCACCCCAGATTGCAATATGCAGCAATGGTATGGTAACCACATAAAAAGAAAAATATATATAAGAAAATAGAGAATACAAAGGGCAGTAACTAGAGTGACCCCCCCCAGTCTCCCTAACAAGATGCATGAAGAGGGACTGAAGAAATTGAAACTATCCATATTGGAGGAGTGAAAAGATAGAGGTGATATGATAGTAAAAATTAGAATAGAAATAGGAACAGAAAAAAAAGAGAGTATCTGTTAGGACAGAATGAAGGAGCAATAAGAGGTCAGGGCAAAAAAATGAAAACAAGAGCAACAGGCAGAGCAAAACAAAAGAGAGGGAGAGAGAGAGAGGGGGGGGTGATAAAAATCAGGTTTGTTTTGTTCACTTTGTACCTGTGGCAGTGGCCTCCCTGAGTGGCACTGGAGACATCCAATCTGAATCTGCGAGGGCAGGAGGGGAACTGCCCCCTCCAGGCAGTAGTCTGTGTTCAGCAGGGCAAGACTTACATTCCTCCGCATTTCCTCAATAGCCGGAAGTGAAGGAAATATCTTGGATAGCTAATGTATAAAACAAGGATTATACAATGGTCTCTCAAAAATGAGGAAATCTTCAATATGTGGAACAGTTCCAAAATCTATAAAAACCCAAATACTATCAGTACTTTCTAGTATTTTGATGTAGTAGGTCTCTCTAAAATGAGGAGCTCTCAAACAATCACCACAAAAAACTACAAAATCTATACATACACCAAAGGCTTTTCCCCCTTATAAGGGAGGTAGCCAAAAAAAAAGCATAAAACCCACTCCCACCCATTCCATCCCCACATACTCCATTCCCATCCACCCCCCTCCCTCCCTCTTCTCTTGGCTCCTCTTGGATGATGGATCATCCCTGCATCTCACCCACTGCCCTGGGTCAGAAGCAGTGTTGTAAGACACTGCACATCCACAGCAAGGCCACTTGATTAAATCGGTGACACCCCCCCCCCTCCATCCCCTCATGCAGAAATGGAGAAGACAGGGAGAAATCCCTTTGGGCTGCATCAATTCATTTTTCACAGATACTCCCTCACCCACCCCCCATTCCCCCCCCACTCCCTTTCATGCATCACAGCATCATCCATACACAACCATTCTTCTATCTTCTGTCTTCTCCCTTCCTTCTTTAACAGACATTCCCCTCTTTCCCAATGTCCCTTTTGCCCCATCCATCTATCTCATCCTTGGTCACCCCCTCATGTTCCTTCCTTCCACCTCTGCCTTCCACACCTCTTTTACCAATCTTTCTTCACTAATTCTTTCCATGTGTCCAAATCATCCCAATACTCTTTCATCAGCCCTATCTCCCAATTCCCTTTCCACCCCTTTCTCCTCCTCACCTCCTCATTTCTTACTCTATCCAACCAAGTAACCTCTATCATAATTCTCAGGCACCTCATCTCAAACACATTCAAACTCCTCCTCTCTTATGTTCCATGTTTCTTTCCCATACAGTGCTGTCGGCACAATCACTCCTTCATACAATCTCCTCTTAGCATCCATTCCCAAATGTCTATTTCTCATTACACTTTTTAATCCACCAAGGCATTTACTTGTTTCTTTTAATCTACATTCTACCTCCACCTCCACTCCTCCCTTTAATGCCACATTCATACCCAAGTATCTAAAGTCTCTCTCCCTTAATGCTCACTTCCAGTTGGCTGCCACTTTCTCCCCTTTTACATGTCATCACCTTACTTTTACCCACATTTATCTTCAACTTCCTTCTTTTACATACCTTCCCAAACACTGTCACTTACTTCTTCAATCCCTCCTCTGATCCTGCTACAAGCACAGTGTTATCAGCAAACAACAACTGGGTTATCTCCCACTTTTCTCCATTTTCTTTAACCATCTCCAATCCCTGACCCACTACCCTTGCATTTACCTCTTGCACCACACCATCCATGTATAAATTGAACAACCAAGGTGACATAACACATCCCTGGCAAAGTCCCACCATGAGCATAGCTCCCCTTCCCATAAAATACAACTAGGTAAATACACCATATTGTGATTATTGTTGCATATATATATAAATACAATCAACTCTCAATTAACACAAGTTTAACACATTTTTTATTTAACACAAGTTAATTTTGAAGGAAAAATTTTTAATAACACGACAATTTCGATTTAACACGCTTTGAATTTGGTGGTAAGAGCACTGAGAGAGAGAGGACCTCCGTGCGGTCAGTCTCCCACACTGTTTTGATCTCAGTCTAAAGCTGGCCCACACTGTGATTGGAAGTGTTTGTATACAAGTTTACTCTACTATGGCACCCAAGTGTCCTTCCACCTCACAGTAAAGTGCTCCTAAGAAATCATAAAAGCTTGAAAAATTGTTACAGAGAAATGAATAATCTAGAGATTGTAAACTTTCGTTTTCTGTTCTACACCAAATCAAAAAAGAAAATGGTGTCACCAACCCACAATTATTGGTAAACTAGTTTTTAAATGTATGGACTGTGATTATAAGTCATAAAGGCTTGAATTTTTTTTACAGAGAAATGAATAATTTAGTTAGAGATTGTAAACTCTCCTTTTCTGTTCTACACGAAAACAAAAAAGAAAATAGTGTAACCAACCCACGATTAATGGTAAACTAATTTTTAAGTATATGGACCATGATTATAAGTCATAAAAGCTTGAAAAATTGTTACAGAGAAATTAATAATGTATAGATTGTAAACTCTCGTTTTCTGTTCCACACCAAAACAAAAAAGAAAACGGTGTCATGGCTAACGTAAACTGCTACAAAATCATGCTAGCTCAAAAGAAAAAAGTGACAACGCAGACAAAACTACGTCAGTTCTTCAAAATAAAGCCAGTGAAGGAAGAGGAAGGAGAGCGGGTTGAGGAAGGACAGTGGGGTGAGGAAGGACAGTGGGAGTCTGAGGAAGAGGCAAGTGAGCTGGAGAGTGGCTGGGGACAAGAGCAGCTAGTGATGAGTGCCCGGGAGTTGGAGGAAGAGGCAAGTGAGGCTTGTGACAAGTGCGCACATAGAATAAATAACTGTGTACTACAAAAAAATACAAAGAATGTATGTTTTTGTTGTTTCTGTAACCTACAAATGTTTCAATAATGTGCTATTTAAAGTTCAGAGTAACAAAATCCCAAAATAGACAAGGCTTTCCCAGTGTCCAGGAACCTACCCCCCTATTACCATTATTTCCTATGGGAAAAATATGTTTAACTAATGCAGTTTTGAATAACACAATGTCTCCAGCAACATAACCCTTGCAATAATTGAGAGTTGATTGTATATATATATATATATATATATATATATATATATATATCTATATATATATATATATATATATATCAGGGCTGTAGCCTCTAGGGGAGCAGGGGGGCAAGTGCCCCCTTGGAATTTAATTTTTTTTAACCACATTTTCTTGTAACTACCCTACTAATACCCTCCTCCCACAAACTACAGGTTCCTTCACTGGGTACTGCTAGATTAATGTATTTTGAGGAAAATAATGTACCTCAAGAGGGATTACAAATGTGTAATGTATGAGACATATCACAATATAGTGTAGGATAGGACTTTCCTCTGTTTACTGTCACCACTCACTACTCTTCCTTCTATTTCCTCCCATTCTCCCTGTTCCACACACCATCTTTGCACACCTTAAGACTCCCTCCTTGAAACATTTCCATTCCTCCTCCACTCCTAGTTCTACTCTATCCTTCACTCCCTCCCACTCTTCTCTCAGCTTCTTCTTGTACTCCTCCTATTCTTTCTCATTTAAGCAGCTTACTCCAAACACCTCTTTACCTTCTGTCCTTTTCCTCTTTCTCCATCTATCCTCCACTCTCAAGTTAACTTCCACCAAAAAGTTATCTGATTTTCCCCAACTCTCTCCCCTAAGAACATGTATATCCAAAACTCTTCCTACTCTTCTCTTGGTTACCACTCTATAGTCCATTAGAGTCCTATCTACCACCCTTTCATCCACCACCCTCTCCCATGTGTACTTATGCTTGACTTTCTTCCTAAACACTGTGTCTGCTATCATCAATTCTCTTTCTAGACAATCTCCACCATCAACTCTCCACTATCATTTTTTCCTGGCACTCTACACTTCCCAATCACTTTGTCTATTGGTTCATCTCCTACCCTAGCACTGATATCTCCCAATACCACTACACTGACATTCTTCTTATATCCTCTATGAACTCATTTAAATCTATCCAAAAAGCCTCCCTTTCCTCTACACTCATCTCACTACCAGGCCCATATACACTTACAAAGTCCCACATCTCCTTTCCCAGTTTCACCTTATCCACATTAACCTTGAAGAAACCTCCTTCCACTCCATCACACACTTACCTATCTCTTCACTTACTAGTATAGCCACCCCTTCTCTCCCTTGTCCTCTCTTCACTCCTGACACCCTCCCAACTACACTCCCAAACTCAAACTCACTCCTCCCTTTTAACTGAATGTGAGCACATCCATTTTTCTTCTCAAAAACATACTACCTATCTCTTCCCTTTTACTCTCATCTGTACCACATCCACGCACATGAAAAGACCCAAACCTTAGGGTTCTGGTTGGAAAACTCCTCCCAGACCCTTTTATGCCTTTGTTTATTTTTGGGAATGTCCCCTTTGGGGCTACAGAGAGTAGGATGCCTAGTCCTATCCTCTTCCCATTTTTGTTACTGTTTACAACTTACAAGGGAGGTAGCCAATATTAAAGGCATAAATCAATTCCCACTCATTTCATCCCCATATACTACACTCCCATTCACCACCCTTCCCTCCCTTTTTCTTGGCTCCTCCTGAATAACCACCACATCAGGTATATAGAATAAATTAATAAGAAAAAATTAAAATGTTATATATAGATTACAGATAATCACAAAATCTAATTTTTGCATAGTTCTGAAACATTTTAGATCAGATCTGAGTGTCTGCAACAATAGTACCTCCTCTTGTGCAGCTGGAATAACAGACAGTATGGAGTTCATATAAGGTGAGCTGATGTGGGAGAAGATGTTTTTCATCCTTCCCAGCAGGTTCAATGACAGTTGGAACTGGCTTTTGGGTGGAATGACATATGCTGGATTGAGAACATTGCCCATTAAGGCTGAGAGTCTGTGGTCCAATCCTTGGGGAACCAAGATGATGAGGGGGTTTCCCTCCACAAATGGGAACATCACCTGGAAAGAAATAATTTACTGAGTAATCTATTCTATATACCAAAAGTCTTCTCCACCTCTTATAAGAAAGCCAGCCAAGGCATGCACCTGCCCTTCCCTCTCCTTGTTAACTTTTTCATCTTTACTCCATATGGATGCCCACTAAAAGGATCAGAGGCAATGCACCAAGAGACAGTGCCTTCACAGCAGAACCCAAGAGCCAAAGCTGATTTACCCTTACTGCTTCATTTACAATGAGAAATGCATGACAAATCCATCACCAATATGGTCATAAATCACAACCCAGTTACCAATCAGACATTAAAGAAAAAGTTTCACACATTGACGTACGTCATTAAGGTAGGCACTAAGAATGACGACGTTGAACTCGTGCCTTCTCTCGTAGACCTCGAGAATTTCTGGAATTGTGTATATGTACTTTGTGAAATTCCTCACAACATCCACAGGGTCCTCTATGATGAATGGGGTCCCATTCAGCGTAATAAATGGATTGAAGTTTCTGTCATTTAAGGGTTCGAATTTGTGGTAAATCTCATGCACATTAGCATGGCTGGAGGCTGGAGGATGATTGCTAAGCATCGTCACCTGTGGAGTTGTCTAGGTATTAGTTCAAAATAACTTTCATTATAGCATCCAAATATGGTTGATATCTTACAACAATAATAATATTGTCATATCTTTTTTCTAAATTGACAACCATGACCTCTCCCATGCATGTCAACTAAAAAAATATGTAAATGTTTTTCTAGAATACTTGGTATCAACCTGACATGGCCAGTATTAATGAAATTACAGTTCTTCATAATTTCTAACAAACATACTAAGTATGAATCCCATAACCCAGAAATCCCTAGCTTGTTGCCTGCAAATAACACAGTGATTTTTCAGTAGTTAAAATACCCATATGGGGCATTGGCCTTATGTTATTGTGGCAAAATAGCATGCAGTTGATACTTTAGGGTCTATATGGGGTGCCCCTATAGACCAGAGCCACACATCATTTTGTCTGTGATAGAGGAAGACTCTGTTCATAGAGAAATTATGACACGTATTATACTGTGACTGTCCCTCCATTATGCTGTCTCCAAACCCCTTGTTATTGTCCTGTATCATTTCTCTGCGTTTTTTTATTTTTTTTTTTTTTTTTTTTTTTTTTTTTTTTTTTTTTTTTGCCTCTCCTGTGGTGGGGGATAGAATGCTGCCACCAAGTCTTCCCACTTGAGTCGAACAAGGTGACAAAAAATGGGACGGGGGATAGGGCTAGGAATCCTGCTACCTGTAGCCCCACAGGGGACATCCATAAAAAAAAGTAAAGGCATAAGAGGGTCTAGGATTTTTCCAACCAGTACCCTAAGGTTTGGGTCTTTTAATGTGCGTGGATGAGGTACAGATGAGAGGAAAAGGGAAAAGATAGGCAGTATATTTGTGTAAAGAAAGATGGATGTGTTGGCATTGAGTGAAACTAAGTTGAAAGGGAGGGGTGAGTGTGAGTTTGGGAGTGTAGTTGGGAGGTTCTCAGGAGTGAAGAGAGAACAATGGAGAGAAGGGATGGCTATATTAGTAAGTGAAGAGATAGGTAAGCATGTAGTGGAGTGGAAGGAGGTTTCTTCAAGGTTAATGTGGATGAAGGTGAAGCTGGGGAGATGTGGGTTTTTATAAGTGTGTATGGGCCTGGTAGTGAGAAGAGCGTAGAAGAAAGGGAGGCATTTTGGATGGATTTAAATGAGTGCATACAGGAATTAGGAAGAAATACCAATGTAGTTGTATTGGGAGACCTTAATCCTAGGGTAGGAAATGAACCATTAGACAGAAATTGGGAAGTATGGAGTTCCAGGAAAAAATTGTAGTGGAGAGCTGATGGTGGAGATGTGTCTCGAAAGAGAATTGATGATAGCAAATACAGTGTTTAGGAAGAAAGTCAAGCATAAGTACACATGGGAGAGGGTGGTGGATGGAAGGGTGGTGGATAGACTGTTAATGGACTACATAGTGGTAACCAGGAGTACAGTAGGAAGAGTTAAGGATGTACATGTGCTAAGGGGAGAGAGTGGGGGAATATCAGATCATTTTTTGGTGGAAGGTAAGTTCAAAGTGGAAAATAGGTGGAGAAAGAGGAAAAGGGCAGAAGGTAGGGAGGTACTTAGAGTGAACTGCTTAAATGAGAGAGAAAAGGAGAATGAGTATAAGAAGAAGCTGAGAGAGGAGTGGGAGGGAGTGAAGGATAGAGTAGAACTAGTAGTGAATGGAGAATGGGGATGGTTCAAGGAGGGAGTCATAAGGTGTGGAAAGATGGTGTGTCGAATAAGGAGGATGGGAGGAAATAGAAGAAAGAGTAGTGAATGGTGGGATGAGGAAACAAAGAAGGGTGTAGAAGAGAAGAAGCAGGCTTTAATAGATTGGTTACAAATTAGGACGAGGAAATCATATGAGAGGTACAAAGTAAAGAGAAGTAAAACATAAGATACAGGAGACAAAGAGGAGAGCAGATGTGAAATGGGGTAAGCATATGACAGAAAATTTTGAAAGTAATAAAAACAAATTTTTGGAAAGAAATTAAGAGAGAAAGAGGAGGTGAATCAAGTAGAGAAGAAAAGGTAAAAGGTGCAGATGGAGAGATGATAATGGAAGAGAAGGCACTGAGAGGAAGGTGGGCAGAGTATTTTAGGGAGTTGCTAAATGTGAAGGAGGATAGAGAGGGAATGGTAGTTGCATTGGGAAGCGCTAAGAAAATGACTGTGATGAGTGAGGAAAATGGAGGAGAAATAAGGAAAGATGAAGTGAAAGCAGCTGTTAAGATGATGAGAGCAGGTAAGGCACCTGGGTTGGATGGATGCCATGCAGAGTGTTTGAAGAAAGGAGGTACAGTGATGGTGGACTGGCTGGTGAGGTTATTTAATGTTTGTTTAAGAGAGAGTAGAGTGCCGGAGGACTGGAGGAGTGTCTGTATAGTTCCACTTTACAAGGGAAAGGGGGACAAGTGTGAGTGTAGTTGTTTCAGAGGGATCAGCTTGTTAAGTGTAGTTAGGAAGGCTTATGGGAGGGTCTTGATTGAGAGGATTAGGAGAGGAACAGAGGGAGTAATTGGTGAGGAACAGTGTGATTTCAGGATAGGTAGGAGATGTGTAGATCAGATTTTTGTGGTAAGATATATGAAAAAGCTATAAGAAAAGGTGAGGATGTTTTTTGGGCCTTTATGGATCTGGAAAAGGCTTATGACAGGGTAGACAGGAAGGCACTGTGGGAGGTACTGCAGATATATGGGATAGGAGGAAAGCTGTTAAGAGCAGTCAAGAGTTTTTACATGAGTACTAGAGCTTGTGTTAGGATCAGAAATGGAGAGAGTGAGTGGTTTGAGATAAAGGTGGGACTTTGTCAGGGATGTGTTATGTCGCCCTGGCTGTTCAATTCATACATGGATGGGGTGGTGCAAGAGGTGAAAACAAGGGTAGTGGGTCAGGGATTGAAGATGGTTAAAGAAAATGGAGAAAAGTGGGAGATGAGCCAGTTGTTGATTGCTGACAACACTGCGCTTGTAGCAGAATCAGAGGAGGGATTGAGGAAGTTAGTGACAGAGTTTGGGAAGGTGTGCCAAAGAAGGAAGTTGAAGATAAATGTGGACAAAAGTAAGGTGATGAGATGTACAAGGGGTGAAAGTGGCAGCAGGCTGGAAGTGAGTATTAAGGGAGAGAAACTGGAGGAAGTGGATAGTTTTAGATACTTGGGTACGAATATGGCAGGATAGGGAAGAGTGGTGGTGGAAGTAGAATGTAGATTGAGAGAAGCCAGTAAATACCTTGGTGGATTTAAAAGTGTAATGAGAATTAGACATTTGGGAATGGGTGCTAAGAGGAGATTGTATGAAGGAGTGATTGTGCTGACAGCACTGTATGGGGCAGAAACATGGAACATAAAAGAGGAAGAGAGAAGGAGTTTGAATGTGTTTGAGATGAAATGTCTGAGAAGTATGATAGGGGTTACTAGGTTGGATAGAGTGAGAAATGAGGAGGTGAGGAGGAGAACAGGGGTGGAAAGGGAGTTGGGAGATAAGGTTGATGAGAGTATTGGGATGGTTTAGACACAAGGAAAGGAATGAAGAAAGATTAGTAAAAGAGTTGTGAAAGGCAGAGGTGGAAAGAGTGAATATGAGGGGGTGACCTAGGATGAGATGGAAGTCTGGGGTAAAAGGGGCATTGGGAAAGAGGGAAATGTCTGTTGAGGAAGGACAGGAAAAGACAGAAGATAGGGGTGAATGGAGAAAGGTGGTGTATGGATGATGCTGTGATGCATGAGGGGGAGTGGGTGGGGGATGGGGGGTGAGAGAGTATGCATGGGAAATAAATTGACACAGCCCAAAGGAATTTCTCCCCATCTCCTTTTCTGCATGAGGGGACGGAGAGGGGGGGTTGCCGAATTAATGAAGCTGCCTTGCTGTGGATGTACTGTGTCTTGCAACACTGCTTCTGACCCAGGGCAGTGGACAAGATGCAGGGATGACCTGTCATCCAGGAGGTGCCAAGATAAGAAGGAGGGAAGAGGGTAGAAAGGAGTGGAGTATGTAGGGGATGGAATGGGTGGGAGTGGTTTCTATGCCTTTGTCTTTTGGCTACCTCCCATGTAAGGGGGAAAAGAGCCTTTGGTATATGTTTGTATGTATGTAAAATCATGTTTGTAAACAAACTCTGCATGAGCTTGAACCTGGGCTCGAGCATGATTGTACAAGTAGTGCTTTGCCAGGCCTTGTTATCAGCTGCTCCTATATATACAGTGACAGTGGGGGGCCAAGGAGGGGTGGCATTAACCAATTTAAAGGACCATATACAATGAGCCTTGTGCAGCGCCAACATGTTACCAAATGTGTTGTTTTGTGGGCTTTTGCAACACAGTGCAATTCATGGAGGGGGAAGGAACATCACACCTGATATATAATATATGCATTTTAGCAAAGCTTATACAAGAAATACACCCTGCCAAAATCAAGTATCTATAGATTTACTACAGCAGCATCCTTGCCTTTGGAATGTGAAGTGCAAGGAGTACAAGTGGAAGAACTTAAGGATATAAACAAACTATAAATAAAAATAAGAAGTGCAAGTTTGGAAGTAATTACAGCAGAAATGTCTTGCATTATGAACTGTGAACTGGACAATGAAGACATATATCCTCCCCTCAACAACATTCAAAGGTGACTGACACAATGCAGCATGCTGGGTAGTCACAGACAATATGGACACTCAGCACTGCATTATTCACTGCCAACTGCCTCATGCAGCACTACACAAGGCTCAGTGTGTACTAGGCTTAACAGAAAAGCTGATGCCTGTGATGTAAGACTTCTCATCTGTCAGTAACTTGTATAACACCTGTGTTATACTAGTCTTATAAATAAATATCCTGTGTAAGCTACTAAATATTTTCATAGGTTTTTAAATTAGTTTTACTCAGTGTAATGTTTCTTAGTGTCCAAAATCATTATAGTGTTCCCATAATATATCAGAAAGCAACCAAGTCCTCATTAGTTTAAAATAAATAAATTAAAGTAAAACAAAAGGTTAATATACATAAAAATTGGGATAGTCAACTTTCTTCATATGTAGACAGTTTCCAGAACAGATATGATTAATATCCTAATATTATTTGTAGATTGTGCACAAATACAAACTGATAAAGAATCAGGTGACATACTGAATAAGGATGACCGTTTTTGAATGC
Source organism: Oratosquilla oratoria (assembly GCF_046742065.1). Classification (NCBI taxonomy): domain Eukaryota; kingdom Metazoa; phylum Arthropoda; class Malacostraca; order Stomatopoda; family Squillidae; genus Oratosquilla; species Oratosquilla oratoria. Next base: position 30,543,155 of record NC_134792.1, read on the forward strand.
ATCAGACTGCCTGGAGTACCCCCTATGCTACAGGTTATCTTTATTACATTTACCTCTAGCCATCAATGAACAGTTTGGGAAAAATGTACAAGTCTAAAAAAGATGTTCTCCTAATATGACCTGACCTGACCTGACCCAATTAATGAAGTTAGGTTAGGAATGTCAACATTGTGCAGACTATATCTCCCATGCCAAAAGATTCACAACACTTGAATCACAATACACAGTACCTTATGCCCCCTCTCAGCCAAACCTTCTGCTATAGGCATGAAGAGATTCCTGTGGCTTTTAGAAGATATTGGCAGGAGCATCAAGATCTTATAGGACTCCCCTTCTTCTGGTGAGGGCGTGACATCACCACGACAGGGGTGGAGAGTCCCAGTCATCCCAAAGAGGAGCACCAGAGAGCCCAGTGACACCACTTTTGAGATCAGCCACATCTCCTTCAGGTTCATTGACCTGAAAAAGATCCATTCATATAAAGTCAAATAACAAAGCAAGCAATTTTTGAGGACCACAATGGAAATAATCTTACATGCTTTTTTGTGTTATCCTCGGCAATTGTAAATGTTATTTTGAAATATGTGTTCTTTTCATTATCTGCACTTCATGTATATTGATTCATTGCCAAATGGCTGAGTGGGTTAGGGGATCGATACTTGCGGCAAAGGTCGAGGTGAGGGCGGTTCGAATCCTGCCACCGGCGAAGTTGAACCAAGGGCATGGTTCATTAAATCCCATGCTACAAAGCCCTCTGTGAGGGGCACCGTCCAGCCTCCCGATAGGGGGGAGTGTGTGACGTTAAACCATATCATATTGTTATTATTAACATTATTATTACCATTATTATTATTACTATTATTGTTATTACTAGCAGGACCCGTGGAAATTCCACGGGATTTACGAAGGAGTCTTCAAAATCTCCCGAAGGAGTCTTCAGCTTCCAAAAGGAGTCAAAGTCTCCTGACGTTGTCGTCAAATTCTCCCGTCTCTCTCTTTCTCGTTAGGTCAATCATAGAGGCAATAAAAAAAATTGAGTCGTTTATGCCATGTCACATAGGACCCGCGGAAATTCCACGGTTATTCAACTTTGAAGTATTACGAAGGAGTCTTCAAAATCTCCCGAAGGAGTCTTCAGTCTCCAAAATGAGTCGTCAAAGTCTCCCGACGTTGTCGTCAAATTCTCCCGTCGTCTTTCTCTCTCATTCTCGTTAGGTTGTCGTGGGTTTGGTTCGGTATGGACAAGCCAGGGAAAATGAGACTCCGGAGTGACACTAAAACAATTAACATGATTTGTCGTCCATATTTTGGGTCTTCGAGCAAAGAACTCGATTCTCCTCTTTAAGGCCCTCAACAGTCTTCTCTAAGACAATAATTCTATTACGTAGAGATTGTACCTCTTCGGCGCTGATCACTGAAACACCACTCGTCATCTTACTGTTTGAAGCAGCTACCCCAGGGACCTGACTTGAGTGACGCCTACAAGAGCTAACACTTTCTCCACTGCTGTTTGCTTTATTAGAGCTTAGGGATTCTGCGCAAGAAAATTATAAGAGAGATCCAATGGACAGCGAATAGTGTAGTGTAAAGAATTTAGCTGAAGTAGAAGGTCTACGTTATGTGGATGGGAACATTACCTACAAATTCTCCCAGTAGCTGTTTCTAGGATCTAATGTACCTTGCAGTGACAACACTTGGATAGGTTTAGCTGGCCAAGAAAATGGAAAGTTGATGACACAGAGTGAATATTTTTTGGAAAAAATAAAAAGGATGGAAAGTCTATTCAATTGTCACCATGGTGAGAATGAGCTACAGCCTGGGAAGTGTGTAGTTCATTATCTAGCAACACGTATGGCCATGTATGTAATTGCCATTTGATGTAATATTTCTTTGTTCGTTACCGCATGTTTTTCAGAATGCGTGATTTAAATGGGACTATCACTTCGATAAGTAAGCAAAGTTAGAAAATTATGAAAATTGCAAAATGAGCCAAACAGAACTCTGAAACACCGTACGGTCTAACATCACGCCCTCATTTGTTCTTTCAGTCTCAAGATAACAATTGTTTATTAGTGTTTTCAATGGGCTTAGAAAAGCTTCTGTAGGTGTGATGTCTGTTCATGTCTCTAGTATAAAGTTGGTGTGTGGGTGGGTGGCTGACCTCCGGTGCCCTCGACGTGACGTCACGGCCGCACGGCCATAGTGAGGTTGGTGGTATCTGGTAGTCAGTCTATCTTAAGCGGGCCCTACACGATCAATATTATTGCGCAATATTCTGTATTGTACAATATTATTGAATGTGCAGAGATGGTATTGAAGAGGTACACGTGTTGTACTGTGTATTTGATGTCTTCAAGTATATTGTCATTCTTCAGTACCATCCCTAAAGCGGGCCCTAAACGATCAATATTATTGCGCAATATTCCGTATTGTACAGTATTATTGACGGTGTAGGGATGATATTGAAGAATGACAAAATATATTGAAGACCTCAAATGTGCATCTTCTATACCATCCCTACATTCTCAATAATACTGTAAAATACGGAATATTGCTCAATAATATTGATCGTGTAGGGCATGCTAAACACCGTCAAAAATATTGTACAATAAGAAATATTGCGCAATAATATTGATCGTGTAGGGCCCGCGTTTGACATACTCGTACACACATATTCTACACTGTCAAAGCATACCGTCAAGAGACCCCTTGACCCATTGCTCTCAGCATGATTTGTCGACTTTGTGGAAATCGTCTTGCGAGTGGAATCAACACCAGGGCTATGTAGCTGATGTTCACAACTTGTTAACAGGTCTTAACCCCTTCCATACGGTGCCGCACACGTAGGCGTCTTGAGGAGCAAGTGGATTCGCGACGCTGCCATATCGGCGTCTTGATTATATTTATTGTAGTCGCCCCTGTGTTTTTACATTCTCCCAAATGCGCCCTGAATCCCATTCTCTGTGGTTTTCAAAATTCGCGGGTGAAAGAGAGAACGATCGATATAAGCGGTACTGAGTCTGACGCAAGGTATATTCTTAGATCTTGGTCTGACGGAGCAGTCGCTGATTTGATATATGTCGTAAACTTGTAAGCTCTCATTTATCTTATTCATTAAATTTATGTATTTCTGTTGTATTTATTTGCTATTTTAATTATATATATATATATATATATATATATATATATATATATATATATATATATATATATATATATATATATATCAGTATTTCACAAATGACACTTGAATATTATTTGCAGAAAAAAACTGGTATATAAGATACGTCTTAAATAGACGAAAACATACGGACTGTTTCTTATTTATCAGTGCTTTTTCTGCAATATATATATATATATATATATATATATATATATATATATATATATATATATATATTCATTTATGAGTTTGTTTTTTTCTCGTTAGTGTTTTTATTTATTTATTTATTTCTCTCCTGCACAAGCATTAAGATGGATAAACTACCCTGTGGCTATATCTTGATGCACAATTTCCCGTTTTGAGCCTACCGGAAAAAAATTGTAAGATAACATACACCTATTCTCAATCGATTTAGAGTGAAATCACGAAAGCAATATCTTACTTAAAAAGTCATTGATAATCGCCAGTGGCGCAGCCGGAGAGTGGGGGTAAGAACGTCATTCATCTATTTTCTGTTTATTTATTTATTAATTTCCGAATAATAAAACGTCAGAAAAGATATATGGCTTAATCGCCCATATGGCTGACGACGTTTTTACCTAAAATAGTAAATAGGCAAAAGACAAAGACAAATTAGATAAGAGTATAATAGGAATAAAATAGTAATGAAAAATAAACAAATGAATTATTAGTACAAATTCAATGTGCCCCCGCCCCCTAGGCTGCGCCGCTGGCAATCGCACACACTAATATATATATATATATATATATATATATATATATCATATATATTATTTACATACATATATACATATATACATATATATATATATATATTTATTAAAATCAACTGCGCTAATAGATTTAACTATTTTTAGTTGTATCTTCTTAAGTTTAAGGAAGGACTTCCTATCAACTTCATTCAGCTTATGAACGAAATCATCGACTGAACCGTTCGACCGAGTATAAAAAGTCTCCCGCTTAGCCACCTTCTTAACTTGCCTCTAGACCTTCAAGACTAGAACATCGCCTCTACACCAATGAAGTCCTTCTCACCCTGAGGAAGCCTCTTATCGAGGTGAAAAAACTCCGAAGTTTTAGGTGTCGTTGTCAACAGTTTTTTACATGCTGTTACATATCCAATAGAAACCATCGGCATTCACCAGCGCCTTTCTTTTCACATTCACCATGGATGATTTCGTTCATAAGCTGAATGAAGTTGACAGGAAGTCCTTCCTTAAACTTAAGATACAACTGAAAATAGTTAAATCTATTAGCGCAGTTGATTTTAATCAAAATTGTCTCCGTGAGAACCTGTGCCCTAGAAATATATATATATATATATATAATATATATACATATATATATATATATATTTATATATATATATATATACACCAATATATATATACATATATATACACATATATACATATATGTATACACACACACACACACACGTATATATATATATATATTTATATATATATATATATATATATATATATATATATATATACATATATATGGGTGTCATTTTGACAAATGGCAATAAACTCCACCGCAAGGACTCGAACCTTTGCCGTGACGACTGCTTATTCTGAAACAAAAGGGACAGCATCGAGCCACCCAGGCCGGGTGGTGCCTTTTGTACGGCCTGGGTGGCTCAATGCTAACGCCTTTGTTTCGGAATAAGCAGTCGCTACGGCAAAGGTTCGAGTCCTTGCGGTGGAGTTTATTTCCATATATATATATATATATATACATATATATATATATATATATATATATATATATATATATATATATAGTATGCTCTGCCGGATCACGAAGCAGAGACGGTAGCGGAGGTGCTCGTCAGTCAGTTCTTCACTCGCTTCGGTGTGCCGGGTGAACTGCACTCTGACCAAGGGAGAGAGTTCGACTCGAAGGTCTTCCGAGAATACTGCGCACTCCTGGGTGTGCACAAGATCCGCATCACACCCTCCCAGAGTGATGGCATGGTGGAGCGGTTCAACCTCACACTGGCTGACGAGCTAACCAAGAATTGCGAGGAGAGCCAACAGGACTGGGACGAATGGCTTCCTTACTTGGTGATGGCTTATCAGTCTGCTGAACTTGAGCCTACAGGTTATAATCCCGCTCGCCTCGTGTTTGGGAGAAAGCTCCACCTTCCGGTTGACTTGGCCACGAGGAGGCCCCCGGATGTATACCTCCCTACGCGACGAAATTTCAACGACTGAATGACACCAGCAGGAGAATGTGTCAACGTCTTCGTGTTTCCGGCCAGGCGATGGCACAACGTCATCTACAGCGCTCCAGGCCAGCCATGTACTCTCCTGGCGACCAAGTGTGGCTGCACAACCCTCGTAGGAAACGAGGACTGTCACCAAAGTCACAGTGCCTGGGAAGGACCGTATACCGTCCGGGAAACTGTGTCGGAGGTCACGTGTCACATTTCCCCAGGAGCAGGAAAGCGAAGTAAGGTGGTTTACGTGGATCACCAATGGAAGTACACGGGAACAGATAATTTCACGTGGAATGCGGAAGAAGGGGCCGTTCTTGCGAGTGACAGTGACGGTGACAGTGAGGACAAAGTTGTTGTTAGTGAAAGTGAAATGAAAGTGAAAGCGAGACATGAGATGTGGAGGAAAAAGGTACGGTTGCGTTAGAACCAGCATCACTGCGACGCAAGAGATCAAGAAAGAAGCCAGAGTGGGTAGTATATTATGTACTGGACGAAGAAGTCAGTAAAGAGGTGTTGTATTATACTGTAAATTTTCTTTTCATTTTTTAAGAGTGTCCGTGCAGTTGTTTAGATTAGGTTAGGTTTGACGATAATCTTTGTGAGTTCTTTAGTTTGTAAACCAGTTGGGTCGACTATTTAGAAGGATGGGTTAATGTTACGAAGGTGATTGTAAGTTAAGAAGAAATGTAGTGTGTATTAGTTTCATATAGGTATACAGACTCGTCTGTGTGGAGAGGGCATGAATTGTATGTTTGGCAACGCGGGATACCCGATCTGAGGGTAAGCAGGTTAGAAGTACGGAGTTCCAAAGTAAGGCATGCTCAAGGATAGTCGTTTTTCCCCTCGTTGATTTGTGTATTATTTCTACCTCAGAATTACCTCGAACTGGTGTGATGTGAACAGTAAAAGATCCATGTTTAAAATAAAGTGAGGGAAAATAACAAATAGACGAATTTTGAATAAGAGGAATGATATGGTGATCGTTTTCGTGACTGGTTATGGTGTATTATGGCGACCATCTCCTCTGTGATCTGATGTGGTTTGTACTATAACATGCTAGTACTATTACTGTAAGAAATTGTGTATTTCCACAGTGTACGAAGAGTGGTGAAATATACGTGGAAAAGGGAGGTTAGTATTTCGTTTCGTATTCCTCTGAGTAATTGTCCGCGACGGAAGCCTGTCAGATCCCTTCCCTCATCACTGCAACAAATGTCTAGGTTCGTTGCAATATATATATATATATATATATATATATATATATATATATATATATATATATATATATATATATATATATATATATATATATATATATATATATACTGTACATATAATTATTATAACAAACACCACACAGTAAAGTGTCACTTGGTAACCTCCACCATTTACCAAAATACATTTCTTGAAAGTTAGGAAGTTTTAAGTAGCGTTTGGTGTAATTTAGAAATACTGCGTTGTACAACAGAGCTAACACCACAGTCCGACTGTGGTGTTAGTTGTGATTCACAAATGTGTTACTACATTTCTCACCAGTGACTGCATTGTATGTTTTCAGCCAAAGTTCGACGCATGCGCAGAAGGGTGGGAACACAGTGAAAAGGGTTTGAATATTTTGATTGACGATGGTGGACCAGACCATATGTCTAAAATTGAATATTTTCTTGGCTAAATTATCAACCCCGTGGAAGGATTGTTTTCAGGACGATACAGTAAACACCAGCTAAACACTCCCGAGGTATAGATTTCATGTGCTAAGTACCTTGTGTTATCACTTGCTGAAATGCACCTGAATAAATAATAATTATAAACATATTTACAACAATAATAATAATAATGATAATAATAATAATAACTAATAATAATAATAGAAAATGATAATAATAATAATAATAATAATAACCACATTACATCATGACACTTTTCCAACAGAACCCACCTGTCCTAGAATAATCGATCACTCAAAGGCAGGTGGTCTGACCCAGATTTCCCTAATCCTAACCCACAGACCGATTCCTGAACTTCAATAGAAATCACACAGACTGTCACAAGAGATGTGCGTTACGAACACTATGGAACAGAATTTCAAAGACCTGTTCCCGTTGTCTCGTACTGATATGAAGATGGTCCTTGGGCGCATATTATATTTGTCTTCGAGTAGTTTGTCGGTTGTTCTCCCCAGTGTTTTCACGCACATTTTGTAATGTGAAATAAAGAACGGGATAGTCGTCTGTTTTATGCAGTGTGGTTGAAGCATCAAAGGGGTGCCCAGTGCCTGTGACATCCAGAGTCGGGTGGGAGGGGGGGGGGGTGAAAGTGCGATGGTCCAGGTCATCCAAATAGGGAGGGTTATCCAATTAGGTCATTTTGGGAAAATATCCTGATGATTTTTATTTTATTTAAATTTCAACCAAATAAAATTTTCACCTTATGTTTCATTTGTGTTTACACATTCAAAATATCTTCCTTTCTCATATTTCTCAATACTAGTCCATACTTGAATCTTGGGGTATTCAATCAAGGAGTTGGCTCCGGGCTTCTCCAGACCTCTGCACACCACTGATGATGTCACATCTTGGGCTGCTTTTGTCGGACCGTACGTTGGCAGGGGTGCCAACACAAGACCAAGCCCGTGCAGATAGGGGGGGGGGGGGTTGCTGCCCAAGCACCTGCCCCTTTGCCCTGTGCCCCAAAAGTGCCCTTCACAAAAATATATAAAAATGAATGAAAAATGATTTCTCACAGGCCTTTTCCATTTTTTTACCATTCAGAAATTCTAATGTGGAAAATGGTGTCACACCCTACCGGACAGTTGCCAAATACGAATAATGCAAAAGAGTGAAGTGCCCAATTTCCTGCCCAAAGCACCTGCCCCTTGCAATGTCTGTGCACATTTCTGCACAAGACAGTACCCAGCCAAATGATACTGTACTGGTTTAAAGTGGAAGAAGGCACAAAAGTGGATACTGTAAATCAATAGGTGGATAGAGTGGAGGGGAGATAGTGTTTATAGGGTGCTTTGCGAGTCAGAGATGATTAAATAGGATTAGGAGGAAGAGCTGTAGATATGTAAGTTAACCAGAATAAAAAAATACTATAATAAAATGGCAGTATATATTTGGGGAATCCTAATGCTGTGTGTGTGTGTGTGTGTGTCAGGGCTCCGATCTTGCGCCAATTCTATTCATTGTATACGAGCATATAGATTATATAGACCACCGACTAAATATATTGTCTTCAAATTTGCTGATGATACAAAACTGTGCGGAATGGCAAATGATCACTTAAACCAATTAGATATTCAAGAAGATTTAGATAAACTACAGCATTGGTCTGAAAAGTGGCTAATGAAATTTAACATAAGTAAATGCAAGGTTATGCACATAAAAATAACACTAAGTACGATTACAAGTTATTTGGAAATTCGCTAACAAAAGTGGATAATGGAAAGGATCTCGGCGTAATTTTCAGTATCTCAAATGATCTACGCACTGTATTTCAGCCCCTGAGAAAGCAAATGAGATTCTAGGACCGATTGCGCGATCTTTTGACTTCAAAACTCCATCTCTCATTAACAAGCTTTATAAATTGTCAGTTCGTCCACATTTGGAATATGTTGTTAAAGACAATGACAGATTGGAAAAAGTACAACGGCAAGCCACAACACTTATTCCAAATATCAAAAATAAATCATACGAAAATCGACTAAAACATATGAATCTGTTTTCCCTAAAAAAGGCGTAGACTCAGTGGTGACTTGATACAGATCTTTATGATTCTAAAGGGAATTGACATCAAAGGTGACAACATTTTCACACTGAATGAGAATCTGACAAGAAATAATGGTCTCAAACTGTCAGGATATAAATTTAATTTGGAAGTGGGTAGAAACAACTTCGCCAACCGTGTATGGAATAAACTTCCTGCAGAGCCAGTGCAATGTAGTTCAGTTCGAAGCAGATTCATATTGATAAACACAAACAAAATGCTGTAATGCCTGCCATTTATTTTATATTATTTATTTGTTTGTTATTGTCTGTTTGTTTATCATTACCGTGATTACCATTTATTATTATTTACTATTTACCTGTTTAACTTTACCTATTTATCTACTTATTATTTATATTATTATAATTTTCGTTTATTTGTTTATTTATTCATTTATCATTATTATAATTTCTTTTTACATCCGATCTAGTTACGGACCAAAAGGTACCCTGTCGGCATGCTCCTCCTTTGTAATCCTTTACAGATACTTACAGAAGGCTTCTGGAAGAGGCTAATGCGACTGTGGCTCCAGCTCTTAATAACTATCCTCTTATATCATAGTCTAGTGGTCACCATGGTCGAGGCGGATATAACAATTAACGCTTCAAAATCATATTTCTGCTCCTGGTTCTTCCACACTCGATCAAGCTTCCTCTCAAAATCCACCACTGTGTGTGAATATGTTAATATAGGAAGAATGGGAGGATAGAGATTATTGTCATTTTATATTCTTTCTTCTGTCTGGCTGGGCACATGAAGGAATTAACTAGGTGTGCTTGGTTAAGTGTGATTGGAAGGATGTTGTAAATTATTTCATCTGGATACAAGCTTTTAACTTGGGTACTGCAGAAGGCATCTGTGATGAGGTATAGGTTAGGAGAGCATATTGGGGTTAATATTTGAAGGACTGTAGTTTGGGCAGAGGCTAAGTTTCAGTATCCATAACCAAACGCGATACTTTACCAACACACCCAAACATGAGCCTCACAGAAAAATTATCCTCAAGAGAAGTAAAAAACCACACTAGCACACTTGTGTTCAGGACACCATCCAGCTATAAGACATTAATCAACACAGAATCAAACTGCCCAAGATGCAACCACCGCACAGAAAACACTGAACAACTTATCCTACAATGCCCCATGTAATCCATGGCTGTATGACTCATTCCTTGGTTCTAGTACCTCATCTTCAAGATAGAATTCAAGTGGTATATGGTCATTCTTTTCATAAAGGACAAAGCCATTTCAGGGAACTAGTAATGTCTGGTTCCTTGGTAAGTACAAAGTCCATTCTTGTTAGATTGTCATCTCCTCTTGAATTATGTTTCTTACCCACTGGGTCATCTTGTTTTCCACTGGAATATCTGATAGTGTATTTCCTTAGAAATTTTCATTACCTTTGATAACTATAATGTCACTTATTATTATTATTTTTTTTAATTTAGAAGGAAAGATGTGTCTGATACAGTAACTAACTTCATTCCAAGCCCTTGGCTTGGGTGCCTGTATGTTATCGAGATATCCTTTCTGTCTGACCCTCTGATTCTAATATTCAGATGAACTGCTTTATCCTTGTCCTCAATTACTTTTGCTTTTTACACCATTATGTCATTTTTCCCAATAAATATCTCAACAGTCCTCTGACCCTTCTATATATATCTCTCTGGAAACTAATAATTTTGGACTGTTGTCTATGTTGTTTTAGTGTGGACCTGTATCTTTGTCACAAGCTGAAAGTAGTTGGAGGGGAACATTCACCAGTTCTCAGCTCTTCATATCAGACAAGATGGAATAACTACAGCTGACACTACAAAGTAATCTTGGGCCTGGTTTGGAGATCAAGTGACAGCCCCTTGGGGCTGTACTTCCAGATGGATGTGAGCCAATCAACAGATTTTGAAAGTAGAAAGCAGACAAGAATCCATCATTGATGCCTGAGTTGTTTTACAGTAACAAGTGTTTCTGTGGTCCAAATCCTGTTCTTGTTATATTTCTATGTTCATTTTTTATTTGTTTTCACTATGAGATCTTTAATGTGTGGGGTGAAGGTCATGTATGTATTGAATGTGAGGCAAATTATTCTAAGGTTTCTTGTCAAGTGGGAGACGTTGACCATTAAACCTGACTGGTAGGTGCTTCTTAGGTTCACAATAGTTAGGGGTAACCAGCATTACTGAAAACTTCTGAGGAGATACATTTTGTTTAGTGTTAGCCATAGTTCCAATTTACTGAGGTAGATTTGTGTGTGCTTTGGCTATTTTGTAGTTAAATCATCTGCACCTGTGACATTTTTTATATTGTGCTCTCTGTCTGGTGTGAGGAGGCTATGTATGAATAGTTTAATTAGTGTTAGTGATGGTATTTTTCTTTGAAGATCCCCCACTGTACAATCTCTTGGTCCCCAATAGATAGTTGTTCTGTGATGGTCTACAAATAAGGAGGTTTGTCAACAATTTCCTCTCAGTAATTTGCATATCACTATGATTTCTTTTCTTTGGCAAGTTTTATTCAAGGATTGTGTTAAAAGCTGTGATTATAACTACTGTGTGTAGCGAAGTGGCATTGTTCACCCAGTTCTCCACATAGTATGTGATTAAGTCAACAAGTGGTTGCAATTTGGGCGTCTCATTGGGGTAATGATGTGGTAAATATGTAATTTCTTTTTTTAGTGCCTTATTAGTATCCTTTTAGTTGGAGAATAGTATGCTTTTGTGCATAAGAGTCTGTCTCAATCATTTTCATTTTATTTTTTACATCTTGTCACACATGGAGAGCTGACAACCACCACTGGTCCTCTCCTATACCTGGTGAAACTGAAACAGTCCCACAACAACTTAGACAACATTCTAAAGTTTCTTCTCAGAAAGATCTGTGGGAGGGACCAAGGACTGTTGCCAGCTACTCTGAGGCTGCAGGTTTTCCACTTTGTTAAACTTGAGGCAACAAGTATTGTGATTTAGTATTCCAAGTGGATACTCAAAAAATGCAGAGAACAAGTGGCTAATAAAACACTGAAATAATTGCATATTCTCTTGAGGAACTAAGAGTCCTCTAAGACAAGAAAAAGTCAAGTAAACTCCCAATCTAAGGGGGAGGAAGTAGGTAGCAACCTCTGAATTATAGACCAACATCTTTAATCCATGCAACAGCCAAAATGTGTGGAAGAAAAGGTAGACAAAATACTTGGAGGAGACTGGGGTTTTAACATACAACAAATTCAAAGGAAGGTTCTGTATATGTACTAAGTTTTTATGCAAGAACAGTTGGTGTACTACATGAGAGAGATTGTTAGGTGAACTATGTGTATTTGGATCTAGAAAACTCTTTTAACAACATGGCAAAGATTACTATGAGTTGGAAAGTGCTGGAGAACTCAAAGGTAGCATCCTGGAATAAGTTATTTCCTGAAAGGTAGCTTTATGTGATCAGTAGTGAAACATGTCAGATTGGAGAGAAGGAACTAGTTGGGTACTACAGGGCTTGATGCTAGCACCTGTGATGTTCTATAAACAATGACACAATAGATAGAATAATCAGGCTCATGCAGTAACCTATTTTTTGACAATGTCAAGATCACATGAAGTGTGAGATGCAAGGAGGATTGCAAACAATGGTTATAGGAAGATCTAGATAAGGCTTAAATAAGGAGCCTGGAGAAGAACATGACATTTAATGCAAAGAAAAAAATATAAAGTAAAAATTTGAAAATGGACAAAAGTAAGAGTTAGGAGACCATCAATGAGAAATAAAGCAAGAGGAAAAGGATCTAGGACCTAAACAAATGTTTCTTGCCTGCAAAAACAAATAATAATAAATAAATAAACATGTATACTAATTAAAAAACAGGGCCAGGGGAGACATGCAAGCTGCTGACAAATATTAGAAAATGGGAGGAAAAAAATATTAAAAATCTTAACCCCCCCTCCCGCAAGACTAGATTACACAGTAGTGTTGTAGTCTCCACATGATAAGAAAGACAAAGTAAAAACAGAAAGGATACAGTGCGTGTCAACTGAAACTATCCTATACTTGTAGATTACTGAGAACGAGAATGAGTTTAAAGTTATGAAAGAACATCAAGTGGCAAATAAAAATATTAATTTGAAAGATGCGGTCTCACTAAACGCCGACCAAAGCCGACCAAAACCACACAATGACGGTTTTTGCTCAAATGCATAATTTATATATTTTAAATAGCATATGGTTGCATTATTTGACCTATTTTCTTTAAAATGTGTGATTTCCATGTAAAATGATCGAAGAGAAGTTACGTTTTTATCCTCTGCAAAATTACCAACCGGCAACCAACGCCGACCAAACCCAATCAATGACGGTTTTTGCTCAAATGTATAATTTTAAATAAAAATTAGCATATGGTTGCATTATTTGACCTATTTTCTTTAAAATGTGTGATTTCCATGTAAAATCATCAGAGAAGTTACGTTTTTATCCTCTGCAAAATTACCAACCGCCGACCAAAACCACATAATTACGGTTTTTGCCCAAATGCATAATTTATATATAAAAAATAGCATATGGTTGCATTATTTGACCTATTTTCTTTAAAATGTGTGACTTCCATGTAAAATCATCAAAGATAATACGTTTTTGTCATTTGAGCCAAAGCCGTCACTGTTTGGGTTTAGTCGGCGTTGGTTGCCGGTTGGTAATTTTACAGAGGATAAAAACGTAACTTCTCTTTGATGATTTTACATGGAAATCACACATTTTGAAGAAAATAGGTCAAATAATGCAACCATATGCTATTTTTTATATATAAATTATGCATTTGATAAAAAACCATCATTGGTTGGCTTTGGTCGGCGTTTAGTGAGACCCTGAAAGATGTAAGAAATAATTTTCTCCTCCGAAGATGCCCATTTGTGGAATATGTTAATAGAAACAACCCAGCCGAGCAATATAAATTGATTTAAATAATATTTTGATCACTGGGGATAGATACGGGATCCTGTTGGTACATCTCCAATCCTGTATGCTTGCATTACAACGTAAATACGTAGCGACAGCTGTATCGTCTTATCCCACTGTATTTCACGTGGATTTAGTTGATACAAAATAAAACACAATAAAAAACATCGTAAAGTTGGTGCGATATTGTCAATCCATGGGCGATGTGTTTAGAATTAATCCAATTCGAACACTGTTGCCATAGGAAAACACACCCAAAAAGTTCTCTGCATCACTGTTGAATATATATGGCAACATGACAAAGGCGCTACGAAGTAAGAATATCAGGAACTTGTTTAGTGCATTAATAAACAGTATATGCTTGTGATTTTCATCAGCATTATTATATTTGATAATTACTTTAAAGTGGAACATCGTCCGACCACTGAACTTTGTTGATTACCAAGTATCAAGAACACTCACCAGAGAGCAGCACTGTATCACCGTCACTTTGAAGGCCAACAAACTTCAATGAGTGCATAATGATTCACCAAAACCCGTGCCTGTGCTTCTTGCAAGCAGTCGCTGGTTACATGCTATACTTTGAAAATGCATGGTTTAAATTATAATTTGTAGTATTTATTGACGCTTGATCTAACAGTGGTAGGTGCATATAGTGATGATTAATTGCATTTCTTCATTAATAATTCATTTATCAGTATTTTAATTAATAACGTGGGTGCAACTAGTTGCAGACGTTGGGAAAATATGTCTAGACTTATTATGGCGTATAGTGGGCAATCAGATAATATTTGTTTTAATCTGCTGGGAATATTCAAAGCTGCCGATAATCGTACAGTATAATTGCTGTGAGAGTTTTGTTGTCGCCTTGAAATATTTTTTTCTCGGACAGCCCTTTGTATTTTTATATATTTATCTATTTATTTATTCTAGTGGGTATCCAGGCCATAGTTCATGAAAGGCGTTATCATAATTGGCTATTTTTCCTCCGAATGGTGGAGCAGCTTTCTGGAAGGAATCTGGAGGAAAATATAAAATAAGACAAAAAAAAAATGCTAGTCATCTATCTACTTATCAAGGGCTTTACCATCTTACCAGGGAGGTAGCCTAAGTCAAAAAGCATATGTCCATTCCCGCAGGACCTTCACATGAGGGAGGGGGGGGGGTCACATGCCCTGGGGCGGCACACTTAGGACATCCCGCCCACTGGGTTGACAAAATAATTATAATAAAATAAGGTCAAAGAAGCCCTGAATATTTTGCCGTAATCGACGAATTTTGCGTTAGAATCAACAGAATATGAAATATTTTTCCCATATCCTTTCTGCAATAGGGACATTAACATTTTAAAAATATGTTTAATTATTTCGCAAGCCAATAGCTCTAATAAGCAGTAAGGGATGGTGGAGATGGGAAGTGCTGATGGAGGAAGGGGGCGTCACTGAGAACTTTGCCCCCACCCATTTCATCCTCACCCATTCCACTCTCATCCACCACCCCTTCCTCCCTCTCATCTATTCTGGAGGAAAATAATTTTCCTCCAGTATATCAAATGACATTCTATGTATATATTATTAATTTACTATTATTATTATTGTTATTATTATTATCATTATTTTGAGAAAAATAGTTTGCCATAGTGATTTTATGACGGAGAAAGTTCTGGAGGTGGGCGGTACACTTTCGCCCGAGCGTTGAAAGTCATCATTCTCCTGAAAAAAGCTGAGGGCCGGTCATCTCCGAGTTGGGTTTGCTGGATTTCCTAGTAGAGTCCCTCGTCAGATCTGGCGTAGTGGTTCCTCAAGGCCGTCTTGAACGGCGTCGCACTTGTTTTGCTCTGGTGGTGCGAGAATGACGCTCTGGACGAGGGAAATAGCTTCCGTCGGGAGTGCGGCGATATACGCCCCAAAGGCTTGTTGATCGGTCACCCCTTGCCGATTGTCCAAATACTATTGAGTGTGGACGAGTCAGTTATCCACATCATGAGAAAAGCTGGAAAGCTTGAGCTTTGAGTCTGCCATCTTCCTGGTTGCCACACTCCGGGTCACAAATCTGTTGTGTTTTTAGGATAAACAACCTTGCTCGGGAAGATGAATCTCTTTTTTATAACACCTAGAAAGGTGTGAGTACAATAGGATGGACGGGAGTCCATAGGTCCTCGATCTGGTGTTAGGAGAGAGAGAAGGTCTGGGAGCTTGTAGATCCCCGATCCAGTGCTAAGAGAGAGAAGGTCTTGGAGCTTGTAGATCCTCGATCCGATGCTAGGAGAGAAAAGGTCTTGGAGCTTGTAGATCCTCGATCCGATGCTAGGAGAGAGAAGGTCTGGGAGCTTGTAGATCCCCGATCCAGTGCTAAGAGAGAGAAGGTCTTGGAGCTTGTAGTTGTTGCTGTTGCGATCGAGGAGGCTGTTTTGAATTCTGAATTCCTAGGAAAGACCATCCGCTTGCGCGGGATCGGTTTTTGTGGGAGGGGAAGAATGTCTGTAAGAAAATGAAAAGACAGTTGTGTAATAAAAGTGGGCTTTTGCCACCGGGCGATTAGGGATATTTCATTCGTGGCGCCGTGGCTTTGGAGGTGTGGGCAGGAAACTTGGGGTCGGAGACTGCGATTGATGTGTAACCGTGAGGTTACGTGGAACATCTATTCTTCTTATCCTTATCCAAAAAAGTTAGAAAATGAGTAGGAGGCTTAGTCTTAGGGAAAGATAGAGAATTTGGAAATCATTTTAGTGGTTGGTAAACTAAAATGAGAAGATGTAGTAGGAGAGAAAGTTGGAAATGAAAATAATTTCAGTAAAAGAAAAAGTTGATGTAGTTGTTTGTGCATGTAGTTGTGTTAGTTTTGTTTGCAGTATGGTTTTATGTGTATTCTACACATAGAGGGTTGATGCCTCCAACGTGTATGCTTATAGCCTGACAATTAATGGGCTACATGCAATATTATCATTATTATTATTGTTATCACCAGTCAAAGCTGGTGAAGGGGTGCATTATTGATAAGTACGGCTATAGGCCGTATTTTAAATCCTGATAGCGGCTCACAGTCAGGCCCCGGTTTCTGACAAGTCTTCTGATTGGCCGCCTCCCCTTTGGCTATGGGCCAATTGCGATCCCTGATGAGTGTGCGCGCTTCCACTCGCATTAGTGACGTCATCAGTCCCGGCTCGGTCTGCATGGGAGACGGGTGTTGGCGGGTGGAGTACCACAACTACAAGGTTTCCCAGTCAACTGACACAATATACATCGCTTAATCATCTTCTTAACATCTCCCGACAAACGTGGCCAATAAAAATGGTTAAGTACTAACTGTTTAGTCTTGGTGATTCCAGGGTGGGCGCAGGTAGTCTCATGAGCCAGCTTCACGATCTTCTCCCTAATCTTCTGTGGAACTACGATTTGTGTGATGACATCATCTACCTTTTCTGATGTCTTATATTTCCTCAGAAGTACACCACCTTCCACGATGAACTTGGTCTTGCTATAATCCTCTTCTTTCTACTCCTCCTCAGCTGTTTGGCGCATCTCCTTCAGCTCTGGGTTCTCCTGTTGTAATCGGATGAGTTCCTCCCTGTCTATGGTTTTCTCAAATATAATTTCTTCTGTTTGGGCGTCGCCTCCCTGGTCTCCTCTTATATCTTCAGCTGCTACCCTCTTCTCTTCCACGCTAAGTTCATCTTGTGATTCTTCTGGAATCTCGTCTGCAACATCTGCTTCAAACAGGAAATTGCGGTTGCCTCCATCTTGTTCATTTTCCTCTCGTGCTTTCTTGGGTATGAGACTTGGTAATGACTGCTACTAGATCCTCCATGTCAAATTCGTCATCGTTTGTCTGGTCATAGGGCCATTTACTGTCTTTAGTCTTATCTGGACTATCTCACCTACATCATTCCTGAGGACGTCTATTCCCTTCACAGGAAGTTCTGCTACTTCTACTTCAACGCCCTCTGTCTGACCATCTATTTCAAGAAATATCTTAGCTGTGGATCCTAGTGTCGTCAATTGGGCTAATTCCATGGTAAACTGACCTATGAGTCTATTTTCTAATGCTGGTATCACATTTGGCCTCACAATGGCGCGGGATGCGCCTGTATCTCGCAGAGCCTTGACTGCATTATTTCCTCTCACTCTCCTCTACTCCTATCTTGGCATCTTTCACATGAGGCAACCACTCTTGGCTTACCCCTGCGTCTCCCATCTTGTCTGACCTACCTTCACCTACACAACAATAGCTATAATCTTTATTCCTTGCTACTTCATTCTCCTTTGTCTTGTTAGAGCCCTTTCCTTGTCTCCAGTCTTGTGTGTCCCTCTCATTTCAATTTCCTTTGGGGGATAATTTTCCATCCCATTACCGTATTTACAGCAGGCATAGCATCTACTATCCTGATTCACTTCCCTCCTGTCTCCTTCTACACACATTAGCTCCTGCCTGTTTTGCTTGTTTCCCATTTCCTGCCTGTACCTTTGTCCATTTGGCCTAGCATAACAATCCTGAGTTCTATGCCCAAATCTACCACAGTTAAAGCACTGGACTTGTCTCCTCCAACCATCTCCTACGTGTGGCCTTACATGTCTCTGACTCGGAATCACCTACACGCCTCTGTTCTCACCCCTCGGAGTTTGTATCATGTTTCTTCTCCTAGATTCGCTTGTCCTTAGTGCAAAAAAATCCGCAAAACTTGCCATCTGTAACAAAGTCTCACAGTTCTGCGTGGTCACATATAGCCTAGCCTCATTTTTCAATAAGTTAAGGAATTGTTCAATTGCAATTACCTCTGTGATTTTCTCAACAGTTACCGCATTCTCCGCACATATCCATTTGCCTAGGTTACTCCTTACATTCCTGGGTAGATCCATATATCCATAACCAATATCCCTCCTAACCTCTCTGAATTTCCTTCTGAAAAGTTCTGGGGGTAATTTCGTACGCCTTTAGTATTTCATCCTTAATTTGATCATAACGATATATACTTTGTCAAATACCGCGTATACACGGCTTTCTATGGGGGTAGATTAGGTTTTATCATTGCTGATCAAAGGTCCCTTTTCAATCCCATTTGTCTCGCCATGCCTTCGAATGTTGAAAAGAAAAATTCTGGTTCCCTCTCATCAACTTTTGGGGTAAGTTGACTTGCCTTTGTGACAACATCCTCGATACTTCTCTCCCTACTCACCCAAGTTAATCATTGCTCGCGCTGTTCTCCTTCAGCTTTATTTATTTCCCTTTGAAAATCTGTATCTCGTCTAAGATCGTCTTTCATTTCTACTTCCCTCACCTATCCAGCTTTCACTTCTATTTTCCTCCATATCATATTTTTCTCTTACCTGTGAAAAATCCCTCGAAGATATAATTACTGTACTGTCAATACGATTTAAACTTCTTGAACGTAACATTTTTTTCTCTACTTGTATTCCTATTGTATGTAAACAAACAAACGCTACAGACGCGCTTCTCCTTTTATATCCGATCACGGTTTGAATTCACTCAATGTGACCTAAATTTTCTACCTTTTTAAATCTCTTATGTATTTTGCACACATCAATTATTTCATCCAGTGAAGAAGGAAATTAATCCCAGACAGCAGGCCCCCATTTATATGTCATGATTATAACAACTATAGACCAATTTCATTATAACCACAGTTTTCTAAACTGCTGGAGAAGTTATTCACAACTTGCCTAGACTTGTTCCTAAATAAAAATGATGTCCTTTACCATAGTCGGTATGGATTTCAAAGAAATCTTTCAACGTCATTTGCAGTAGTGGAATTAATTGAAGAAATAACTAACAATATCGAACAAAAGAAAAAAACAGCTGGAATCTTTTTTGGCCTTAAAAAGGCGTTTGATACAGTAAATCACGAGATGTCAATACGAAAGGCCGAACACTATGTTGCAGTTTTGAAGCGTCTTGACTACTCTTAACAGCTTTCCTCCTATCCCATATATCTGCAATACCTCCCACAGTGGCTTCCTGTCTACCCTGACATAAGCCTTTTCTAAATCCATAAAGACCCAAAAAACATCCTTACCTTTTACCAAAGCTTTCTCACATATCTGCCTTACCACAAAAATCTGGTCTACGCAACTCCTACCTTTCCTAAACCCACACTGATCCTAAGTACTCCTTCTGTTCCTGTCCTAATCTTCTCAATCAAAACCCTCCCATACTCCTTTTTCTACACTCAACAAACTGATCCCTCTGAAACTCTACTCACACTAGTCCTCTTTTCCCTTGTAAAGTGGAACTATACAGGAACTCCGCTAGTCCTCTTGCACTCTACTCTCTTTTAGACAAACATTAAACAACTTAACCAGCCTGTCCACTATCACTGTACCTCCCTTTTTTACACTCCACATGACACCTGTCCAACCCAAGTGCCCTACCTGCTCTCATCATTTTAATAACTTTCACCTCATCTTTCCTTATTTTTCCTCATTCATCACTTTTATTTTCTTAGCACTTCCCACTGCAACTACCTTTCCTTCCCTATCCTCCTTCACATTTAGTGACTCCCTAAAATACTCTGCCCATCTTCCTTTTACTGGTGTCTCTTCCATTATCATCTCTATCTGCACCTTTTACCTTTTCTTCTCTACTTGATTTGCCTCGTCCCTCTTACTTTCCCTCCAAAGCATCTTTTTATTACTTTAAAAAATTTTGGTAGGATACTTTTGAAATTCCCTTGTGAAATCACAGTATCTTTGTATAGATCACTGCTATGAATTAAATAAAAACTAACATAATAGATAAGTAAAATAAAAATTTCCTTGTAAAGCAAAAAAATATAGAGGCTATGAATTAAATACAAATTAACTTATGATAAATTGAATAGAGCAAAGTTGTATCATATCACATATTTGACTGTGAAGATGTGATAAATTAAGTTGAAATAGACATCACTTAAAAGGGATATACATGAATGGGTCTGAAACATCTGGGGTTGGCAATTTCATGAGGCAGAAACGTCCACGCTCAAACAATTGCAACTCTTGAGAGACAAAACCTCCCCTGTCATTGGACAATAGTTGATGCAGGCAGCTTCAACATTTTTTTCATTTTCTTATCTAAATTTCTATACAAAATCCTTCCTTTTTTCAACAGGGCAAATGTCCATTTTTGTCCATGTAGCCTCATTTAAATGGGGGTAAATTGAGAGGCAAGTCAAATGTGCAAGTTACTTGAATTGGAGAGGAAAGCAAGTATATATTCACACAGGACAAGTCAGACAAGTGGCCAGTGTGAATGTGTGTTTGCTCACTTTCCTCTCCAGTTCAAGTAACTTGCACACTTGACTTGCCCTGTGTAAACAAGGTTCATGCTGCACCAGGGAGTTTGAGGTTCTATGTAGCATGCAACACAGCACTTATGGACACAGATATAAATTTATAGCCAAGTATACATCAGTGCATATCCAGTTTATCTTGTATGTATGAAAGGTTCCTCTATGCCAGGGAAAATCTAAATTCAGACAATAAAATCTTTTGAGTTGCCAGTTTCTTTATAATAGGCATTGAAAAGTTAATCACGAGTGTTTGATTGATTTTTCTAACACTTTTTGGAAGAGAAGTTCCTCTAAGCTGAATAAAGTTGTCTGGAGTTTGAACAAAATCCTTAAATATGTCAAATTCTCCCTAACTGTCCTTCACCCCTTCAATAGGGGCTAACTGAGGTGGCCCTCTGCCCCTCAGTATGAAACCCAACCCTAAGTTTAATCAAATGGTCTGTGAATGACCAGAACAACCAATCAACCAGTTCATTATCCTAAGTCTTCTGTGGAGGAGATCCATGACTCCAGGTAACCAGTAACAGCCACTGGATAGGTCCATAGGTTACTCATGGAAGAAATTCTGTATTGTTGTTGTCGTTCCCTAGACTGTCTGTCCGAGCAGTCCTGTCTCCCCAAGGAATGCCACAGCCGAAACTGGGTTTTCCCACAAATCCTTTATAGAGTGTATGTTGTGTTGTTTGCGTGCATGATTGTGTATAATGCAGTCTTCCATTGGTCCTGGAGCTGCAGCGTCTACGTCGTGGGACCACCCCCCAACCCCAAGAGTTGGGGGCCAAACGGCGGCAACCAGCCCTGGCCACTGGCTCTATGCAGGTGGCACCGATCCCCAAGAGGAGCTACGTCTGCCTTGGGGAGTACCACAATTCTGTATTGTTGTCTAGGGTTGGTGTGGGACAGTGTAGGATGAAGTAATCAATGTCTTCTGTGTGAATATTGCATCCAGGGTAGTTTAATTTTTGTGGTCAGGCTTATTCCATGTTGATACGGTCTTAGAGCCGGATGATGTGAATGAAAGCATGCTAGTGATTTTTGTTTTACTTCACTTGAGAAGGGGCTGATGTTGGGAGTACATGTTTGACTAGGTAGAAAACTGTATTTATAATTTTCATACTCTTATGCAGAATATTTTGGCTTCTGAGTGCAAGTATTCTAATTGGGGTGGTTTTGGTGATCTATCATTCTCAATGTTTTGTATAGTTTGCAAAGTGTCTATGTTTTGCTGATAGTTGGGAACCAAGCTGTGGAAGCATATTTGAGTATGGTTTTTGTGAATTGTTTGTACATCGATTATATGTCCAAAGCCTGTCATGTTTATTTTTTTGTTGATCTTTGACATGTGGGCTGAAGATCAAGCGAATATCAAAAGTAAAGTTTAGGATTTTAATTGTTGTTTTTTTCCAGTGGAAAGTTTGGCCAATCAATTTAATTTTTTTCTTATTTCTTTCTATGTATACTAATGTTAAAAGAAAAAATAACTTGATCATTTCAGGTGTACAATCAGGCATTTTTTGTCTCTATATACAGTTGGATAAATCATAAACTCGATGACAATAATAAATTTATTGGCAAATGAAATGTATGCTGGCTGACAGGGATTTTTCAAAAACATTGAAGGAAACCAATATATGTATTTCTTCTATGCAAGGTACACCAAGAAGCCTGGTGCATCACATTTTTTTTATGCACTAAACTGCATTTGTACTAAAATAATCGAACCATGGAACCATTTAGCTCCAACAAGTTTCTTTATCAATTAGAGAGATCAATTTTGGCCATGACTTTCTTTATTTTTATCATTACGCTGTATCAAACAAGTTTTATGTCTCACTTACCTATGCTCTACCATAACTGCAAATAAATGACTTTTAAGAATAAACACGTACTGGCCACATAATTTACCCACAAAGTTTACGGTCTTCAGCAACAAAATTTCAACAATTATTTCAAGCTATAAGCATTGAGCACTTCATGGTTAAAGTCCAAAGTATTATTAACATATAAAATTCATTAATGCTGGAACCAACTATGGGTACCTGCAAGTGGTCCTACAAGATGGATGTAGGAGAGTATCAGCATACTATCACCTTTCCTCAAAACCTGTCAACACCCTGAACTCCATCTGGAGGTGCATCTCCAAGGGGCCAACACTCAGTCTCTGAACTAGGCCTAAGATATCTAATTAATATGACTGTATTTCCTCAAACATTTCATACAAGGAGAGCTGACAACCTGTGACTGCTCCCTTCTTGCTGTTTTTTTTAGCTTCTGAATGGGAAACAGTCCAAACGTATACAACATAGTCAACAGTCCCAACTTTCTTCACATAAGAGATCTAAGGGAAAATCCATGGACTGATGTCAGCTACTGTGGGGTTGCACATTTTCAGTGAGTGAAACTTGAGGCAACAATTATTATTATTCATTAATGCTTAATTTGTCTTGCCACACAAGCATAAAACATGTAAAAACAAATCACAGTCAGAAAGTTCAAAGAACTTCAATGACTAGATTTACATCACAAAAATGATGGTAGCATATCAATGTAAACATATATCAGAACTTCAACAATGAACACCCATAAACCAAACAAGAGCAATATATGACTCTTAAAAGATGCAAGTGAGTTCTACAGAAATGTTATCCCCTTGATTTACAAACAGTCATCTAATTAAACATATTGGAAGCCAAGGAATATTGGCTAAATCAAATTACTGGCCATACAATAAAACTCATACATCAAAATCTTAGGAACTTGAAATCATACATACAATAATATTATCTCACATCTACATTTTCATCTGGTATTATATCAATACATCTTTGAAAAAAAAATCACATTACTGTAAAATTAAGTCAGATCAATCTATCACTAGTGGCCAACAGCAAAGAGAAGAAAGTTGGGACAATACATATACACGGAAAAAGAAAGAAAGAAAGAGAAAATATATATATATATACATATATATATATATTTTAATAATAATAATAATGATAATATGAAAAACTCACCAACATTATTAAGAGACCTCAACAATCCAATTTCTTCAAGAATATAAGATTTATGATAAAAGATATACGAGATTCTTAACAGTACCTTGGTGGGGCTGGGTTAAATGAAATAATTCTTCTTTATATAATAAAATAAAGATAGAAATAAAAAATCAACCTATGTTACTATCCACTAAACAGACAGAATAGCAAATCCTGAAAGCTAATACATTCTATCTAATGACAATAATGTCATCCAAAGGCAGCCTGAGGTGATATACATACTTGTGACTAAGACATTTCTGTCAACTAGGATGTGCTTTCCTTCTCAGTACAAACTTCATTATCCAATCTAAGTGACAGTACACCATATATGCCACATATAGGCTACAACACCCATCTTGTAAATCCTATTTGAGTAGGAAGCTGTAAAATCCTCCATCTGTAAATATAAAAATGATACAATGAGATATGGAGTTGAGAGAGAGGAGGAGGAGGAGGAGGAGGAGGAGGAGGAGGAGGAGGAGGAGGAGGAGGAGGAGGAGGAGGAGAAGATGGAGGAGAGAGGAAAAAAAATATATATATGCATGAGAAAACAATTCTAGAGATTATTTCTAGTATTTCTGGTGCTTTGATTTCCTTTTGGTCAAGCACAGATTTAGTTTCAGTCATCACATTTAATTTTATTTTATGTTTACATACTACAACCTTTCTTTTTATACAACATGACAATACACTACAATACATCCTGAGAGATTTCCCATAAACTTTCCTTGGATGTACTTTCCTGAAATCTTACATACAATAAGAAATAATATTTTTTCTCTGAGAAGCAGAGAAAATGGAGAAGGTTGATCAAAGTCGAGGAGCAGAGAAAATGGAGAAGGTTGATCAAAGTCTTGTACACCTGAGAAGAGAAGAGACATTTTGAAGCAAAGGAGAGTGAAAGGAAGAGAAGAAATCTATTTAAGAGTAAAAAATAAATGTACATACATATACCAAAGGCTTTCTTCCCCCTCACAAGGGAAGTAGCCAAAAAACAAAGCCATAAAAACCAGTCCCGCCCATTCCATCCCTATCATACTCCACTCCCCTCCACCCTCTTCCCTCCCTCTCGTCTTGGCACCTCCTGGATGACTGGTCATCCCTGCATCTCGCCCACTGCCCTGGGTCAGAAGCAATGTCACAAGACAGCACATCTACAGCAAGGCTGCTTCATTAAATTAGTGACCCCCCCCTCTCCATCCCCTCATGCAGAAAAGGAGAAGACGGGGAGAAATCCCTTCAGGCTGCGTCAAATTTTTTCTCACACATACTCCCTCACCCCCATCCCCCACCTATTCCACCTCATGCATCACAGCATCATCCACATAAAACCATTCTCCAATCACCCCTATCTACTGTCCTCTCCTGTCCTTCCTCAACAGACATTCTCCTCTTTCCCAAAGCCCCTTTTACCCTATCCATCCATCTCATCCTAGGTCGGCCCCTCATGTTCACTCCTTCCACCTATGCCTTCCACATCTGTAATAACATCATATATCTTTGGATCACAAAGTTCAGGTGATCCAATTACTTGTCACCAATTTTGAGAATATACAGGTCAGACTTAATCACATGCCTGATCACACTGTCATGTCCTGTTGAGAGACATGTTATCTATCTTTCCCCCAAAATAATGTGGCAGGGTAACCACTTTCCACCCTATTTTGATTCCCCAATAGATCTTGGTACTCATTCATAGCTGAGCTGACTGGTCAGGTGAGGCCAGGCATGAACCTTGAATTCTGCAATACAAAGCCAGTGGTCTACCACAAAGCAAATACAAATAAAATTGCAAATTGAAAAATCTTCACTTACCTACGTAAAAACTAAAATTTTGCTTACTTGCTTAACTCACTGAGCTACTGTTCCCTCTCCTCTGTGTCACTGGCCTGACTCCTACTCCTCCAACGACCTGTAATTCCAGAAATCATGTGAGCTATTATGAAATTAATAATAATAAAGAAAAAGACATTACTCTCAAATGCATTAATGTAGTTCAAGAAATCATGTGAGGTATTATGAAATTAATAATAACAAATATTATGTTCATCAAAGAAAAAGGCATTACTCACAAATGCATTAATTACGATTATTGCCTTTATATTTTTAGGACAGCATACTTTGGCAAAATGTACAAATGTAAACAGATCCCTTTTCTGACAAGACATGAAACCTGATTATGGTGAATAAGGTTCACCAAAATCACACTGATTCTAAGTTATGCTAGTGTTATATATGCTACTGTGTGACTGCATTGTAGGAAGCAACAATAGAAAATGTACTGACATTAAATCAAATATAATCGGAGTGAAACTAAGTTGAAAGGGAGGGGCGAGTTTGAGTTTGGGAGTGTAGTTGGGAGGGTCTCAGGAGTGATGAGAGGATGAGGGAAAGAAGGGGTGGCTATACTAGTAAGTAAATAAATAGGTAAATGTGTGGTGGGGTGGAAGAAGGTTTCTTTAAGGTTAATATGGATGAATGTAAAACTGGGAAGGGAGATGTGGGTTTTTGTAAGTGCATATGGGCCTGGTAGTGGGAAGAGTGTAGAGGAAAGGGAGGCTTTTTGGATAGATTTAAATGAGTGCATAGAGGGTTTAGGGAGAAATGTCAATAAAATGGTATTGGGAGATCTTAATGCTAGGGTAGGAAATGAACCAATAGATGGAGTGGTTGGGAAGTGTGAATCTCCAGGAAAAAATTGTAGTGGAGAGTTGATGGTGATGTATCTAGAGAGTTGATGATAGCAAATATAGTGTTTAGGAGGAAAGTCAAGCATAAGTACACATGGGAGAGGGTGATGGATGGAAAGGTGGTAGATAGTGCTTTAATGGACTACATAGTAGTAACCAGCAGAAAAGTACAGGGTGTTTGGGTTAAATTTGAGATTTTTTTTTATCTTCTGTCATTTAAAGTGCAATGGATGGCTGATTCTGTGTACTTTTGATGGGTTTGAGAGCTTGGGAGCATGGACTGGAAAGTACTAGAATATTGGAAGAGAGTGACCTACATCATGATGATTCGTGCCAGATAAAAAAATTCAGTGCTCCTTGAATACTATGAAGGCTGTGAGATGTGAGCTGTAGAATTGTGATGGAGATGTGGAAGCAGTGGCTGGAAGGAAGGATCATTGTGGGAGTTCCAACTCTGTCCGCACAATGAAGTTCGTTGAGAAGTTGCAAAAAAAGGTGTGGCAAGATCCAGGCAAGGCAATGCGGACCTTGGCGAGAGAGATGGGTGTCAGAGTGGTGACTATGAAGACACCACTGAACGAGGATCTTCACTACTCCTCATACAAGAGGCGCAAGGGCCAACTACTCACTGCCAAGGCCCAAGAGAACTGCCTTGGGAAAGCCAACAAACTCCTCAACAAGGTCAAACACCCAGTCAAGCTGGGGATAGTCTGGTTCTTCTCAGATGATAAAAACTTGTGCCAGGACCAGTTGCATAATGCGCAGAACAACAGATGGTTAGTCTACAGTCTGCACAAAGTCCCATGTTTCATGAAGACCATGTTCCTTCAAATTGTGAGGGTTTTTGGGTGTATTTCCAGTGAAGACCAAATCATGCCACCACACATCTTTGAAGAGGGATTCAGACTCATTCCAGATGGCTATATTGAGTTGCTGTCCACTGTTGTCAAGTGCTGGGTGGAGAGGGTGGCTGCGGGAAGACCATATGTGTGGCAGCAGGAATCAGCTCCATGTCATACCTCTGGGAAAACTCAGAATTGGCTGTCTGAGAACTTCTACAACTTCAGTCACAACATCTGGCCCCCCAACTCGCCTGATTGCAATCCCATGGGCTATTATGTGTGGGGAGCAGATGAAAACAACACTAATTGTACCGCCTGCAACATGGATGAGCTGATTGCCAAGATCAAACTGGTGTTCAGGCATCTCTTGAAGGACACCATGAAGGCCATGTGCCGCAGGTTCAGGTCCCGCCTGGAGGCCGTGGAGGCTCAGGGTGGCTTCTTTGCATGAATTGTATTTGTCAAAAGATCCTCTAAGAGATGAACTTTAAATTTTGAGAATACATAAATTTTTTGCCAAGATATGACGTTTTTCTTTCCTTTCCAAAAAAGTGACAAATTTATCACAAACACCCTGTAGGAAGAGTTTTGGATGTATATGTTTTAATGGGAGAGAGTGGGGAAAAATCAGATAATCTTTTGGAAGAAGGTAGTTAAAAGTGGAGGAGAAATGGGGAAAGAGAAAAAGGACAGAAGGTACAGAGGTGCTTAGAGTGAACTGCTTAAATGAGAAAGAAAAGGAGGAGTACAAGAAGCTGAGCGAGGAGTGGGAGGGAGTGAAGGATTGAGTAGAATGGGAATGGTTCAAGGAGGGAGTCACAAGGTGTGCAAAGTTGGTGTGTGGAACAAGGAGGATGGGAGGAAATAGAAGGAAGGGTAGTGAGTGGTGGGATGATGAAGCAAAGATGGTTGTAGAAGAGAAGAAATGAGCATTTACAGATTGGTTACAAAATAGGATGAGAGAAACATACGAGAGGTACAAAGAAAAGAGAAGAGAAGTAACACATAAGATAAAGGAGGCAAAGAAGAGAGCAGATGTGAAATGGGGTAAGAGGATGACAAAAATTTCAAAAGTAACAAAAAGAGGTTTTTGATGGAAATTAAGAGAGGAAGAGGAGGTGAATCAAGTAGAGAAGAAAAGGTAAAAGGTGCAAATGCAGAAATGATAGTGGAAGACAAGGCAGTAAAAGGAAATGGGCAGAATATTTTAGGGAGTTGCTAAATGTGAAAGAGGATAGGGAGGGAAAGTGTAGTTGCAGTGGGAAGCGCTTAGAAAATGTCAGTGATGAGTGAGGAAAATGGAGGAGAAATAAAGAGAGATGAGGTGAATGCAGTTATTAAAAGGATGAGAGCAGGTAAGGCACCTGGGTTGGATGGGTGTCATGTGGAGTGTCTAAAAAAGGGAGGCACAGTGATGGTGCACTGGCTGATGAGGTCGTTTAACATTTGTCTAAAGGAGGGTAGAGTACCAGAAGACTAGAGGAGTGCCTGTATCATTTAAACTTTACAAGGGAAAAGGGGACAAGTGTGAGTGTAGTAGTTTCAGAGGGATCACCTTGTTAAGTGTAGTTTCGGAGGCTTATGGGAGGGTTTTGATTGAAAGGATTAGGAGAGGAACAGAGGGAGTAATTGGTGAGGAACAGTGTGGGTTTAGGAGAGGTAGTTGTGTGGATCAGACTTTTGTGGTAAGGCAGATATGTGAGAAAGCTTTAGGAAGAGGTAAGGATGCTTTTTGAGACTTTATGGATTTGGAAAAGGCTTATGACAGGGTGGACAGGAAGGCATTGTGGGAGGCATTGCAGATATATGGGATAGGAGGAAAGCTTTTAAAAGCAGTCAAGTTTTATGAGAGTAGTAAACCCTGTGTTAGAATTAGAAATGGAGAGAGTGGTTTGAGGTAAAGGTGGGACTTTGCCAGGGATGTGTTATGTCACCTTGGCTGTTCAATTTATACATGGATGGGGTGGTGTGAGAGAGATAAACACAAGGGATATGAGATGGTTAAAGAAAATGGAGTAAAATGGGAGATAAGCCAGTTGTTTCCTGACGACATTGCACTTGTGGCAGGATCAGAGATGGGATTAAGGAAGTTAGTGACAGTTTGGGAAGGTGTGCAAAAGAAGGAAGTTGAAGATAAATGTGGGTAAAAGTAAGGTGATTAGATGTACAAGGGGAGCATGTGGCAGCAAACTGGAAGAGAGTATTAAGGGAGAGACTGGAGGAAGTGGATAGTTTTAGATACTTGGGTGCAAATGTTGGGGAAAGGAAGGAGTGGAGGAGGTAGAATGTGGATTGAGAGAAGCAAGTAAATGCCTTGGGGGGGTTAAAGAGTGTAATGAGAAATAGATATTTTGGAATGGATGCTAAGAGAAGATTGTATGAAGGAGTGATTGTCCCAACAGCACTGTATGGGGCAGAAACATAAGAGAGGAAGAGAAAAGGAGTTTGGATGTGTCTGAGATGAAATGCCTGAGAAGTATGATACAGGTTACTTGGCTGGACAGAGTGAGAAATGAGGAGGTGAGGAGAACAGGGGTGGAAAGGGAGTTGGGAGATAGGGTTCATGAAAGTACTGGGATGGTTTGGACACATGGTATTTATATAATTGTAGTTTACAGGAAAGGAGCAATGCTCATTGGTTCCCATCTCCTACCCTCCAATTAGTTATACCTAGCCTCAAATTCATGTACAGTTCCAACTTAGTCTATATCCTTGATATCCAATTACAGATTTGAATTCATATATTGTTCTAGTTTGAGCTATGTCACCTATACTATTCCAAGTATTTATGCATCTATATGGCGAAATTTCTATCTTCATATCCTTTAGACATGCAGATTTCCTTCATTTATTCTCATGACCTCTTAAAGCCCTTCATCAAGAGATCTCTTCTGTCAATATAATCTATCCCCTTTTGTGACCTGAATACTTTAATCATATTACCTTTCTCTACTTTTTTTTAGGAATGTCCCCTTTGGGGCTACAGGTAGCAGGACTCCTAATCCCATCCCCCGTCCCGTTTTTTGTCGCCTTTTATGACTCAAGTGGAAAGACTTGGTGGTAGCATTCTTTTCCCTCACCACAGGGTAGGCAAAAAAAAAAAGGAAATGAATATTCAGAGAAATGGTACAGGACAGTAAAAAGGGGTTGGGGGACAACATAATGGAGGGACAGTTGTAGTATAAAAGTGTCATAATTTCTCTATGAACAGTTTTCCTCTATCATAGACAAAATGATGTGTGGGTCTGGTCCATAGGGGCACCCCATATAGACCCTAAAGTATCAACTGCATGCTACTTTGCCACAATAACATACAGCCAATACCCCAGGAGGTGCCAAGATGAGAGGGAGGGAGGAGGGTGGAGGGGAGTGGAATATGTAGGGGATGGAATAGTTGGGAGTGGTTTCTATGCCTTTTTCTTTTTGGCTACCCCCCATGTAAGGGGACAAAAGCCTTTGGTATATGTTTGTATGTACCTTTCTCTTTAATCTTTCAAAGTTGGTAGACCCAGTGCTTTTAGTCTATCCTCATATGGTTTATCTGCCGGGCTAAGGACCAGTTTGGTTGCTGGTCTTTGTATGCTCTTGATTTTGCTTAAATTCTTCAATATCTGTAAGGACCATACCACTGATGCATATTCTATTCCAGTCTTCAGGTTTTCAGTGAGTTTTTTCATCATCTCTTCACCCATACAGTGAAAAACCACTTAAATCTTCTACAGCAGCGCATATGTCTACCAAAATCCTGCTATGTCTGTCAGGAGACAGGTTGTTTTTTAACAAGACTCAATTTTTTTTTTTTCTTTTCTTTTGTAATGGATGCACTTCCCAAAGAGTAGTTTAAACATAGCCTTTTAAACTGTGTGTGTATTTACCTAATTGTATTTAGATAATATGGTTACACATGGAAAGAGAAGGTTGTATGAAGGCATGATTCTTACCTATGCCAATGTATGGAGCAGACTTGGAATTCAAGGGTGGCTGAGAGGAGGAATATAATTGTTTGAGACAAAGCATTTGAGAAATATGGTAGGTATTACAAGCCATACTATACATCTCAGACATTTAAACTCAAACACATTTGAAATTTCCTCTCTTATGTTCCACATCTCTGCATCATACAGTGCTGTCAGCATAATCACCCCTTCATACAATCTCCTCTTAGCATCCATTCCCATATGTCTATTTCTTATTACACTTTTTAATTTCCCAAGGCACTTACTTGCTTCTTTTTGTCAACAATCTACCTCCACCTCTTCCACCCCTCCCTTTCCTGCCCTATGCAACCTCAAGTACTTAACCACTTCGGTACAATGACGCCTACATAGGCATCTTGAGGCATGACTGTGAGTGGGTACACAAGGATGCTATCATCAGTGTCTTGATTATATATTTTTTTGTAGTTGTACATGAGTTACCCCCAGATTCTGTAAACTGGTTTGATCACATTTTGTGTGTTTATTATTACAAAGAGTAAGAGAGGAGTAATACAGCAGCGACATTATATTCTATAATGCAAGTAGTGTGGTGTAAATTACATATGGCAGCCGATGCTGTGTGCGAGAACTTGAGTCGTACTATAGTGGATATAGCTATCCAATTTCTCCAGCCTCTCTCCTTTAAAGACTCATTTCCAAATTACTGCCATCCTCTCCCCTCATACATCTTATCACCTCACTTTTAGCCACATTTACCTTCAACATTCTCCTGTCACACACCCTCCCAAACTCTGTCACTAACTCCCTTAATCCCTCCTCTGATCCTGCCACAAGTGCAGTGTTGTCAGCAAACAACAACTGGCTTACCTCCCACTTTCCTCCATTTTCTTTAACCATATCCAATCCCCTGCCTATTATCCTCACATTTAGTGAACAAAGATTGTACATTAATAGCAGTGGTCTCTCTAATGTAAAGGGCTTATAAGATGGGACAGTGGGTGTCATAACATCTTGACTGCTTTAGCTTTTACATTTCTTAAGAAACCAATAACTTATTTTATTCTTTCCACTAATTCTTGCCACATGCTCATTTACATCTAAGTTGTAGAAGTTAGAAAAATTTTCCCATTTGTCTCAGTTTCACTAATGTTCATACATATACCAAGGGTTTTTTCCCCCTTACAAGGGAGGTAGCCAAAGTCAAAGGCATAAATCCACTCCCACCCATTTCATCCATACTCCACTCCCATTCACCACCCCTCCCTCTCTTTTTCTTGGCTCTGCCTGGATGATGGGTCATCCTTGCATCTCACCCACTGCCCTAGGTCAGAAGCAATGCAGCAAGACACAGCACATCCACAGCAAAGCCACTTCATTTAATTGGCGACCCCCCTTCTCTGTTCCCTCAGGAAGAAAAAGAGAAGATGGGGAGAAACCCCTTTGGGTTGCATCAGAATATCATTCACACATACTCCCTAACCCCCTCCCACTCCCTTCCATGCATCACAGCATCATCCATACACAACCATTCTCTACTCACTCCTATCTCCTGTTTTCTCCTTTCCTTCCTCAACAGACGTCCCCCTCTTTCCCAATGCCCCTTTTACCCCATCCATCCATCTCATCCTTGGTTGCTCCTTCATGTTCACTCCATCCATCTCTAATGTTTATAAATTCCTTCTATTTTTTCAATGCTGTAACACCAAAGGTCCTTTCTCCCTTGTAATGTGAATAGTGAAGTTAAAGCACACACCCATATCATTCCCATAACCATTCCATCTCATAAGCCTCACACAAAAGTGCTTCAATTTCAATTAATACCGGTAACCCTCCAAAATGCAGATTCTAGGTGCATGTTTTCAGTTTAATACAGCCAATTTTTAAGCAAGCACTGGGTTCCACATGAATAGTAAGTTCATATACATCACATTCAAGCAGCACATTCAGTTGCCTAGCATGACTCCTACACTATGGTGTATATATTTTGAAATCATGTCCAATATACCAATGCCACTACATGGACAGGCAGTGTGCCCAGTTTCAAATGTAATTCAAGCACTGTATAATCACTTTCCTATAGGGCATATGAATTTATAAAAACAATTGTTACATTGAGTTTCACCAATTGAAAACCTATGGCCCCTCTGCAGTTGGCGACAGTCCTTGAGTAATCCCAATCTGGGAAGAAACTGTGACTTGACGTCTGTAATGAATTAATGTGGGACTGTTTCTATGTCACCAACTTGCAGTAGTAGTAGTAGAAGGGAAGCAGTTGCCATGTGCCAGCTCTCTTTGTGTGCAAAGATGGAGGAAATACACTTAAAGTTGAGAAAGGATCTCAGGACCCGCCCAGAAACCGAGTGTCAACCTCTTGGGACTACAACCTCCAGAGGTGAGGATGCTGATGGGTTTTGAAGATGGGCATCAGGGAGACAATTCTCTATGATGTCCATCTTGCAGAACCACAACATGCAGGTATCTGTTGTTGGTCCTTGACAGGTACTTAACCAAATCAATAACATCAGGTTCCTTTAGTAAGCACCAAGTCCAACCTCACTGGAGTGTCATGTCTCTTCTACCCACTGAATAATCAAGTCATCCACTGCAATATTAAACAGTGTAATCCCAGAAGCTTCTATCACTACATGCTTCTTATTCCTCCCAATTCACCTACTTATAATTAAAGTTTCCTACAAGGATTATATAATGATATTTTCACTTCATTCCATCATTTCCTTTATGGGATAGGGGTCTGACAAAATTTCTTGACATTCAACTTCATTTCAAGCCCTCATCTTGGGGTGGGTGAGAGCATAACCTATTATGAAATCCTTTATGTCTAGTCCTCTGGCTCTAATTCTCACACTCTCAGCCTTACCTTCACTCTCTATGATTTTATCTATAATGTTATTAACCCCTACACTCCGGGCCAAAATCTCGCGGGCAGCATTAGCTGCCAGACGTACGATGTTGCGTCATAATACTCGCATTATAAAAAATAAAGTTACCACTGTATTGCTCGTTCTCTTTCACCCATGAATTTTGATAACCATAGAAAATTTGATGAAGCCAGTTTACAGAGTATGGGGGTCACGCAGGTACAACTACAATATATATAATCAAAACGCCGACATCGGTATCCTCGCGTACCCACTTGCTCCTCATGACGCCTACGTAGGCGTCATCGTATCGAAGGGTTTAACCACTTCAGTACAAGTAAAGTTCTCGTGTGCACCATTGGCTGCCATGTGTACGCTACATCACATTACTCGTATTATAAAATATAAAGTCACTGCTGTATTACTTGTTCTTTTTTACTCCGAGTAATAATAAACACAGAAAACGTAATTAAACCAGGTCATATAATCTGGGGAACTCGTGTACAACTACAAAAAAATATATATTATTAAGATGCTGACACTGACATCCTTGCGTACCCACTCGCTCCTCATGACACGGTTGGTAATAATACGATTTGGTGGCGCGGTTGGTAGAGTCTCCGACTGTCACTATGGTGGGCCGGGGTTCGAATCCTGCCCAGGGCTGAAATAATTTCAGTATCGCTGCGCTTCGAGTCGTTACTCCAACTCTCATAGGTGGGGAGTTGGGGGTGTGTGTGTGTGTAAGGTCACAGCATTACCCATAGATCAGTCATATGAGCTCTGAGCTTTCTTCCGGGAGGGAAACAGCTGCTGATCACGAGTCCAACACTTGATCCGAAGACCAAGGTGAATCACATAGGCGTCATCGTACCGAAGTGGTTAATCATGATCAATATCACCTCACCATTTCATCTTGTCTGTCATATTTCCTGAGTGCATTTCCACTGTTTCCCAGTTGGAGATAAATATTTCTTGAGTTAAATTATTATTGAGTAATTACCAATTTCTAGACTGGTCAGTAGATCATCCACATTAGCATATGCTCTTTTTTAGTTTCCTTGTGCCGTTTCCTGCACTGCTTTGCTCTTTTATATATATATATATATATATACATATATGTATGTATATATATATATATTGCTCCTGTTTCATACTATTCATGTTTCTTTTGGAGGGCCATGAAGCAGGCCAGTGGATGCCATGTCCAACTCATGAGCAGGTGGTCATGAGGTAAATTCCCAAGACCCATTGTGTACTTCTTGCAATGGTTCCTGATAGCCCTGGCCAGGCAGGGAGGCATCCCAAACATTGGCCTAAAGAACCCAGCAGCTTACTGCAACTGACAGTACTTACCCAACCACAGGTTTCTCACTTTCCACTTTGTGGAAGAGGGATGATGATTTTTTTTTTTTTTTTTTAAGCTCCATAACAAATTCCTTGATTTTGGTCTTTCTTCCACAGTAACATCTTTTCTACCCAAGTATTCTTAAATTTGGATTTTTCTACTAATGTCCATGACCTGTTGAATATTTTGTTGGTTGAGCCTTGTGACTTGAACTTGAGTGTTAACAGTCAAGCACTTTTTTTTTTTTTTTGGTAAGAACCAAGCTAAAACACTTGCTTAATCTGGTTAAGCATGTTTGAGTAATTTCTGATGATTGTGGATGTCATTTCTCTAACGTAATGCATTGTCTTCTTTCCCTATACAAAATAATGTAATCTTTCCATCCTGTGATGATGACACATTCATTTTTATCTACTACATCCTTGAGAAGTGATTTTTATTTTTATTTTCACTACCTCTTTTACAACTTTGTTTTTCTTTTTCTCTATTGTTCCATGATTTTCTAAAATTAAGTCCTTGTAGTTCCACTTTAAAGGGGAAAAGGGGACACGTGTGAGTGTAGTTGTTGTTGTTGTTCCCTAGACTGTCTGTCCGAGCAGTCCCATCTCCCCAAGGAATGCCACGGCCGAAATGGGGTTTTCCCACAAATCCTTTATGGAGTGTATGTTGTGTTGTTTGCATGCGTGATTGTGTATAATGCAGTCTTCCATGACATGTTGAATAGTATGGGGTGAAGTGTTACATCCTGGGCATTTGTCCACAATGTGGTCATCCAGTCTCTTCTGGTAGCTTAGAAGGGCTGGGTGGTGGCCACATTACAGTCTGGCCAGGTGGATTCTGTCCTTTCGTGGGAGAGAGGATTCAGAGGGATGGATATCAGGGGGTCTGGCATGCAGCAATGTGTTGTCTTTTAGTGTGTTAATGGAGCAGTGAGTGATGTGATTATGAATACGTTTCCGGAGGCTGGTATTTGGTGGTTTTGGAGGAAGAGAAGAGAGTATTTGTGTGTGATATAGTTTTTTTTTTTCCTTTCTTTTTTTTCTTGGTGTGTGTGGGTGTTCTGCTTTGTAGTGTAGCAGGTGTGCTGTGTTTGTGGAGGCTGCAGCAATTGTTTGTGTGCCTCTCATGTCAAGGTGATCTTTGACTTTGAGGAGTTTTGTTTCATAGTGTAGATGGTCTGCAAGTGTTGTATATGTGCAGCCTGTAATTGTTTTTAAGGTTTTATTTGTATGGTCTGAAGGGTGCTGAGGTGTGTCTCACTGAGATTAGGTGTCCATGCTGGACTTGCATAATTCATCACTGAGAGTATGCATTGTTTGTATATTGTAGTGTTAGTTTCTTTGTTTTGCTGGTGCCGCAGCGTCTTCATCATGGGACCACCTCCCAACCCCAAGAGTTGGGGGCCAAACAGCGGCAAACATCCCTGGCCACCAGCGCTATGCAGGTGGCACCTATCCCCAGGAGGGGCTTTGGTCGCCTGGGCGAGTACCACAATCCTTTCACGACATGTGAGTGTAGTAGTTTCAGAGGGATCAATTTGTTAAGTGTAGTTGTGAAGGCTTACGGGAGGGTTTTGATTGAGAGGATTAGGACAGGAACAAAGTGAGTAATTGGTGAGGAACAGTGTGGGTTTAGGACAGGTGGGGGTTGCATGGATCGGATTTTTGTGATAAGGCAGATATGTGAGAAAGCTTTAGGAAAAGGTAAGGATGTGTTTTGGGCTTTTATGGATTTGGAAAAGGTTTATGGCAGTGTAGACAGGAAGGCACTATGGGAGGTATTGCAGATATATGGGATAGGAGGAAAGATGTTAAGTGCAGTCAAGAGTTTTTATGACAGTAGAGCTTGTGTTAAAATCAGAAATGGAGAGAGTGAGTGGTTTGAGGTAAAGGTGGGACTTTGCCAGGGATGTGTTTTGTCGTCTTGGCTGTTCAATTTATACATGGATGGGGAGGTATGAGAGGTAAATGCAAGGGTAATGGGTCGGGGATTGGAGAAATGGAGAAAAGTGGGAGAAAAACCTATCCACAATTTCAGGTTCTGACATAATAAATCTAGTCTCCACTGTTCTTCATAATTTCTATATCTGGTATTTTCTTTTATCCATTGTGTCATTGCATGCATCACAGCATCATCCATACACAACCCTTCTCCATTCACCCCTATCTTCTGTCCTTTCCCGTCCTTCCTCAACATACATTCTTCTCTTTTGTAATGCCCCTTTTACCCCATCCAGCCATCTCATCCTCGGATGCCCCCTCATATTCACTCCTTCCACCTCTGCCTTCCACACCTCTTTTACTAATCTTTCTTTGCTCATTCTTTCCATGTATCCAAACCATCCCAATACTTTTTCAT
The DNA here is from genome assembly GCF_046742065.1 of Oratosquilla oratoria. NCBI lineage: Eukaryota > Metazoa > Arthropoda > Malacostraca > Stomatopoda > Squillidae > Oratosquilla > Oratosquilla oratoria. The sequence goes on from NC_134792.1 coordinate 30,581,643, forward strand.
CAACCCTATCTCCCAACTCCCTTTCCACCCCTGTTCTCCTCCTCACCTCCTCATTTCTCACTCTATCCAGCCTAGTAACCCCTATTATACTTCTTAGACATTTCAGGAGGTGTCAAGATGAGAGGGAGGGAGGAAAGTGGAGGGGAGTGAAATATATAGGGGATGGAATGGGTGGGAGTGGTTTCTATGCCTTTTTCTTTTTGGCTAACCCCTGTGTATGGGGGAAAAAAGCCTTTGGTATATGTATGTCATTGCATGTTCTATAGTCATGTCAAATAATACATTTCCCTATTGATCCTCTCCACCTTTCACTGTCATCTCTTCCCAACAGATTTCTTTGCAGTTAAAACCTCCCATAAGTACCACATTACCTCAATCCTTCAGCCTCTCATTTAATGAAAGCCTTGTATCTTCTAACATTTTAGAATAATCTCTCTTATCTAATATCAATCACTCGAGTAAAAGATTAAAAGATTAACACACGACCTTCCAGATCTGAAACCAAACTGTCAAAATGTTCATCTTTTCAAGATATGGTCCATCAGTCTTTCACAATCCTTTCACATAATTTCATTATTGTGCTGGTCAGTGATACCAGCCTATAATCTAGTGGTATCTCCTTATTTCCACATTTGTGAACTGGTACCAGAGCTGACTTTTCCAATTAGGTGGCACAATGCCCTCTTTCAATAATCATGTAATAAGACTGAATCTTGTCTGCTGGTTGTTCCCTACATCCTTTGAGATCCCATCAGATCCTGAAGCTATTATCACATCCAATGATCCCAAGAGACTGACCATTTCCCTCACTTTCATTCTTATATCTTCTAAACCTGACTTTTCTGCTCCCCCCTCTTTCATCCAAAAAATCACTCTCTTTTGTGAAGACCTATTACATACAAACATACATACATACATACATATACCAAGGCTTTTCCCCCCTTACAAGGGAGGTAGCCAAAAAGGAAAAGGCATAAAATCATTCCCACCCATTCCATCCCTGAATACACTCCACACCCCTCCACCCTCCCTCTCATCTTAGCACCTCCTGGATGACGGGTCATCCCTGCACCTTGTCCACTGCCCTGGGTCAGAAGCAGTGTCGCAAGACACAGCACATCCACAGCAAGGCCGCTTCATTAAATCGGCGACCCCCCCTCTCCGTCCCCCCATGCATAAAGGAGAAGACGGGGAGAAATCCCTTCGGGCTGCTTCAAAAATTGCTCACACATACTACCTCATCCCCCATCCCCTCGCCCATTCCACCTATTGGAAAATTTATTTATTATTTCTGCCTGAGCTGAGGCTTCTTTAAAGATTTCACCACACACTATTATCTTGGTGATTATTTCCCCGTGTCTCAATTTACCATTTAACCTTTTCAGTACGGTTCAAAATCTCGCGGGCAGCATTAGCTGCCAGACGTACGATGTGTCGTAATAATACTCGCATCATAAAATATAGTCACCGCTTATATCAATCGTTCTCTCTTTCACCTGTGAATTTTGATAACAATAGAAAATGTGATGAAGACAGTTTAGAGAGTATGTCATTACGCAGGGGCAACTACAATAAATATAATCAAGACGCCGATATGGCAGCCTCGCGTATCCACTTGCTCCTCATGCCGCCTACGTATGCGGCACGATATGGAAGGGGTTAAAAACCTGATAGTTTTGATAGTGTTGGGGTCATTTTTGTAGTTGCTCTCCAGATTCTCTCAATTTTCCTTACATTCTTTTTAGTACTAGGTGACCATAGTCTCACTGTGTACTCCAATTTTGGCCTTATCAATGTGACTAGTATTTTCTTAAAATTTCTTCATCGAAGTAAAAGCCACTTTTATTGATCTTAGCAAGTTATAGGTTTCACCAAAAATTTTGTTAATCTGTTTGTCAGGGGACATATCCTTTGTGATGATTACTCTCAAGTCTTTTTCAGATCCAACTTTCTTTACTTCCTTTGCATCAATTTTATATTGTCCTCATATCCTCTTTTTACTTTTTCCAAATTCCATTATGCTACAAGTCCACTTCCCACTTCTGATTCCATTCCCAAGCCCTGTTCAGATCTCTCTGCAGTGAGTCATAGTTTGTTTCAATATTCACCTTCTTTAACATTTTTGCATCATCTGCACAGAAGCTCATGTAACATTCCATACCCTCATCCATGTCATTCACATAAATAGCAAACATTACTGGAGCCAATACTGATCCTTGTGGAACTCCACTAATCACCTCCTCCCAAGCAGAACTCTTATCTCTGAGCACTACTCTCATTTTTCTTCCATGCAAAAAATCATCCATCCACTTCAGTAGTTTACCTTATATCCCTTCTACGGTTTCCAGTTTTCTCAACAATTTTTTGTGTGGAACTTTGTCAAAAGCTTTTTGTATATCTAGGAAAGCACAATCAGCCTATGTCCCTTTCCTGTATTAAATCTGTCTTGAGTAAAAACAGATCAAATTTGTGGCACATGATCTCTCTCTAAATCCAAATAGTCTCGGATTTAATATATTGTTCACCACATGTTTTATCCATCCATTTTTATAACTTTTTCACAAATTTAGGTTACCATGCTTGTAAGGGAAACTTGTCTGTAATTTGTTAGGTCTTCCTTATTTCCTCCTTAATAAATTGGTACAATATCAGCATTTTTCCAGTCTTCTGGTATTTATCTTTTTTTTGTGTGAACAACTTATGCTATATATTTGGTCTATTAGTTTTTCTTTACATTCTTTTAATATCCTGATTGTGATCCATCTGGACTGTGTGATTTCCTGACATCGAGGTTCATTATCTAGTCCATTATTTCTGTCCGTGTTACTATTATTTCTCTCATGGGGGGATTTCATCCTGATGTTGAACATCTCTTGTGAAAACTGACTCGAAGCATTTGCTCATGACTTCAGCCATTTCAGTATCTTCTGTGTATTCCATATTCCTTTAACAGTTACACTATTTCCAGTTTGTTTTTTAGTTTACCATTCACATATCTATAGAATAGTTTTAGCTGATCCTTACATTTTTCTATTATGTTTTTCAGTTTCTTTTTTTCCCTGCATATTTTTACAGATTCATTCCTTAGATTAACATATATTTGCCATTTTCTAGGTTTTTCATCTTTTCTCCATCTTTTCCAAGTTTTATCTCTTCTATCTTTTGCTTCATTGCACCTTCTGTTAAACCAGCACTAAATATACACCTTGTCCTGTTTTTGCTTATGGACATATTTATCCACTCCTTTATAGATTTTCATCAGATTCATCCATTTTTCTTCCACTTGTGTTTCTTCATCGAAGAATTTTTCCCAGCTCACTTTAAGAAAAAATTCCCCAAGTTTAGTCCCTTTTACTATACATCAGTCTTCCTTTTCTATATTTCTCATTTCTCTCTATATTTCCTCCTTTAGTTCCAACTCGAGTATTATGTGGTCACTCTTCCCAATTGGTGTCTTGTATTCAATTTTGTCCACAATTTCAATTTTTGATGTAATAATAAGTCTAATCTCGACAGTTCTTATTTCTAAATTTATTTTTTTCTTTTACCCATTGTGTCATTGTATGTTCTATAATCATGTCAAGTAATACATTTCCGCATTGATCTTCTCCACCTTTCACTGGCATCTCTTCCCAACAGCTTTCTTTGCAGTTAAAATCTCCCATAAATACTACATTGCCTTCATCCTTCGGCATGTCGCACATCATCTAACATTTTAGAATAATCTCTCTCCAAGACCCCATTTTGGGGGGCACATAAATCACTGCAAACTTTCTGTTTTCCATGTCACTATCTTCAACTCTTATTGTGATCATTTCCACCCTGTTCTCTCCATATATAACTTTTGTCACATTTAAGTTTTCTTAGCCAAGAACATGACTCCACCATGTTTCTCCTCTCTATTTCTAAGTCAGTGATTATATAATCCATGTCCAACACTGTTTGGTAATAGTGGACCCCTTAATTTTGTCTCCATGATTCCCTTTATGTCTAGTCCTTCTTCTGACAGGTAATCCTTTAGTTCATTTAATCCCGAGATTAATCCATTTATATTGGTATAAGCTAGTTTTAATTTTCTACTTTTTCCATCTTGTTCTCTGAACCTTTGATTTCTTTTTCTTGAATGTACCATTTTTTCAGTCTCATGTTTAACACTCTTCAATAGAACTGCATTTTCTTGGTCTCTGTTATTTTCTTGTTTTTTTTTTTTTCTTAGGTTCCAGGGGTGGACAATTTGGTCACCCGCATGCCCAGGACACCCAGATTTTGTCTATGGGCAACCATGAGTTGCTCCAAAAGATCCCACTGGGCAATTACTGTAAAACTGGAACCATTCACCCGTGATATATATGTAAAATATATAAAACATACTCATGTTGAGGCTAATACAGCTACAAGGAAAATTCTTAGCCATTTTTTTTAACATCTCAGGTGGATTTCATCTGTGGGTAACCATGAGTTGCTCCAAAGGATCCCACTGGGCGACTACTGTAAAACTGGAATTGTCTACCCCTAGCTTCACTTCTTAATGTCTTATCTCTTTCTCTTACTTTATCATTCATGTCTCTTTTTATCCTTATACTTTTGTAGAGTTCACTTCTTACTGATTTTCCTGTTTTTGCTCAAATTTCTTCCACTTCCATTTGTGACCTTAATTTGATCTTTATGGGTTGACTTTTTCCTTCTGCATATTTACTCATTCTGTGTACTTCCTCTATTTCCTTTTCTATTTCTTGCCCTTCATCTTGTACTATTTTTAGAACTTTTCTTGCCAATACTTTCTCTTCTTTATCTCTCAGGGACCAATTAAGGATATGTTTTTCCTTTCGACCATGTACTACTATATACTCTTTTTTTTTGTCCACTGTATCTCTTCCTAGATTTTCTTTTTTTAATTACCTTTGGAAGCTCGCTGGCTGAACAGGTTAAGGCGTCGTTACTTGTGGCGAAGGTCGAGGGAATGGTGGTTTGAATCCTGCCACCAGTGAAGTTGAACCAAGGGCATGGTACATTAAATTCCATGCTACAAAGTCCTCTGTGAGGGGCACCGGCCTAGCCTTCTGATGGGGGGAGTTTGTGATGTTAAACCATATCTACCTTAATGACTGCATCTTTGGCATTCTCCTGTTTTTGTTAAACTATTCCTTTAACCTCTTCACTCCGGGGCACATCGCACGTCTGGCAGCATTAGCTGCCCGATGTGCGATGTTGCGTCATAATAATCGCATTATAAAAAATAAAGTCAGTGCTCAATCGTTCGTTCTCTTTCACCCGTGTATTTTGATAACCATAGAAAATTGATGAAGCCAGTTTAGAGAGAATGGAAGTTACGTAGGTACGACTACACTAAATATAATCAAGATGCCGACGCCGGCATCATCGAGTACCCACTTGCTCCTCATGCCGCCTACGTAGGCGTCACCGTATGGAAGTTGTTGTAAATTATCTGCTCCTATGTTATTACAATTTTTTTCAGTCATTGCTTTTATTTGTTCATTTACTTTTATTCATTATAGCATTTTAACTAGGCCAGTTCTTTTTTTTTGTGCATTTACCTCTTCATTTATTTCAGTATTTACTTTTTTAAATCATTCACTTCTTTATTTCTTGGTTTGCCCACCATAGATCGTTAATCTCTTGCTTCCATGATTCCCTCAAAAGTCTCATCTCCCTCTCTATAATTCTACTAAAAAGTCTTTTTTCACACCCACTGAATCCAGAAAAATGTCCCTCACTGCCACTATCTAAAAAAAATTCTTTTCATACCCAGAGGTGATACGTTGCTCATATTTTCATTATGCTTCACTCTTGTACCGACACATGGCTCTGGGTACGTGTTTACATTTGACACTGCTGCTATGAGGCTTCTCTGGTCTGTCATCATTATTTTACATTTTACTTCAATAATCACTATTTGCACTGTAATCTAACCATCTCTGGTATCCATGAGCACTCCACTTCCCATTTAATACAATCTAGGTATCCTGCTAATGTAACACTTTTAATGTGTTTCCCGGGAGCTCAAATTTTATGTGTTGTTAGTCTGGAGGTTTGCTTGTGTGTATGTGTGTGTCAGAGAGAAAGAGAAAGAGAGAGAGAGAGCAAGAGCAAGAGAGAGAGAGAGAGCAAGAGAGAGGGAGAGAGCAAGAGAGAGGGAGAGAGGAGAGAGATAGAGAGAGAGGGGGAGAGGGATAGAAGGAGGGGAGGAGGAAAAGGAAAAAGGAGGGAGGAGGAGGAGGGAAAGAGGAAGAGGAGGAAAAGAAGGAGAGGGAAAGGGATAGGGTAAAGGAGGGAGAGAGGAGGGAGGAAACAGTGGGAGAGGAAGGGGGCATAGAAAAGGAAAGAGAAAGATTAGAAAGATGCAATGAAACAGATGGGCTCTTGAGAAAGAATAAGGGATTGCAGAAAATTAAATAAAGTAGCTAGAATATATTGTTCATTAAAAGATAAAAGGGGGGAAAAGACAAGAATTAATGGTAAAATGTTCGGTGTATGCAGCAAAATAAAATAACCCAAGAAGGAATGGGTGGCAAATACTATAGATATATAATGAATACAAAAAATAAAGAAAGAAACTGGAGGATATTACAATTTGTGTACTCAAATTTGGTTATTAAAATCTGAAACTGAACTGTGGGACAGGAAACCTCTAAGAAGCCCAAAGGGTCACAAGAACTTGGACTGACAGTGTCTGAAGGACAAGGAAACACTACCTCTTCTAATTTGGTTGAGAGAGGCAAGCATGCGAATCATGAATGATGCAGGTACTGTGATGGTATCCCTAGTTTCTTCAAGCAAAACTTCATTGCGCCGCATTATCTGTAACCAAAGACAATTGTTTATATATTCATAATAGAAAAACAGGATTGGTAAGATTATTTTTTTTAGTAAGAATATTATGAGGTACAGTAATGTACTGTAAAATAATTTCTATAACTGATTGCATGGTCAAAGAATTATTGTAGGAGACCAATAAAGTCTTACATAAGACTTTGTACAGATTGGAATTTAACAGAATTTCTGGAAAAGTATTAGAATTTAACTATAATATGCATGAATCAAATCTCTTCACACACCTAATTAAGTAAAAATTTAGCCTGGGATCCAGACAGTCTTGCACAAAACATTCATTACTTCAGGAATAGAAAAATTTGAACTCAACATCCAGAAAACTGCATTGTATAAAAATAACAAAAGAAGAAGATAAATTTATCTTGGTATACAAAGCACATTAGCCTTTGATATAAAGTTACCCTAAAACAATAATTGTTTAGTTCTCTTGACTGCCTTTCCAGCTTACTCCTTTTATCGTCTTTTCCAAAGGGGCTCCATGCAGATGACTAAAACCATTTTATATTTGCCACAATAAAACAAGTGCCTCTTGGTAGTGAAGGGGTTTTAATACCAAAGGGATACTACACAACTGAATAAAATTCAATCCCACTAGCCATAATAAAACAATAAATACATCTCTCAATGAAGAGGGTTAATACTTTTGTTCCATGTGCTGTATATACTTGAGTAAAAGTTTATCATGTGTAAGTTGACTCCCTAATTTTGGCCGAAAAACTCTGGAAATTTCCATAGATCATGTACAAAACTTGATTCTTGTATTTCATGGAAAACTGGTCAACATTTCTGGATCAAGGTATGATAATGCATATAAAATAATACTGTTACAATTCTTTTTTATACAAATTCAAGGCAAATCTATATTCCTGCAAATAGTAAAACAGGTATAGAGATTTGGGTTCCAATGCATGCCTATCTTACCATAGTCTGCCCTATAGCTGGAATGCTTGGTTCTTATACTAAAACACCATATAATAGGAAGCACTAACTGTGCTGACAGGTGCTACTTCACAATTATTAAAATGTGTACACAAGACATGCTGCAAGTGCCTGGTCAGAAACATGTTTCAGAAACATTATTGTTTGGGAAAAATAGCAAATGACACTAAATTTGTACTATGGCATGAGTTTGGTAAACCTAAAAATATTCAATTTATATCTAAATTAACAACTCTACACAATATTATTGAACTTTAAACTGTAAATGATTTCCTGCATCTTTTTTTTTCTGTGGGGTGAAGGAGACTTTAGACATTTGCCAAATGTCTGTTGAGGAGGGATGACAACACAAGATACGAGAGTATGAAGAGATCGTGAATTGATGAAAAATTGCTGCTGTCTGATGAGATATTTTCATCTGTTTCACAAATAATTCTGAACGGTTGAGGACGGGTGTTACCATATGACAAAACAGTGAAGGTTAACCAGCTTTAGCTGATGGGCCCTAATGTGGAAAACCTGTGCCTCACTTCACTGTAACAAGAGACAGAGACAACTCTTCATCCCAGATCTGGCAAGATGGATAAGGTGGGTCAAATGGGATATAAATATATAATATTTATGAGCTCTCCCAACTATTTTCAAGTTATCTCCCCTCCATCCTATTTTTTTCAGTGTTCTGATTTTTCTATCTTCTATACTTTCAAAAGGTCTTTGTTGTTACAAAATTAAATCACCCCATATTTTTCTTCAGGTTTCCCTCATCCTCTCTCAAGTTCTCCTATCCTTTTTAATGGCTTTATTCAAGGCAGTATTGTATACATGAGGAGAAGAAGAAGAAGAAAAAGAAGAAGGGGTGAAAGGGGCTTTGAGCAAGAGGGAATGTCTGTTAAGCAGGGAAGGGAGAAGACAAGGGATAGGGTAAATGGAAAATGGTTGTCGCCTGATGGGATTTCTCCCTGTCTTCTTTGTTTTCTGCATGAGGCGATGGAGAAGAAGGGTTGATGTGTAAGTGAAGCGGCCCTGGTGTGGATGTGCTGTCTTGCTGCATTGCTTATGACCTGGGCAGTGGGCAAGAGAAAGGGATGACCCTTCATGCATGAGAGGCTAAGACGAAAGGGAAACAAGGGTGGTAGATAGGGGTGGGAAGAGGCCCTTGGTATATTGAGTGAAAACTCTATTTTAAGAGAAGCAGAAAGGAAAAGTTTAAATGGAGAAAAGTGGGAGATAAGCCAGTTGTTGTTTGCTGACGACACTGCACTTGTGGCAGGATCACAGGAGGGACTGAGGAAATTAGTGACAGAGCTTGGGAAGGTGTGCGAAAGAAGGAAGTTGAAGATAAATGTGGGTAAAAGTAAGGTGAGAATATGTACAAAGGGAGAAAGTGGCAGTAGACTGGAAGTGAGTATTAAGGGAGAGAGACTGGAGGAAGTGGATAGTTTTAGATACTTGGGTGCAAATGAGTTTGAAGGAGTTTGAATGTGTTTCAGATGAAATGTCTGAGAAGTATGATAGGGGTTACTAGGCTAGATAGAGTGAGAAATGAGGAGGTGAGGAGGAGAACAGGGGTGGAAAAGGAGCTGGGAGATAGGGTTGATGAAAGAGTATTAGGATGGTTTGGACACATGGAAAGAATGAGCTAAGAAAGATTAGTAAAAGAAGTGTGGAAGGCGGAGGTGGAAGGAGTGAATATGAGGGGGCGTCCTAGGATGAGATGGATGGATGGGGTGAAAGGGGCTTTACAAAAGAGAAGAATGTCTGTAGAGGAAGGATGGGAGAGGACAGAAGATAGGTGTGAATGGAGAAGGGTTGTGTATAGATGAGGCTGTGATGCATGAGGGGGAGTGGGTGGGGGATGGGGGGTGAGGAAGTATGTATGAGAAAAAATTTGACGCAGCCTGAAGGGATTTCTCCCCGTCTTCTCCTTTCCTGCATGAGGGGACGGAGAGGGGGGGTCGCCGAATTTATGAAGTGGCCTTACTGTGGATGTGCTGTGTCTTGCGACACTGCTTCTGACCCAGGGCAGTGGACAGGATGCAGGGATGACCCGTCATCCAGGAGGTGCTAAGATAGGAGGGAGGGAGGAGGGTGGAGGGGAGTGGAATATATGGGAAATGAAATGGGTGGGAGTGATTTCTATGCCTTTTTCTCTTTGGCTACCCCACGTGTAAGGGGGAAAAAGCCTTGGTATATGTATGTATGTATGTATGGGTGCAAATGTGGCAGAAAAGGGAGGAATGGAGGTGGAGGTAGAATGTAGATTGAGAGAAGCAAGTAAATGCCTTGGGGGATTAAAAAGTGTAATGAGAAATACACATTTGGGAATGGATGCTAAGAGGAGGTTGTATGAAGGAGTTATTGGGCTAACAGCACTGTATGGGTGGAAAGGGAGTTGGGAGATAGGATTGATGAAAGAGTATAGGGATGGTTTGGACACATGGAAAGCATGAGTGAAGAAAGATTAGTAAAAGAGGTGTGGAAGGCAGAGGTGGAGTGAACATGAGGGGGCGACCTAGGATGAGATGGATGGAGTAAAAGGGGTATTGGGAAAGAGGGGAATATCTGTAGAGGAAGGACTGGAGAAGACAGAAGATAGGGGTGAATGGTTGTGTATGGATGGTGCTGTGATGCATGAAAGGGAGTGGGTGGGGGATGGGGGGTGAGGGAGTATGTGTGAAAAAATCATTTGATGCAGCCCTAAGGGATTTCTCCCTCTCTTTTCTTTTTCTGCATGAAGAGACAGAGAGGGGGGGGGGGTTCTCTGATTTAATGAAACGGCCTTGCTGTGGATGTGCTGTGTCTTATGACACTGCTTCTGACCCAGGGCAGTGGGCAAGATGCAGGGATGTCCCATCATCTGGGAGGAGCCAAGTAAGAGGGAGGGAAGGGGGTGAATGGGAGTGGAGTATGTGGGGATGGAATGGGTGAAAGTGGATTTTATGATTGTTTTTTGGCTACTTCCCTTGTAAGGGGGAAAAAGCCTTTGGTATTTATATGCATATGGAGCATCTGAGAAGTATGGTAGGAGTTATAAGGTAGGATAGTGAAAAATAAAGAGGTGATGAGAAGAGCATGATTGGAAAGGGTGCTGGCAGACAGAAGATAAAGCGGAAAGGAAGGAATTGATTGATTAATTAATTACCCCTGGTCTCCTTCAGAACAGAGAGGAGAGAGAGAGAGAGAGAGAAAAACACTTGTTGATAAGCTTTAATTCTCCATTTCAGGTTGTACGAAGGTCATTATTCATGATACTTAATCAATCCGTTAACCTTGATCTCTTGCAGATGACCTATTCATGATAAACTGTTCATAAACATTCAAAGGAAATATAGGAAAATATATATCATTCTTACCCATTCACAAGCTAAGTACCGAGAGCTGAAGCTCAAAAGCAGGTTTACAAATGTATACTCATATACGAAGGCTTCTATAGTTTATTATAATCGGTCTTGTCAATATCTTTTTGTTCTGCTTCTGAAGAAAGCAAAATTGTCCAAAAATATGTAATAAATATTTTCACTGTCTCCAACATGAAAATTTAAATATATATTGACTAGGACAGGGCAATATGAATGTACATATATACAAAATAAACAACAATCCATTGTTAGCAATTTGTGCCATTATTATTCTTCATAATTCGGATAATTTTTTTATTCCCCTGAAAGGATGCTGTGCCTAGGAAATCTATCAAGGCAACAGCTCAAATGTTCGTCTAATGCGAGGGGCTAGTTGTCGCCTGGCTTGCAGTATTGTGCGACGATGTCTGCCAGACTGGATCAAGATCTTGTTGTACGTCATAACCTATAAAGAGTGTTGTCTCTCATGTTATGAAACCTCTCGGACTTCCAAAAATAATGAGCTGCATTACAAGCAGTCAAAAACTTGCATCCTAAGCAGCAAACAATAAGTCTTGAAAACAAGATAATGAGAGCAAGGGCTTTCTTTAAAAGCAAGTCACATAAAATAAATAAAAAAGAGAATTCTTTATTCATCTACTATATAACTAAAGTCTAAAGCAAAAATTGGGTACTGTTCTCTGTGCATACTTCCTTACCTCGGCTGCCTTATCTTCATCAAAGTGAGGCTCTTCATGTAACGGAGCCCACAGCTTTATGTCATAATCTATTCCTGAAGTTGCTAACACTGGCAACAGGGGATGTGGCTGCACACAATTGACAACATGGCGGTCAGCTTCCCACAGCATTACCAAGCGGCCAGTGTGAAGATTCCATACAAAAATTCTACCACAGTCAGACCCTGACATTACATGATCTCTTCCCCAGAAAGTTGCTTCTTTTATCATTGTTCTGAAAATCATTAGGCAAACAAGTTAATTGACATCTTTTGAAACTTATGACCTAAGTGAAAATATACCTAAATTACAAATCTTGTGTTCATTAGTACCTAAACAATTTATATAAAACTGTCAGTCTGACACATTAGTACCCATCTGAATCTATTATTTAATACCTTATGCTTGAAAAGAACTCCCACCTACAGGAAATAACAAAAGGAAGCTTACCTTGCATTTCTATGTCCTTTATAACACTGTTTGACACTTCCTAATGGGGCAAAACTCTCCCTTGGGCCTCCAACATTAGGACCTGCAGTTTCATCTCTTGATCTTCTTAAAGCTCTATCTATGGCTATGGCCATCCTTGCACTAGCTGACCTGTGTATTAAAAGTAGTAAAACATGTTAATCTTCATTAATCTGAACAATACACAAAATGCAAAACAAGTTTATTAAGTTTACTTTCTGAATCTGTTTTACCTTGTACTGTTTGATGATGCTTCTTCGTCACTGTCTATATCATCTTCTGAAAAACAAACCACATAACTCTTAATCTATGTCTGATCTGGATCACACGGTATTTTGTATAGCTTTGAATAATGTACATACATATACCAAAGGCTTTTTCCCCCTTACAAGGGAGGTAGCCAGAAAGAAAAAGGCATAATAATGTAATAACAATAAAAAGCCAAACCATTTGGCTGCATCTTTACTTACCATGTCCAATTCTTAGATTTTCTTCATCTGGTTGGCTAGCAAGTCTTGAAAGTGGTAGTGACTGACTAGCTGACCTTTGAACTTGACCAATGGGGCTTCCTGAATGCATGTCAAGGCCTTCATCAAAATGAAGTCTGACAGCTTCCCCTACTTCTTCCAGTCCCACTAGAGGTTCTTCACCCTCTCTCGATGCAGATGCTCCACTAGATCCACTTGCTCCTGCAACTGTTGCAGCTGCTTCTTGTGTTGCATCTTCAGCTGAAGCTGAACTAGAAACATGGGACTGAGAAGTTGTAGGTGAAACACTATCAGGGATAGGATGAGATTCTTCTGACGACATTTGACTTGTTTCTTCAAAATCAATAGTAGCACCAGCAGCAGCAGGAACATCCTCGTCTTGAGAGTAAGGTTGGCGGGTAACCTCATCTCCAACCCCTAAACTAATAACACCACTGGTTACTCCTCTGCCTGAGTAGGACAGACTTACTGCTGGCTCCACACGATGTCTTGCATGAAATAGTGAGAAATGTCATAGAGATAACTGACTCAGGGGTATAACTTCCCTTTATTCAATGAAGAAAGGGAGCAAGATACAATCTTATACTGATGATGAATACAACTTGGATGATTAAAAGAAAGAAAAAATATATATATTACTCATTACCTGTCAATAAATCCTCGTCTCATGGATGACAATCTATCTTCAAGTGTATCGATATTGCTATGCAGAATTCCTTGCTCTGGGGGGGGATCTCTTTCTTCCGAATCCCTCCTCTGTGGTTCATGTTTGACTTCTTGAGATTGAGCTAGAACAACATTATCAACCTCCATAGGTTCTTCCTCGTGAGTGGGTCGGGAACCATTAGCTTCTTCAAGAGTACATGCTTGCACAGCCATAGCTGTACTATCAGTACCAGATACAGATGCACTACTAGCTTCAGCCTCTTCTGCAGAACCAGCTGTCCCTTGAACTGATACATCAATACTGCTCTGTGATAAAGAACTTTGTATATTTCCCTCAGACTGTGATGACTGAGGCTGACTGCTGGGTTCTCCAGGTTCCTGCAGAGAGTGTTCCCCATCCTCCGGTGCCTCTGACCTTTCTCTCCTCTCTTCTTCCCGTGAATCTGATACTGTACGATGTACAGCTGCTCGCGTGCCTGGGTCATTGAGCATGCGGGATAACACATCTGTCATTCTCTGCATCAGTGTTGCATGAAGTGTTGGCCGAGCTTGGGAAACATCTGCAGCAATAGGGGTGATCATAAGTTAAAAAAGAATATATATGTATTACAGGTACTAAAGGCTCTTCCCTCTTTATGAGAGGAATGGCCGAGTCAAAGTACATACCTACATGAAACTGGTATGTTTGTAAATGTTCACTTTAAACCCACTATCAGAGAAGTAATATCAGAAGTACAGGAAAAACTGTATATTTCGACTACTATCTGTAGTCATCTTCTGCTGAAGAGGACTACAGATAGTAGTTGAAATATACAGTTTTTCCTGTACTTCTGATATTATTTCTCCGATAGTGGGTTTAAAGTGAACACATACCTACATATCCCAAAAGGCCCTTTCTTCCTTACAATGAAGCCCTAAAAAAAGCATGCACCCACCCTTCTATCTTAGTTCCTTATGAAAGTGTAGTATCTTCTTAATTCCTTGAAGATGGTCATCCCAGTCCCCTGCCCAATGTTCAGGTCAGACACAAAGCAGGAAGACAGCATTTTTATATCAGGGCCTGACAGCCAAAGCTAATCTACCACCATTACTTCATTACACATTGATCCTCACATCTATTCCACAATTACTCACTTGTACAGTCATATTTTGTGTTCATCCTCAGACACCTACTTCTCAAAGAATTTTTCATTCCCCCAAGACACTTGCTTCCCTTACTCTATAATTCACCTTCACCTCTGCTCCTCTATTCTCTGTCTCATGCAACCCCAAATACTTATCTACAATTCCCCACCACCATCAGTACTTACAAAGAAAGATAAACCTAAGTATATGTGGAACAGGGTGGTGGGTGAGAGGGTAGTTGTAGGGGCATTATTGGATATATAACTACAAAGCCCTCTGTGAGGGGCACCATCCTAGCCTCCCGATAGGGGGGAGTGTGTGACGTTAAACCATATCATCATCATCATCATAATGGTGCCCAAAAGGAGTTTTGGAAAGTTGGGTTTGGAGTTGGTGAGTGAGGGTGGAGGGAAGTGGGAGGTGAGTCTGTTGTTGTTTGCAGATGACATTGATCTTGTGGCTATATCAGATGATAGACTGAAGTAGCTGATGGTGGGGTTTGTTATGGGGTGTAAGTTGAAAAAGTTGAAAATTATTGTGGGTGGAGGGAAGGTGATGAAATGTGCAAGGAGTAATGATGGTGGCAAGTTGGATGTGGATTTGAAGGGTGAGAGGCTGGAGAAGGTGTAGAGCTCTTGGGAATGCATATGGCAGTGAATGGAAGACTAAAGATGGGGGTAAATTATAGAGTAAAGGAATGCAAAGTATTATGAGAAATAGGTCCATCTATCTATATACCAAAGGCTTTTTCCCCTTTATAAGGGAGGTAGCCAAATCAAAAGGTATGTACCCACTCCTATCCACCATCTTTTCTTCCTTCTCACCATAGCTCCTCATGGATGACAGGTAATCCCTATACCCCACCTACTGCCCTGGGCCAGAGAAAAGAGGTTAAGAGAAATAGGTATCTAGGGATAAATAAGAACATAAGAATGAAGGAGACTGCAAGAGACCATAAGGCCTACACTAGGCAGCTCCGTATCCATCACCACCTGTCATCCCCATCCATAAAGTTGTCAAATCGTTTCTTAAAACAACTGATAGTTTCAGCGCTTACTACATGGTTACTAAGTTTATTCCATTCATCAACAACCCTATTAGTAAACCAATTCTTGCCTATTTCCTTTTTAAATCTAAATTTGTTTATAACCATTACAAATTTAGATTTAAAAAGGAAATAGGCAAGAATTGGTTTACTAATAGGGTGGTCGATGAATGGAATAAAATGCAAAATGAAGGTTGTATGAAGAGGGGATTGTGCCCATGGCATTACATGGTTAACAGACTTGGAACTTGAGGGAGGTGTACATATTTTGCTTTCAAATACTACACCATCAACACCAAAGTTACATGTAAACACTTACCCCCTGCTTGGTTTCTGGTTTCACTTTCTGGTAAAGCCTGAGGTCCTGTGTCTGACCAGTCTCCTCGTAATCTTAATCGTTTCAGTGTTGGTCCACTACTGCCACCCTCATCTTTTTCACTCCCTGTTGCACCTTCCAATTCAGTTTCCTTGAAATTCTGCAAAGTGAGATTATTATGTCCTTTACTGATGTATTTGCATAGAACCAAAAACATACTAATAATAAAAACTTCCTTTGGAGACTAAAGATTTACATTTATAATTCATATTCATACATGTAGCCCCATATAATGCAAGGTCATTCAGGATCATTTACCAGTAAATAATGACTTGCAACTAGTCACAACTAGTACTGCCAAGTATTACTACAGGTTGAAGCTCCCAAACTCAGGATTCTGAGACCTGGCAACACCTAAAATTGAGCTATAATTACATGCCTTCTAAAACCCGGCAAAACACCCAAAACACAGCATGGTATTTCCTGGTATGGCCACTTAGTGCCGTCATGATCATTTCCCACCACTAGTTTAGGTACAGGAGTCCCTCAAATAACGCGGATTCGAATAACATGGATTCAATCATACGCGGATTTTATTTCATAACCATCTCAAATGTAGAGAACTGTTTTAAAATTCGTGCCGAGTTGGGCACGCATACGCACACACGTGGCAACATCGCATACATTTGTGGTGACTGCTTTCTATTTTACCATATACAGTCGCTCCTCATATAATGCGGTAATTATGTACACTGGGAACTGCTCAAACAAGGGTGTGGGGCGAGGGGGTAGCCGTGGGTGGCTGCCTGCGGTTACGTGTCAACTTCCGGGTACTGATGCAGGAGGGAGGGAGGGGAGGAGAGGGGGAGTAGGGGGTGGTAGGGGGGTAGCCAACAAGCTTTAGCTTGACGCTTCCACCACATGCGCCATGCTATCATGAAATTTTACCGCCCTAACCTGTTGAAGTGTAATGTTTCTTTCGTTTGGAACACAACTAATAAGTCTGATAATGACTGCGCTTGTCGTGTCTTAATTTCTCTTATGAGGTTCTTGTTGTTACTGGTAGTGGTGGTTTGGGAGATCAAAAACAGACATATACACGCTTACACATGTGTAGACACGCACACGTAGACATGTGTTAGACAACCAGTGTATGTTGTGAATGTGCGTGCGTGTACACACGAATATGAACACAGACACATGCACGTACATGCTTACTTGTACATGTGAACAGACACATACATGCATGCACGCACACACACACGCCACACATACATACATACGCCACATACACACACATATACATCCACCACATACACACACACACGTGTATACGCCACATACACACACATATGTATATATGCCACATACACATATGCATATACGCCACATACACACACATGTATATACGCACAAACAACATATGCCACATACACGCGTGCACACACACACACACACGTACACGTACACATACATACGGTTCTCGGTATTTAATATGGAAAGTCAGCATACGCGGATTTGATCATACGCGGTAATTTCAGGAACCTTACCCCCGAGTTATTTGAGGGACTCCTGTATGGTTTTGTTGTGACTACTGTGGTGTGAAGTCCAATGTTATTTTGTGTACCTACAGTACCTCTGTAGCCCTATTATTGCTATTATGGCTCCCAAACATCAGGAAACACCTATTTTCTAAAAGTAAAAAAAATTCATTAAAGGAATGCCTCACTATACAACTGAATTGTGTTCCCAGCTGACTGGTCGCAATGCGAAAATTTGTATATTGAGGTGGGTTTTACATGTAAATAGGGGGGTTGTGTTCATGGACCCTGTCAACCCCCTCCTCAATTTTTGCCTCCTGGGGCTTTCACATACACCCAACATTTGTTTTACCTATTCTATAGCACTCGGTCGTATGGTGAGGTATTCCTTTACTTGGCTTGGTGCTGGTCCCAAGCGTGCCGAGATTGAGAGCTTTGACCTGTATATATTTATATATACGAGCTCTTTCCCCTTTATGAAGGGAGTATCCAAGTCAAACCACACCTATCTATCTATATACCAGGGGCTCCTTCTCACACATTCCACTACCATCCACCACCCTTTCCTCCCTCTCATCATCTTAGCTCCTCATGGATGACAGGTCATCCCTGTATCCTGTCCACTGCCCTGGGCCAGAACCAGGTGGTGCCAATTCACTGAAAAAAGGAAACACTACTAAATCAAAGGCCAGGTGGAATGGATGGAAATTGATTTTATGCCTTTGTTTTTTGGGAGGGAGGAGGGTGGAGGGGAGAGGAGGTGGACAGGAGTGGAATATATAGGAAATGGAATGGGTGGGAGTGGTTTCTATGCCTTTTTCTTTTTGGCTACCCCCCATGTACATACATACATACATATACCAAGGCTTTTTCCCCCTTCCAAGGGAGGTAGCCAAAAAGGGAAAGGCATAAAAACACTCCCACCCATTTCATCCCTAAATACACTCCACACCCCTCCCACCCTTCCTCTCATCTGAGCACCTCCTGGATGACGGGTCATCCCTGCACCCTGCCCACCGCCCTGGGTCAGAAGCAGTGTCGCAAGACACAGTACATCCACAGCAAGGCCGCTTCATTTAATCGGCGACCCCCCCTCTCCGTCCCCCTTTGCATATAAGGAGAGGACGGGGAGAAATCCCTTCGGGCTGCGTCAAAAATTACTCACACATACTCCCCCACCCCCCCGCCCATTCCTCCTCATGCAGTCACAACATCATCCAGATACAACCCTAATCCAAAAGGCCTCCCTTTCTTCCATGCTCTTCTCACTGCCCGGCCCATATGCACTTACAAAGACCCACATCTCCTTTCCCAGTTTCACCTTCATCCACATTATCCTTGAGGAAACCTCCTTCCACTCCACTACCCCTTTACCTATCTCCTCACTTACTAGAATAGCCACCCCTTCCCTCCCTCGCCCTCTCTTCACTCCTGATAACCTCCCACTTACACTCCCAAACATACACTCACCCTTCCCTTTCAACTTAGTTTCACTCAAAGCCAACACATCCAACTTTCTTCTCACAAACATACTACCTATCTCTTCCCTTTTACTCTCATCTGTACCACATCCACGCACATTAAAAGACCCAAACCTTAGGGTGCTGGCCCGAGGCCCGCCAGCACCCCTTATGCCTTTTCTTTTCATTTTAGGTAATTGCCCCTTGGGGCTACAGGGAGAAGGATGCCTAGTCCCTCTCCCCGTCCCTTTCTTCTCGCCTCTTACGATCCAAGTGGGAAAACTTGGTGGCAGTATTCTTTTCCCCCACCACAGGGAATTCCCCCAATCAGAAAGAGAATACTCAGAGAAATGGTACAGGACAGCAACAAGGGGTTGGGGGACAGCATAACGGAGGGACAGTCGTAGTATAAAAGTGTCATCATTTCTCTATGAACAGAATTTCTTCTATCATAGACAAAATGATGTGTGGCTCTGGTCCGTAGGGGCGCCCCATATAGACCCTAAAGTATCGACTGCATGCTACTTTGCCACAATAACAAGCAGCCAATACCCCATGTAAGGGGGAAACAGCCTTTGGTATATGTATGTTTTTTGGCTACCTCCCTTGTAAGGGGGAAAAAAGCTTATGGTATATGTATCACTAACCAGCACAATAGTGAAATTATGTGAAAGGATTGTGAAAGATAAATGGACCAAATATCTTGAAAAGATGAACATTCTGAGACACTCAGTTTGGCTTCAGATGTGGAGGGTCATATGTGTCAAACCTTTTAAGCTTTTCCTTGAGAGTGATTGATGTGCTGGAAGAGAGAGAGAGGGGTGGATGGACTGCATGTACCTGGACCTTGAGATGGCATTTGATGGAGTACCTCACAGTTGAATTACAGTGAGACCTCTCATTAATGGATGTTAATTAGCTCTGTTTGCGGTGTTTTCGCTGTGTTTTCAGTGTTTTTGGTGCTGTTGTTTAGTGCATGCAATCACTATGCCACCCAAAAACCACTCCAAAACACCGAAAACACAGCAAAAACACCGCAAACACAGCTAATTAACGTCCGTTAATGAGAGGTCTCACTGTATGTGGAAATTGGAGCATGTTGGAGGACCGTGAGGCAAACTATTAGAATCGATTAAAGACTTTCTGAAGGAAAGATACATGAGAACAGTAGTAAAGGACAAGATGTCAAGCTAGAGAGCAGTAATGAGTGGAGTTCTTCAGGATTCACTGTTTGCACCTCTAATGTTTCTTGTCTATGTTGTTGTTGTTGTCATTCCCTAGACTGTCTGTCCGAGCAGTCCCGTCTCCCCAAGGAATGCCACAGCCAAAACATAAGAACTTGGGGATCGGTGCCACCTGTGTAGAGCCGGTGGCCAGGGCTGGTTGCCGCCGTTTGGCCCCCAACTCTTGGGGTTGGGGGGTGGTCCCACGACATAGACGCTGCCGCTCCAGGACCTGTCTATGTCAATGACATGATGGAAGGAGCAAGCTATACCAACATGTTTGCAGATGATGCAAAAATCATAAGAAGAGTGAAAAATGAGGAGGACATTAGAATACTGAAAAAAGATCTAGTTACTACTTTCGCATGGAGCCAAGAATAGGAAATGAAGTTCAATACCAAAAAATGCAAAGTACTGGAAATGGGCAATAGAGGCAAAAGACCATCCTTAAACTATTCCTTGGGAAGTGAACACATTAAAAGAGCAAAAGAGGAAAAAGACTTGGAAGTGTTAATAAAAGACTATTTATCACCTGACAGACATATCAGCAGGATTTTGGGAGAGACTTATAGACTACTGCAGATGATCAAAGTGGTGTTCCATTATATGGATGAAGAGATGATGAAAAAACTCATCAAAACCCTGATACGTCCAAGACTGTAATATGTGTCAGTAGTATGGTCCCAACACAGAATGAAGACTATAAGCAAGACTGAGAGAATACAAAGGGCAGCAACCATACTGGGCCCCAGCCTGTCAGATAAACCATATGAGGAAAGACTGAAAGTACTGGGTCTACCAACTTTGAAATATCGAAGAGAAAGAGGTGACTTAATTACAGTGCTCAGGTCACTAGAGAGGATACATTTCATTGATAGAAGAAATCTCCTGATTAACCACTTCCATACGGTGACGCCTATGTAAGTGGCATGAGGAGCAAGTGGGCACTCGATGATGCCGACATCGCCATCTTGATTATATTTATTGTAGTCGTACCTACGTAACTTTCATTCTCTCTAAACTGGCTTCATCATGTTTTCTATGGTTATCAAAATACACGGGTGAAAGTGAACGAACGATTGAGCACTGACTTTATTTTTTATAATGTGATTATTATAACACAACATCACACGTTGGGCAGCTAATGCCAGACATGCGATGTGCCCAGGAGTGAAGAGGTTAAAGATGGGAGGGCTTTAAGATGTCATGGAAGTAAATTAAGAAAGACCACATGTTGATAGGATGTCAAGAAATACAGTTTTCCATATAGATGTATACGTGGAATAGCTTAGAAGGTGATGTAGCACAAGCTCAAACAATACACAAGTTCAAATCTAAATATGATAACTGAAAATCAAAGGGCAGTGGACAAGGTGGAGGGATGACCCGTCATCCAGGAGGTGCTAAGATAAGAGGGAGGGTGGAGGGGTGTGGAGTGTATTCAGGGATGGAATGGGTGGGAATGATTTTATGCCTTTTTCTTTTTGGCAGTATGTATGTATGAAAATCAAAGATATAGATTAAGTTGGAACCATATATGAATTTGAGTCTAGGTAAGTTAGAATATTAAAGAATAGGAAACAGGACCTAACAAGCTTTGCTCATTTCCTGAATACTACAATTGGGTAAATAAAGTACATCCACAGCAAAGCAGTTTCACTTAATTGGTGACCTCCCCCTCTCTGTCCCCCCCAAGCAGAAAGTAGAGAAAGCATCAAACCACACACTAACATTATATATTGTCAAAAGCTATTTAAGGAAGATTGCTGGCTGAATGGGTTAGGGCGTCGTTACTTGCGGCAAAGGTCGAGGTGAGGGCGGTTCGAATCCTGCCACCAGCGAAGTTGAACCAAGGGTATGGTTCTTTAAATTCCATGCTACAAAGCCCTCTGTGAGGGGCACCGTCCTAGCCTCCCGATAGGGGGGAGTGTGACGTTAAACCATAAAAAAAAAATAATAATAATAATAAAAAAATAAATAAATAATAAATAAATAAATCAAATAATAATATCTTCCCATATCAGTACTTCAGGGATGAAGGGTTACCCTGTCCCCTGTCACACTGTTTGGGTCAAAAGCAATGAGGCTCAGCTCTTCCCATGTATGGCCCAAGAGCCAGAGTTGGTTTACCCCTACTGCTTGATCATATGGTAATTCTACTCTTTCAACTCAAAATAATCTATGAAGCAGATAAAAATATCCCTTTGATCTATGTCCCTCATACATCTTCTATGCATTCATTCTCAAATCTCTATTCCTCATAAAATTTTATTCCACCCAGACTTGCTTCTATTACTTGATGATTCTCCTCCACCTTGACTCCTCCATTCATCACCACATGTAACACAAAATACAAAAAAAATTCCATTTCTTCATGCCTCTCATCCTTTACACTCACCTTGCCTCCGCCATCATTCCTTGTGCATCTCATCACTTTACATTTGCCCACATTCAAAGAACTGCTTACAGTAATACTGGCTGTGACAAGCTGCTAATCACTTCTACCACAAGGTGTCCTTGAATCATATGGGGCCGAGTTTACATCACTTGTGTATAAAATTACCTGTGTGTCAAATAAATATAAATAATCTGATGAAAAACTTGCAAGAACTTCCTGGCCTGTTGGGCTGTACCTCAACGAAGTGACTCGATGATTTTTTCCTTCTAGACTGTCTGGCCTTAATCTCATCAACAACGCTCCATCACTTTCAGTGTTATAGGAATCTGTAAAATTTAATTTTACTTTCCTGATAAAAGCTTAGAAATATGTTACATTCTTTATACTACAATGAGGTAATGGCAACCAGAGGGAAAGGGTATGACTTATTCAATTAATACAAATGATTCCCTTGACTTATTCAATTAATACAAATGATTCCCTACTGGAGATGCTGGAAAGAATATCTACTTACCGTGTGCAGAAGTTCCAAGCATTCGTCTATCATATATTCTAACGGTTGAATCCTGGGCAGCTATTGCCAAATGATAAGGAGTCACAGGATTTACAGCTATTGCTGTCACAGCTTTACCAACATTAAGAAGGACATCCTGTAAAATAATTGATCCATTACTTAGAAGTTCACTATGTTCAACTTTTGGTAATTATGCCACTGAACATGTATACACAAGCAGAGGCCTTATGGCATCTGTTAGTGATTGTTTAGCTCCTTTTGTTTTATTGAAGACTCTTATTAGTTGTAAGACTCCACCTTTGTGTATATTAAAAATTATGTGAATTTGAACTACCCTTACAATGGGAGGGGAGGGGTGTTAACCTCTTACGAGTCAAATTCATGTGATGATTCAATGATGCATCACAATACTCACATTATAAGACATCAAGATATAGCTGTATTACTAGTTCTCTTTCACTCTGAATATTAATAACCACAGAAAATGCGATTAAGCCAGTTCACAGAATACACGGGTCATTCAGCTACAAATACAAAGTAAATATAATCAAGAAGCCAACACCATCATCCTCAATTGCCCACTCATACCTCATGATACCTACATAGGTGTCATTACACAGAAAGGGTTATGAGGAAGAATAAACTCATGCTATTTTGGGTCTAATGTCAAATGGATGGCTTGGAGTACCTGTGTTAAGGAAAATCTATGGTACCTGCATGGTTACCGATGCAATAAAATTCATACCTCTTGGCAGTTTCTTCTTAAACACTTTTCTTTGAGTCTGAGGTCAAACCATCGCACTGTTCCATCTTCTCCACAGCTCAGGAAGGAATGAGGATCATCGGGAATTGTAAGAACATCATAACAAGTACTCACATGACATACAAACTTGCAATCATATGTTTCATATTCTTTCTCTAAGTCTGTAAAAGAAAAAACAAACATATATTAACATAAAACAACAATAA
Source organism: Oratosquilla oratoria (assembly GCF_046742065.1). Classification (NCBI taxonomy): domain Eukaryota; kingdom Metazoa; phylum Arthropoda; class Malacostraca; order Stomatopoda; family Squillidae; genus Oratosquilla; species Oratosquilla oratoria. The sequence continues at coordinate 30,605,722 of NC_134792.1, forward strand.
CTGTCATGGAAGAGAGTGCAAAATATATGAATGGAGAGTGATTTCAAGAGGATGAGAAAATGACATGGCTCAAAGGGGTGGTCTTGTTTGCTATGTAAAATTCTTGAGCAGAAGATGGGGGAGGGGAAGTATAAAAAAAAAAAAAAAAAAAAAAAAAAAAAAAAAAAAATAATAATAATAATAATAATAATAATAATAATAAAATAATAACAATAATAATCAGGCCCTGCTGTAAAAGTGGCAAGTCCTACTCTGATCTTTTGCACTTCCTCTCCTCTGCTCAATGAACATTCCACATGCATCTAAAGCTCCCTTCATCCTCTCCATCCATCTAATAGTTGGTCATCTTAATCCCAATCTTTCCACTTCTGCTTGCCACTCTTTTAGCTAATTTTCCTGATTCATTGTTTCCATATGCCCAAACCACATCAGCACTCTCCTTTACCTCCCTTACTATCCTATCCATACACTGGTTCATTATCTTTTTTTAATCAGTTTTGGTACCGGTTTTAATGTATGCTGCTGAAAGCTGGACATTAACTTCAAGAGACTGGAGCAGAATTCAGTCGGCAGAAATGAAAACATTAAGAGCAATAGTAAATAAAACCAAAAGAGATCGAATTAGAAATGATGAAATAAGAGAAATGATTGGAGTAACATAAATTAGAAACAAAATAGAAAAGGCACAACTAAGGTGGCTTGGGCACATGGAGAGAATGGATGAAGAGAGAATTGCAAAGAAAAGATGGAACTGGAGACCAAAAGGTAGCAGATCTAGAGGTAGACTGAAGAAAAGATAAAAAGATGGGGTTGAAGAAATCCTAGAGGCAAATGGATTAGGAAAAATAGAGGATTTGAGGGAAGAAAGAAGCTTTGAGAGGACAATCTGGAGAAGTGTGCTGGCCCAAATGACAGGCTGAAAGCCTACCTGGGAGCAGAAGTAAGAAGTAAGTAATACGACTACATTCATATTACTCCTAAAACTCTCCATACACTTAAATGATTCCAAAACTCTCCTTTATCCTCCTCGATTTACTCATTACTGTCACCAAGTATCTCCACTTCAGTCATGTAAGGTGACAAAAACTGGATGGGGATAGGACAAGGCATCCTTCTACCTCTAACCCCAAAGGGGACATTCCTAAAAAAAGCAAGTGCATAAGAGGGTCTGGGAGTTTTCCAACCAGTCCCCTAAGGTTTGAGTCATCTGTTGTACATGGATGTGGTACAGATGAGAGTAAAATTGAAGAGATAGACAGTATGTTTATGAGAAGAAAGATGGATGTACTGGCATTGAGTGAAACTAAGTTGAAAGGGAGGGGCAAGTTTGGGTTTGGGAGTGTAGTTGCGAGGATCTCAGGAGTGAAGAGAGGACAAGGGAGAGAAGGGGTGGCTATACTAGTAAGTGAAAAAATAGGTAAGTGTGTGGTGGAGTGGAAGGTCTTCAAGATTAATGTGGATGAAGGTGAAACTGGGAACAGAGATGTGGTTTTGTAAGTGCATATAGGCCTGGTAGTGAGAAGAGTGCAGAGGAAAGGGAAGCTTATTGGATAGATTTAAATGAGTACAGAGAAAGTTTAGGGAGAAATGTCAATGTAGTGGTATTGGTAGACCTTAATGCTAGGGTAGGAAATAAACCAATAGATGGAGTGGTTGGGAAGTGTGGAGTCCCAGGAAAAAAATCATAGTGAAGAGCTGATGGTGTAGATGTGTCTAGAGAGTTGATCATAACAAATACAGTATTTAGGAAGAAAGTTGAGCATATGTATACATGGGAGAGGGTGGTAGATGGAAGGGTGGTAGAGCATTAATGGACTATATAGTGGTAACCAGGAGAACAGTATGAAGAGTTAAGAATGTACATGTTCTATGGGGAGAGAGTGGGGAAAATATCTGATCACTTCTTGGTAGAAGGTAAGTTGAGAATGGAAGATAGATGGAGAAAGAGGAAAAGGACAAAAAGTAGGGAGGTGCTTAAAGTGAACTGCTTAAATGAGAAAGAAAAGGAGGAGTAGAAGCTGAGAGAGGAGTGGAAGGGAGTGAAGGATAGAGCAGAATTAGGAGTAGAGGAGGAATAGGAACGGTTCAAGGAGGGAGTCACAAGGTGTGCAAAGATGATGTATGGAACAAGGACGGGAGGAAATAGAAGGAAAGATAGTGAGTGGTGGGATGAGGAGGCAAAGAAGGTTGAAGAAGAGAAGAAGCGAGCCTTCACAAATTGGTTACAAAATAGGATGAGAGAATCATACAAGTGGTACAAAGAAAAGAGAAGAGAAGTAAAGCATAAAATAAAGGAGGCAATGAGGAGCGCAGATATGATATGGGATAAGAGTACATACCAAAGGCTTTTTCCCCCTTACAAAAGAGGTGGCCAAAAAACAAAGGCATAAAAGCCAATCCTACCCATTCCATCCCCACATATATACTCCACACCCATCCACCCCCTTCCCTCCCTCTTATCTTGGCTCTTCCTAGATGACAGGCCATCCCTGCATCTCGCCCACTGGCTTGGGTCAGAAGCAGTGTCACAAGACAGCACATCCACAGCGAGGCCGCTTAATTAAATCAGTGACCACCCCTCTCTGTCCCCTCATGCAGAAATGGAGAAGACGGGGAGATGGCTGCATCAATCTATTTTTCACACATACTCCCTCACACCCCATCCCCCATCTACCCCCGAAGGCATCACAGTATCATCCATACACATCCATTCTTCATTCACTCCTATCTTCTGTCCTCTCCCATCCTTCCTCAACAGACATTCCCCTCTTTCCAAATGCTCCTTTTACCCCATCCATCCATCTCATCCTTGGTCGTCCCCTCATGTTCCCTCCTTCTACCTCTGCCTTCTTTTACTATTTCTTCACTCATTCTTTCCATGTGTCCAAACCATCTCAAAATTCTTTCATCAACCCTATCTCCCAACTCCCTTTCAATCCCTGCTCTCCTCCTCACTTCCTTGTTTCTCACTCTATCCTGCCTAGTAACCCCTATCATACTTCTCAGGCACCTCATCTCAAACACAGTAGCAAAACTTTGTGAAAAAGTTGTCAAAAATAGATGGGTTAAGCATTTGGAAGAAAAAATTATACTGAATCCAAACCAATTTGGATTCAGACAAGGAAGATCATATACAACAAACTTGATTTGCTTCTACTCATGACTAATAGACATAATACAAGAGAGAGGTGGGTGGGCAGACTGTGCCTTTCTGGACCCACGAAAGGCATTTGATAAGGTACCACATAAAAAACTAATAAAGAAGATAGAGTCAATAGGCGGCATCAGAGGAAAATTATTGGAATGGATGAAAGACTTCCTGATTGGGAGGAAAATGAGAGTAGTAATTAGAGATAAATTCTCAAACTGGGAAGAGGTAATAAGCGGTGTCCCACAGGGATCAGTACTGGCCCCGATCATGTTTGCCATTTACATTAACCCCTTCACTCCGGGCCAAAATCTTGCGGGTAGCATTAGCTGCCAGACGTGTGATGTTGTGTCATAATACTCGCATTATAAAAAATAAAGTTACCGCTGTATTGCTCGTTTTCTCTTTCACCCGTGAATTTTGATAACCATAGAAAATATAATGAAGCCAGTTTACATTACAGAGTATGGGGGCCACGCAGGTACAACTACAATAAATATAATTAAGACGCCGACATCGGCATCCTCGCGTACCCACTTGCTCCTCATGACACCTACGTAGGCATCATCGTATCGAAGGGGTTAATGACATGGATGAAGGTGTAGAGTGTTATATGAATTTCTTTGCAGATGATGCAAAGATACTAAAGAAGGTAAAAACGGAGGAAGACTGCAACTCATTGCAACAAGATTTGGACAAGATCTGGAATTGGACCCTAAAATGGGAAGTAAAATTCAATATAAAGAAAAGTAGTACAATGGAATTTGGAAAGAGTAAAAACAGAATATCAAAAGATTACAAATTGGTGAAGAAGAGGCGAAAAAAGTAAACTCGGAGAAAGATCTTGGAGTGATGATCAGCAAGGACATGACACTGGATAAGTATATTGATAAAATATTTGGAGAAACCTACAATTTATTGATGTCAATTAAAGTGGCATTTAATTATTTGGATGAGAAAATGAAAAAAAAAAAAAATAAGACCAAAACTTGAGTATGCAGCAACACTATGGACACCCAGTGCCAAAAATATAAAAAAATTACAAAGAATACAAAGAGCAACAACAAAACTAGCACCAACTCTTTCCGAACTGACATATGAGGAAAGACTGTTCAAACTAGAATTACCACCTTTGGAAGAAAGAAGGGAAAGAGGAGACTTGCTGACTATCTATAAAATAATGAAAGGAATGGAAGTCTTAGATAAGAATGACTTGTTAATATGGGATAATGGTAAAACAAGAGGACATGAAAAGAAACTAAAAAAAGGATAGTTACAGAAGAGATCTGAAAAGGAACAGCTTCCCACACAGTGATAGATACATACATACACAAAGGCTTTTTCCCCCTTACAAGGGAGGTAGCCAAAAAGGAAAAGGCATAAAATCATTCCCACCCATTCCATCCCTGAATACACTCCCCATCCCTCCACCCTTCCTCTTATCTTAGCACCTCCTGGATGACGAGTCATCCCTGCACCTTGTCCACTGCCCTGGGTCAGAAGCAGTGTTGCCAGACACAGCACATCCACAGCTAGGATGCTTCATTAAATCAGCGACCCCCCCCCCTCTCCGTCCCCCCATTGCATTAAAGGAGAAGACAGGGAGAAGTCCCTTCGGGCTGCGTCAAAATTTGCTCACACATACTACCTCACCCCCTACTCCCCGCCCATTCCACCTCATGCATCACATCATCATCCATATACAACCATTCTCCATTCCCCCGTCCTTCCTCAACAGACATTTCCCTCTTCCCCAAAGCCCCCTTCACCCCATCCATCCACCTCATCCTAGGACATCCCCTCATGTTCACTCCCTCCACATCTGCCTTCCATACCTCTTTTACTAGTCTTTCTTCACTCATTTTTTCCATGTGTCCAAACCATCCTAATACTCTTTCATCAACACAATCTCCCAACTCCCTTTCCACCCCTGTTCTCCTCCTCACCTCCTCATTTCTCACTCTATCTAGCCTAGTAACCCCCATCATACTTCTCAGACACCTCATCTCAAACACATTCAAACTCCTTCTCTCTTCCTCTCTTATGTTCCATGTTTCTGCCCCATACAGTGCTGTTGGCACAATCGCTCCTTCATACAGTCTCCTCTTAGCATCCATTCCCAAATGTCTATTCCTCATTACACTTTTTAATCCACCAAGGCATTTAGTCACTTCTCTCAATCTACATTCTACCTCCACCTTCACTCCACCTTTTCCTGCCACATTTGCACCCAAGTATCTAAAACTATCCACTTCCTCTAGTTGCTCTCCCTTAATGCTCACTTCCAGTCTACTGCCACTTTCACCCCTTGTACATCTCATCACCTTAATTTTACCCACATTTATCTTTAGCTTTCTTCTATCACATACTCTCCCAAACTCTGCCACCAACTTACTCAATCCCTCCTCTTATCCTGCTACAAGCGCAGTGTCATCCGCAATCAACAGCTGGCTCACCTCCCACTTTTCTCCATTTTCTTTAACCATCTTCAATCCCTGACCCACTACCCTTGCATTTACCTCTCGCACTACCCCATCCATGTACAAGTTGAACAGCCAGGGCGACATAACGCATCCTTGACGAAGTCCCACCATTACCTCGAACCACTCACTCTCTCCATTTCTAATCCTGACACAAGCTCTACTACTCTCATAAAAATTCTTGACAGCTCCTAGAAGCTTTCCTCCTATCCCGTATATCTGCATAACCTCCCACAGTGCCTTTCTGTCTACCCTATCGTAAGCCTTTTCCAGATCCATAAAAGCCCAAAAAACATCCTTCCCCTTTCCTATGGCTTTCTCACATATTTGTCTTACCACAAAGATCTGACCTACGTTACAACCTCTACCCGTCCTAAATCCACACTGTTCCTCACCAATTACTCCCTCTGTTCCTCTCCTAATCCTCTCAATCAAGATCCTCCCATAAGCCTTCCCAACTACACTTAACAAGCTAATCCCTCTGAAACTACTACATTCACACTTGTCCCCTTTTCCCTTGTAAAGAGGAACTATACAGGCACTCCTCCAGCACTCTACTCTCTCAAGTAAACATTAAATAAGCTCACCAGCCAGTCCACCATCACTGTACCTCCTTTTTTTAGACATTCTGCATGGCATCCATCCAGACCAGGTGCCTTACCTGCTTTCATCATCTTAACAACTGCCTTCAAATCATCCTTCCATATTTTTCCTCCATTTTCCTCACTCATCACTCTCATTTTCTTAGCATTTCCCACTGCAGCTATCTTTCCCTCCCTATCCTCCTTCACATTTAGCAACTCCCTAAAATATTCTGCCCATGTTCCCCTTACTGCCTTCTCTTCCATTATCATCTCTCCATCTGCACCTTTTACCTTTTCTTCTCTACTTGATTCGCCTCCTCTTCATCTCTTAATTTCTTTCCAAAACATCTTTTTATTACTTTCAAAATTTTCTGTCATACTCTTACCCCATTTCACATCTGCTCTCCTCTTTGCCTCCTTTACCTTTTGCTTTACTTCTCTTTTCTTTTCTTTGTACCTCTCATATGACTCCCCTGTCCTATTTTGTAACCAATCTGTGAAAGCTCGCTTCTTCTCTTCTACAACCTTCTTTGTTTCCTCATCCCACCATTCACTACCCTTCCTTCTATTTCCTCCTGTCCTTCTTGTTCCACACACCATCCTTGCACACTTTGTGACTCCCTCCTTGAACCATCCCCATTCCTCCACACCTAGCTCAACTCTATCCTTCACTCCCTCCCACTCCTCCTTCAGCTTCTTGTACTCCTTCTCCTTTTCATTCAAAGAGTTCACTCTAAGAACCTCCCTACCTTTCGTCCCTCTCCTCTTTCTCCATCTATCCTCCTCTCTCAACTTACCTTCCACCAAAAAATGATCTAATATTCCCCCACCCTCTCCCCTTAGCACATGTACATCCTTAACTCTTCCTATCATAATCCTATTTACCACTACATAATCCATTAACGCTCTATCTACCACCCTTCCATCCACTACCCTCTCCCATGTGTACTTATGCTTGACTTTCTTCCGAAACACTGTACTTGCTATCATCAACTCTCTTTCTAGACACATTTCCGCCATCAACTCTCCACTACGATTCTTTCCTGGAACTCCACATTTCCCAACCACTCCATCAATTGGACCATTTCCTACCCTAACATTAACCTCTTCACTACGGGGCACATCGCACATCTGGCAGCATTAGCTGCCCGACGTGCGATGTTGCGTCATAATAATCGCATTATAAAAAATAAAGTCAGTGCTCAATCGTTCGTTCTCTTTCACCCATGTATTTTGATAACCATAGAAAATTGATGAAGCCAGTTTAGAGAGAATGGAAATTACATAGGTACGACTACAATAAATATAATCAAGATGGCGACGTCGGCATCATTGAGTACCCACTTGCTCCTCATGCTGCCTACGTAGGCATCACCGTATGGAAGTGGTTAAGGTCTCCCAGTACTATTACATTGACATTTCTCCCTAAATCCTCTATGCACTCATTTAAATCTATCCAAAAGGCCTCCCTTTCTTCTACACTCTTCTCACTGCCAGGCCCATATGCACTTACAAAGACCCACATCTCCTTTCCCAGTTTCACCTTCATCCACATTATCCTTGAGGAAACCTCCTTCCACTCAACTACACGTTTACCTATCTCTTTACTTACTAGAATAGCCACCCCTTCCCTCCCTCGCCCTCTCTTCACTCCTGATAACCTCCCACTTACACTCCCAAACTTACACTCACCCTTCCCTTTCAACTTAAGAGTGATAGATACTTGGAACAAATTAGACAATGAAACAGTGTGTGCAAACACTATTCAAGATTTTAAGAAAAAACTTGATGCTGAGAGATACAAAGATGGGTCACCACGAGCATAGCTCTCTTCCTGTATAATACAACTAGGTAAATACATTCAAACTCCTTGCTTCCTTTCTTATGTTCCATGTTTCTGCCCCATACAGTGCTGTTGACACAATCACTCCATACAACCTCTTCTTTGCATTCATTCCCAAATGTCTATTTCTCATTACACTTTTTAATCCCCTCAAGGCATTTACTTGCTTCTCTCAATAACCATTCTACCACCACCTCCACTCCTCCCTTTCCTGCCACATTTGCACCCAAGTATCTAAAACTATCCACTTCCTCCAGTCTCGCACCCTTGATGCTCACTTCCAGCCTGCTGTCACTCTCTCCCCTTGTACATCTCATCACCTTACTTTTGTCCACATTTATCTTCAGCTTCCTTTTTTCACACACCTTCTCAAACTCTGTCACTAACTTCCTCAATCCCTCCTCTGATCCTGCTACAAGCTCAGTGTCGTCAGCAAACAACAACTGGCATATTTCCCACTTTTCTCCATTTTCTTTAACCATCTTCAATCCCTGACCCACTACCCTTGCATTCACCTCTCGCACCACCCCATCTATGTATAGATTGAACAGCTAGGGCGGTATAACACATCCCTGACGAAGTCCCACCTTTACCACAAACTATTCACTCTCTCCATTTCTAATCCTAACACAAGCTCTACTACTCTCGTAAAAACTCTTGACTGCTCTTAACAGCTTTCCTCCTATCCCATATATCTGCAGTACCTCCCACAGTGCCTTCCTGTCTACCCTGTCGTAAGCCTTTTCCAGATCCATAAAAGCCCAAAAAACATCCTTACCTTTTCCTATAGCTTTCTCACATATCTGTCTTACCACAAAAATCTGATCTACACATCCCCTACCTGTCCTAAATCCACACTGTTCCTCACCAATTACTCCCTCTGTTCCTCTCCTAATCCTCTCAATCAAGACCCTCCCATAAGCCTTCCCAACTACACTCAACAGGCTGATCCCTCTGAAACTACTACACACACTTGTCCCCCTTTCCCTTGTAAAGCGGAACTATACAGACACTCCTCCAGTCCTCTGGCACTCTACCCTCTCCTAAACAAACATTAAATAACCTCACCAGCCAGTCCACCATAACTGTACCTCCTTTCTTCAGACATTCTGCATGGCATCCATCCAACCCAGGTGCCTTACCTGCTCTCATCATCTTAACAGCTGCTTTCACTTCATTTTTCCCTATTTCTCCTTCCATCTTTCTCTATTTCTCCTCCATTAATAATAACAATAATAATATGATAATAATAGTAATAAAAATAATAATACATACATACATACATATACCATACATTACCAAGGCAAAAACAAAAAAGTAACTTGGCATTCCCCTTTGAGTGGAGATTTGGTTCTGACATGTGACTCTAGTCTTTGGGAGTACTTCTAAAGCTTCTAATGTACTGACTGTATATAACTATGCATAGAGGATTGCAGTGTAGAATTATCTGTAAAGGACAAAACAAAAGCCAACTCACCAGTAAAAACAAGAACACCATCACCAGAGCATGAGACAATTTGTTTATTGCACTTGTGTGGAAGAAATTTAGCACTGAATATGTTGGCTCGGTGGGCAGTGTGGATGCGTTTAAGTTGACAACCTTGCCATGGATCACTGCAAAAATACATCAATGAGCAATTAATAGGATAATTTTTTTTCTTTTTTAGAATATCTTAAGAATCAGTTGAAATGCACCACTATGCTCTTAATGTTCATACAACTGTGAAATATCTATGACCTTAAAACCATCTTACAAAGAGCCAAAAGTATTCACTACCATTTTTAGGTGAAATATATAATTTGGAAAATAAACTGCATGTCATTTCATTGTACCATTAAATTACTTAATCTATGTTAATTCAACCACATAAGTAACTTTGCTTAAAGTTTACTAGAAACATAATATTCCAACCTAATGACAAGGTGCTGATCATCAGACCCTGAGAGAAGGAAATTTCCATCATCACTCCAAACTATAGTATTGACACAGCCTCGGTGATTATCCAATAACCGCATTAATGACATACGTTGTATCATCGACTCTGAGCCTGTTGGAAAAAAAGATCTGGTTAGTGTATACTGTATATATTCACTGGTAATGAATAAAATATGAAGAAAATAAAGTCACATAATTAGTGTAGATTTAAACATATATATTATTTTTTATCAAAGTGGTTATCTCTTGAAAATTCGAACTCTGCTAAAAACAAATACTTTCAAGGTCTATTCTAATCAATGACCATATAATAAGTTAAAACTGATTCAACTTTTCCCATACGAAAACATCTAGCCTGACACTAAATCTACAACCATTATTTCTTGCATATCTAGTCTCTATCAAGTGGTAAAATATTGTCAGTTCTAATATCATTAATTTCTTTCAAGCTTTACCTAAGTAATATATTCTTTTGAATTTTCTTTACTAATAATAGTAATTATAATTGTTTCCTCATGTTTCACAAGCAGAAAACACGCAGCCCCACAACAGCTGGCAACAGTCCTTGGATCCTCCCATAGATTTCTCTGGGAAGAAACTTTGGATTGTTTTCCATGTTGTACAGGTGTGGAACTGTTTCTACATCACTGGCTAAATCTAGTAGAAGGAAGGAAACAATCACCAGTTGTCATTTCTCCACGTATGAAAAGATGTAAGCTATTTTTGAAAAGTTGAAATTGATAGAGACTTAAAGACTAAGTGTCATCTCCTCAGAGCTGCACCTGATGGAGGTGCCAGGGTTGATAGGTTTTCAAAATGAGCAGCTTCATTGTCTTATCTTGCTGGATCACCACATACAGGTTCCTGTCACTACTAAGGTTAAATTAAAAGCTTAAAGCTTGTATAAACTGACCTATACTGATTATATTCTGTCCAATGCCAGACAATTTTACTTAGTCAAGGGAATGTCAACATGGAAAGGGATGCATCCCATTGGGATCTGGAATGTTTTAATTTCTTACCGTATATTTTTTCTTAAAAAAAGTTTACTTTAACTATCAAGCAAATCTAGATGAACATAAGAACATTAGAATGAAGGAGACTGCAAGAGACCATGAGGCCTACACTAAGTAGTTCTTTTACCACCCATCATCCCCATCCATAAAGTTGTCCAACCATTTCTTAAAACAACTGATACTTTCAGCGCTCACTACATGGTTACTAAGTCTGTTCCATTTATTGACCACCCTATTAGTAAATCAATTCTTGCCTATTTCCTTCTTAACCCCTTCCATACGGTGCCGCACACGTAGGCGTCATGGACTTAGATCTCGGTGGCAGCAGCCAAAGCCAGCCGTAAGACGTGTCGTTATAATACTCGCATCATAAAATATAGTCACCGCTTATATCGATCGTTCTCTCTTCACCCGTGAATTTTGATAACCATAGAAAATGCGATTACAAAAGAATTAGAAAGAATGTCATTATGGAGGGGCGACTACAATAAATATAATCAAGACGCCGATATGGCAGCCTCGCGAATACACTCGCTCCCCATGACGCCTACTTGTGCGGCACCGTATGGAAGGGGTTAAATCTATATTTGTCCAATTTATATGCATTATTATGAGTCCTACCCTGTTGTCTTAACCGATTCAACTCATGTCAGCCGTTTGTGGTGTAGATACGAAAAACCGGATATGGTAGGCCTCGCGCCAGCCCGTACATCTGAATATCATCTGATGCGGCTTGACCGCATGAGGACTGACATCATATTTTTCTGGTGTTTGATCAAACATTTTGGTGTTTTATGATTTTTTGTTTTATTTGACCAAATGACAAGAATCTTGTCATCGGAGTTTAAAGGGTTAATAAGATGACCTTGTTTGTGTCACCCTTGTTAAAGCCTTTAATCCACTTAAACACCTCTATTAGATCACCCTGCACTCTGCATCTTTCCAGAGTGTAAGTGAAGGTGCCTAAGCCTCTCTTCGTAAGGTAAATTTCTGAGCCCATGTATCATTTTGGTCATTCTCCTCTGTATTGATTCTAGAGAATTGATGTCCATTCTATAAGACGGAGACCAAAACTGTACCACATAGTCAAGAATGGGTCTAACACTAGATAAAGTTTGATAATTACTTCTGCACTGCTATTCATAACCATCCTAGCAATGAAACCTAATGCTCTGTTTGCTTTATTCCTGGTGCTAATGCACTGTTTCCTGGGTGGTCAGGACTTATTAGAACTTCTAAGTCTCTCGCACTCAGTTTTCTCTAAAAACATGTTATCTAAGCTATATCTATTTTCTGGGTTGTGTAGCCCTATGTTTAATGTGCTGCACTTTGAGATATTGAAGTTCATTTGCCAATTCACCGACCATGTGAGCAATTTGTTAAGATCGTCCTGCAGAATCTCGGTATTGTCTCCTGACCTAATTTGGTGTCCTATTTTAGTGTTGTCTGCAAATTTACTAACATCACTATTAATCCCATTGTCCAAGTTGTTTATGTACACAATGAACAATAAGGGACCCAAAACAGAGCCCTGGGAGATCCCACCAGAAACACTCCCCCATTTGGATTTTACACCAGTTATAATGACCTGCTGTTTTCTGTCACTGATGCAAGCTCTAATCCATTCTAACACTTTTCCTCCTATGCCATGGGCTTTAATTTTATTTAGTAGTCTTTGGTGGGGCACCTTGTCAAACGCTTTGCTAAAGTCAAGATAAATATATCATAACTATCATTGTTATCTGACACCTTACAATGCTTTAGTATAAAAGGATAGAAGATTAGTCACACATGACTTAACCTTGGAAAAACCATGCTGTGTGTCACGAATCATGTTATTTTTCTCTATGTGTTCTCTGAGTCTATTAACTATTACTGATTCAAGCATTTTACCTATAGCTGATATCAAACTGATGGGAGGAAAGTCAAATGGTTTTGGATGGGAGTATGTTTTGACTTGGCCATTCCCCTTTATGAGAAGGAAAAGATCTTTTGATGATAATAATAATAATAATTGTTGACTTGAGTTCCACTGACTGGGAACCCAGTCATACATTGGCTGACAATGGCCCTTGTGCTCTCCCATAGATCTCTCTGGGAAGATACTTTAGGCTAATGTCTGTGTTGTATTAGTGTTAAACTACTACAGTCATACTTGTCCCCTTTTCCTTTGTACAGTGGAACTATACATACACTCCTCCAATCTATCAGAAATCTTCCCTTCCATAATGTATAAAAACAACTAAAAAATACATGGAAGTAGAACTGTTTACTCCACAGTTCTATTGCTGAGGAATTTGCTTTGTTGCACCAACTTGCAAAAATGTGTTCATGTTCTAAAGACAGGTAATGAAGCAAACTGGAGCACTGCAATTCACTCAGTATCTATCTGGCTGTCAATGTAGGAGGTAGTGTTACCACGTCATCCTGTGTGGTGCTTACATACTTTCTGCTTCATCAAAAGTATATGAATGTGATTTATCTATAGAGATGATATTGTGTATTCACTGTTTTTCCAGAAACTTTATGGTGTAGAATTTTATTCAATAATCATGACCCCAATGCTTCCCCTAGAAACAAATTCTGTGACAGCAAGTTAACTTCACCAGCTTATACCTTTATAAGAAAGTTGATTTTAAAACATGAGGCCATCCTTCACCTGATATCAAGACATGTCAAGAATAAGAAACATACATACATACATATACATATATATATATATATCTGTATATATATATATATACATATATATATATACCAATGGCTTTTTCCCCCTTACAAGGGAGGTATCCAAAGCCAAAGGCATAAATCTTCTCCCACCCATTTCATCCCACATACTTCACTCCCATTCACCACCCCTCCCTCCCTCTTTTCTTGGCTTCTCCTGGTGACAGGTCATTCCTGCATCTTGCCCACTGCCCTGGGTCAGAAGCAATGTAATAAGACACAGCATATCCACAGCAAGGCTGCTTCATTTAATTGGTGATCCCACCCCCCTCTCCGTCCCCTCATGCAAAAAAAGAGAAGACTGGGGAAATCCCTTTGGATTGTGTCAAATAATCATTCATACATGCTCCCTCAAACATCCCCCCCATCCCCTACCCACTCCCTTCCAAGCATCACAGCATCATTCATACACAACCATTCTCCACTGAGCCCTATCTTCTTTCTTCTCCCTTCCTTCCTTAACCACTTCCATACAGTGACGCCTACGTAGGTGTCATGAGGAGGAAGTGGGTACGCGATGATGCCGACGTCGGCGTCTTGATTTTATTTATTGTAGTCGTACCTACGTAACCTCCATTCTCTCTAAACTGGCTTCATCATATTTTCTATGGTTATCAAAATTCACGGGTGAAAGAGAACGAACGATTGAGCACTGACTTTATTTTTTATAATGTGATTATTATGACGCAACATCGCATGTCAGGCAGCTGATGCTGCTAGACGTGCGATGTGCCCTGGAGTGAAGTGGTTAACAGACACTTCCCTCTTTCCCAAAGCCCCTTTTACCCCATCCATCCATCTCATCCTTGGTTGCCCCTCATGTTCATTTCCTCCACCTCTGCCTTCCACACCTCCTTTACTAATCTTTCTTCACTCATTCTTTCCATGTGTCCAAACCATTCCAATACTCTTTCATCAACCCCATCTCCCAACTCCCTTTCCAACCCTGCTCTCCTCCTCACCTCCTCATTTCTCACTCTATCCAGCCTAATAACCCCTATCATACTTCTTAGGCATTTCATCTTAAACACATTTTAACTCTTCCTCTCTTGTGTTCCATGTTTCTGCCCTGTACAATGCTGTTGGCACAATCACTTCTTCATACAATCTCCTCTTAGCATCCAATCCCAAATGTCTATTTCTCAGTAAACTTTTTAATCCCCCAAGGCATTTACTTGCTTCTCTAAACCTACATTCTGCCTCCACCTTCATTCCTCCCTTTCCCACCACATTCACACCCAAGTATCTAAAGCTATCCACTTTCTCCAGTCTCTCTCCCTTAATACTAACTTCCAATTTGCTGCCACATTCTCCCCCTGTACATTTCATCACCTTACTTTTACCCACATTTATATACAACTTCCTTCTTTTTTGCACACCTTCCCAAACTCCATCACTAACTTCCTTAATCCCTCCTCTGATCCTGGTACAAGTGCAGTGTCATCAGCAAACATCTCAAAGCTCTTCCCTAAATTCACTGGACCTTTTTGTATCATTGGACAGGAGTCAAATAATAAAGTAAAAGCACTCAGGTTGCACAATCTTACAGAGACTATATTGCACAAAGATCATATCAAAAGAGTTTCCTGTGGCCTAAACTTAGAGAACATTTCATCATCAATTAGTATAAAGGATCACCACCCCTCGCATCTTCTCCCCCTAATTACAACCTTAGCAGTCAAGCCACCACTTCATAAGTTTGCATCTTGCCTAGGTGAACAGAAATAATATCTACTTCCACATGTTCTTAAGATTAAGTAAGTTTTATCTTAAATAGTATTTTCCTGTAATATAATTGCTTAAAATCAATGTACATTTATCTTATATGTCAAATTATTATATTTTCACCTTCTTTGAACATTAACCTCTTCAGAAGTGCACACCTGTGCGATATAGCATTAGAAAATTAAATATTCATTTTGAAAATTATAACACATCCACATAATATACATTTTTCTTGGCAGAAATCAATAATAGAAAAGGTTGCTAAAAGTGATACACTTATAAACATAGTTGCTGGGGCTGCTTGAGATGCCAACTTTGTTTTGATAGATGCAGTGGTTGAAGAAATTAAAGTATGATAAATTCATCTATTCTAACCTAACCTGCACTTAGTAATGCAATACCTGTAATTCCACAGGTCATCAGGGATGCTGACAGCCAGTTTTGGTATTGTATCTGATCAGACTGCAAGGTCTACAGTTGCATAGCTTTAAGAAATGCATGAATCTCAGCTCTGCAGCACTGTTTTAAAATTACATACCATATGAGGTACTGATGGAAGCACTGAGGATGTATTCCAGATCCTATGGTCACAGTTTCGTTTGGTAGCATATTTGTTTTTTAGTGGAGTTGGAAAGACAACATGGCACCTCATTCCTATAATCACAGCTTCATTTGGTGGTGTATTTGCTTTTAGTCTTTTTTTTTTATTCATTTCCACCAAGAAAAACATATATTACATTGATGTATTATAAAAAATACCCAATTTATCAATAATAACAATAACTCAGCAATGCATCTTCCCATAGGTCCTTAATGATATTTCTTAGCCCTGACAACCATAAATCAAAGTAGCACCCAGTGCTCAACCCCTCCCACTAGACAAGAACCCTACAATACTTGGTTTCACAGTTGATACACGCATGACATTCACCTCTCATTAAACACCATATTGTGAAAGCAAACACATACATACATATACCAAGGCTTTTTCCCCCTTACAAGGGAGGTAGCCAAAAAAGGAAAAGGCATAAAATCATTCCCACCCATTCCATCACTGAATACACTCCACACCCCTCCACCCTCCCTCTTATCTTAGCACCTCCTGGATGACGGGTCATCCCTGCACCTTGTCCACTGCCCTGGGTCAGAAGCAGTGTCGCATGATGCAGCACATCCACAGCAAGGCCGCTTCATTAAATCGGCAACCCCCCCCCACTCTCCGTCCCCCCATGCATAAAAGGAGAAGACGGGGAGAAATCCCTTTGTGCTGCGTCAAATTTTGCTCACACATACTACCTCACCCCCCATCCCTCTGCCCATTCCACCTCATGCATCACAACATCACCCATATACAACCATTCTCCATTCACCCCTGTCTTCTGTCCTCTCCCGTCCTTCCTCAACAGACATTCCCCTCTTCCCCAAAGCCACCTTCACCCCATCCATCCACTTCATCCTAGGACGTCCCCTCATGTTCACTCCCTCCACATCTGCCTTCCATACCTCTTTTACTAGTCTTTCTTCACTCATTCTTTCCATGTGTCCAAACCATCCTAATACTCTTTCATCAACACTATCTCTCAACTCCCTTTCCACCCCCGTTCTTCTCCTCACCTCCTCATTTCTCACTCTATCTAGCCTAGTATCCCCCATCAAACTTCTCAGACACCTCATCTCAAACACATTCAAACTCCTTCTCTCTTCCTCTCTTATGTTCCATGTTTTTGCCCCAAACAGTGCTGTTGGCACAATCACTCCTTCATACAGTCTCCTCTTAGCATCCATTCCCAAATGTCTATTCCTCATTACACTCTTTAATCCACCAAGGCATTTAGTCACTTCTCTCAATCTACATTCTACCTCCACCTTCACTCCACCTTTTCCTGCCACATTTGCACCCAAGTATCTAAAACTATCCACTTCCTCCAGTCGCTCTCCCTTAATGCTCACTTCCAGTCTACTGCCACTTTCACCCCTTGTACATCTCATCACCTTACTTTTACCCACATTTATCTTTAGCTTTCTTCTATCACATACTCTCCCAAACTCTGTCACCAACTTCCTCAGTCCCTCCTCCGATCCTGCCACAAGGGCAGTGTCGTCAGCAAACAACAGCTGGCTCACCTCCCACTTTTCTCCATTTTCTTTAACCATCTCCAATCCCTGACCCACTACTCTTGCATTTACCTCTCGCACTACCCCATCCATGTATAAGTTGAACAGCCAGGGCGACATAACGCATCCTTGACGAAGTCCCACCTTTACCTCGAACCACTCACTCTCTCCATTTCTAATCCTGACATAAACTCTACTACTCTCATAAAAACTCTTGACAGCTCCTAGAAGCTTTCCTCTTATCCCATATATCTGCATAACCTCCCACAGTGCCTTTCTGTCTACCCTATCGTAAGCCTTTTCCAGATCCATAAAAGCCCAAAAAACATCCTTTCCCTTTCCTATAGCTTTCTCACATATTTGTCTTACCACAAAGATCTGATCTACACAACCTGATCTACACAACCTCTACACTGTTCCTCACCAATTACTCCCTCTGTTCCTCTCCTAATCCTCTCAATCAAGATCCTCCCATAAGCCTTCCCAACTACACTTAACAAGCTAATCCCTCTGAAACTACTACATTCACACTTGTCCCCTTTTCCCTTGTAAAGTGGAACTATACAGGCACTTCCAGTCCTCCGGCATTCTACCCTCTCTCCAGCAAACATTAAATAACCTCACCAGCCAGTCCACCATCACTGTACCTCCTTTTTTTAGACATTCTGCATGGCATCCATCCAGACCAGGTGCCTTACCTGCTTTCATCATCTTAACAACTGCCTTCACTTCATCCTTCCTTATTTCTCCTCCATTTTCCTCACTCATCACTCTCATTTTCTTAGCATTTTCCACTGCAACTATCTTTCCCACCCTATCCTCCTTCACATTTAGCAACTCCCTAAAATATTCTGCCCATCTTCCCCTTACTGCCTTCTCTTTCATTATCATCTCTCCATCTGCACCTTTTACCTTTTCTTCTCTACTTGATTTGCCTCCTCTACCTCTCTTAATTTCTTTCCAAAACATCTTTTTATTACTTTCAAAATTTTTGTCATATTCTTACCCCACTTCACATCTGCTCTCCTCTTTGCCTCCTTTACCTTTTGCTTTACTTCTCTTTTCTTTTCTTTGTACCTCTCATATGACTCCCTCGTCCTATTTTGTAACCAATCTGTGAGAGCTCGCTTCTTCTCTTCTACAACCTTCTTTGTTTCCTCATCCCACCATTCACTACCCTTCCTTCTATTTCCTCCTGTCCTTCTTGTTCCACACACCATCCTTGCACACTTTGTGACTCCCTCCTTGAACCATTTCCATTCCTCCTCCACAGCTAGCTCTACTCTATCCTTCACTCCCTCCCTCTCCTCCTTCAGCTTCTTCTTGTACTCCTTCTCCTTTTCCTTTTAAAGAGTTCACTCTAAGCACCTCCCTACCTTTTGTCCCTTTCCTCTTTCTCCATCTATCCTCCACTCTCAACTTACCTTCCACCAAAAAATGATCTGATATTCCCCCACCCTCTCCCCTTAGCACATGTACATCCTTAACTCTTCCTATCATAATCCTATCTACCACTACATAATCCATCAACGCTCTATCTACCACCCTCTCCCATGTGTACTTATGCTTGACTTTCTTCCAAAACACTGTATTTGCTATCATCAACTCTCTTTCTAGACACATTTCCACCATCAACTCTCCACTACGATTCTTTCCTGGAACTCCACATTTCCCAACCACTCCATCAATTGGACCATTTCCTACCCTAGCATTAAGGTCTCCCAGTACTATTACATTGATATTTCTCCCTAAATCCTCTATGCACTCATTTAAATCTATCCAAAAGGCCTCCCTTTCTTCTACACTCTTCTCACTGCCAGGCCCATATGCACTTACAAAGACCCACATCTCCTTTCCCAGTTTCACCTTCATCCACATTATCCTTGAGGAAACCTCCTTCCACTCCACTACACGTTTACCTATCTCTTCACTTACTAGAATAGCCACCCCTTCCCTCCCTCATCCTCTCATCACTCCTGATAACCTCCCACTTACACTCCCAAACTTACACTCACCCTTCCCTTTCAACTTAGTTTCACTCAAAGCCAACACATCCATCTTTCTTCTCACAAACATACTACCTATCTCTTCCCTTTTACTCTCATCTGTACCACATCCATGCACATTAAAAGACCCAAATCTTAGGGTGCTGGTCGGAAAACTCCCAGACCCTCTTATGCCTTTACTTTTTCGTTTAGGAATGTCCCCTGTGGGGCTACAAGGAGAAGAATGCCTAGTCCCACTCCCCGTCCCTTTCTTCTCGCCTCTTACGATCCAAGTGGAAATACTTGCTGGCAGTATTCTTTTCCCCCACCATAGGGAATTCCCCCACAGCAGAAAATGAATACTCAGAGAAATGGTACAGGACAGCAGCAAGGGGTTGGGGGACAGCATAACAGAGGGACAGTCGTAGTATAAAAGTGAGCATTAACAGAATAGTTACTTTCATAGTATCTTGAGACACGTTATATAAACATCTTATGTGAATCCCACTTAACTATGCTCTCACGATGCAAAATCCAACAATCAAGAAAACGATGACAATCTATGAACACATAACAAAGGTCCAGTTAAACATTCTTGCACATCTATACTTAGAAAGCAAAATCCTTTCCATTAAGCCCACGAGACTATAAGGTACATAATTTTATGAAAAAGTTCTCAAACCCACTCATCCTTAAGATCACATATCACAAATATATCCAACTAAAAAAAAAAAAAAAAAAAAATCCAGTTGCTTCCTACTCAATCATCTACAATCTACTCCAGTACCCTACAACACTTGGTGGACTACCAAATTCTATTCTTTATTCAAAAACTCTAAAATAAGAAAAGATTCCAAAGACTGGGACAAAATTAAGGAATCCCAATGTTCAGGTCACCAGAACTCAGTGAAACCATACCAATGCAGAATTGGCCTTACAAAAGACACAAAATGCCTTTGATGCAAAAAAACATAAAGTCAAAGATAAAGATTAAAGAGCATTATATCTAGCATTTGTTCTGATGAACACAGGAGTACTGGAAGTAAAACAGTTAACCACATACTAGAGGTTCCATCCATGGACAAAAAAAAAATTCTCACAACTCTGGCTCAATACATGGCACTATACATTATTTTGATATTAAGAAAAGACCCCTGTTAATTCTTCCAAACAACTATGAACAAAACAGATTTTGGAAAATAACAATTATGAGCATTTATTCTTTATTCTGTGCTATTGTATTTAATCCAGACTACACAAAATTTCTTTACGGATTTATGGTCTAAACCAGTGGCCTTGACCAGTTTCCTGGGGGAATCCAAGTATCTCCTAAAAAGAGAGAACCTGGGCAATGAACTGAACTGGACAAATATAAAAACCCACAGTCCACACTCCACAGAAATTTGTGAAACTAATGTCTACAAATAATAGTCCATACAGAGTCCATACTTGGTGTAAAAGACAATATTGATCTGAAGAACACATTGTTTTCAATCTCTACATTACACATTAACTTTCTAATAGGCTATTAAATAGCTCAAATAGAACATGTCACAATTTACTCTTGACAAAGTCTTGATAGTTGATAGAGCCTTCACAACCATACCTTTAGTGAGGTGCTGAAGGGCTGAGGTATTATTACTTGCGTCATAGTGCCTGTTAACGACATATCTAAAGAGATTTGAGCTCATCTCCAACGCCACTACGTTGAAGTTAGGCTACGGCCGATTTTGCTATTGTCCCTTGACAATTTTGGCAAATCCTTCCGAAAAGCTTACATGCAACAATAACAACACAATGAATATGAAATGGAAAAATATTATTAATATTTACAAACTGCTAACAAAAAATAAAAAAATATTTACCTTAGTTAAGAACTAGTTATATTAGCTATACCTTATCTGACAAAAATATATACACTATAAGGAATAAAGTTAGTCTATATTTTCCCTACAATATTCTCATTGCTAAAGCAGAAGACGAAATTCTGTGGGGGTAACCTTGAAATTATAAGTAAGATGGGTTTACGCCTTCTTTCAAATCAAATTTACACCCAACCATAAAGAGTTTATAGCATTTTCAGTTTAATGCATAACTTTAGTCTATCAAAAATATTACCCCTTTCAATTCTAATTTGTCTCATATAAGCGAATTGTACACTTGTTTCACTGCATTCTACAGTAGAAATTTTAGTGTTAATTAAGCATTATATTTAACGTTGAACAAGTTTAGATATTAGAAAAACAATAGAGCTTGTCGGCATTTAAACTAAATATAATCATTTCACAATAAAGTTTTATCAGTGTGTGCAGTCGCTGCACGCCGTGTCTTTTGTACTCCAGGATAATGTCTACCGTAAGTAATACCAACTATTGTATCATTATAGCCAAAAACAGTATACAGGAAACTATTACAACATTATTTATATTAAGGTAGCACACTCATTGGGGGTATATTTTTAGAGTAAACCCACCCTCATCTTATTTGTTTGAAATATTATACAAACCTCGTTATCTTATGATTGCTTCCGACAAATACCTTTACGAGAAAAGTAACAAAATTGTTCTTGGTAAGAAGTTGAATGGATTAGGACAGCTGATGTATTTTAGTAATAATTTTTAATGGAAAAGGACCAACCTATAAAGTTATATATAAGTAATTTGAGTGTTATGGTAACGTCAACAAATAATGCTTATTATATGTAGTACACTAGTGTTGTATATTATTCCTTTCTGTGCGCAAATTATGTCTTCAAACCTAATAGATTGTTGGTTTGTGTTAGACATGGCGGTAAAATTTTACTTTCGACCATTGTTAGAATATAGCAATACAAAATTAAATAGTAATTTTGTAAATTAAAATGTATGAACGTAATATGCAATTTTGTGTGCGGAAATGAAAATAGAAAAAGTTGCTAAAACAGATTTCGTAAACGAAGTCGTGTACTACGAATGGTACGCCATGTTTGTTATGGTAGATTCCGACGTCGGAGAAATGAAAGGACGATAAATTTGTCTAAACTAAAGTAAACTAATCTAACCTAACCGGTAAAATGTTACTTTCGACCATTGGAGGAATATAGCCATACAAAAGCTGAGTGGTTGAAAAGCCCGCCAACGTCTCTCACGACGACGACGATGAGGACCAGCCGGATGATATCTAATTTGCAGGTAATGATTTATTAAACACAGGTTAGGTTAGGTTAGTTTAGTTTAGACAAATTTATCGTCCTTTCATTTCTCCGACGTCGGCATCTACCATAACAAACATGGCGTACCATTCGTCGTACACGACTTCGTTACTTAAGAAATCTGTTTTAGCAACTTTTTTATTTTCATTTCCGCACACAAAATTGCACATTTCGTTTATACATTTTAATTTACAAAATTACTATTTAATTTTGTATTGCTATATTCCTACAATGGTCGAAAGTAAAATTTTACCGACATGGCATTTCCTCGTTCATATATGTATTCCCCTTGGCCCTTACACATTCATACAGTAACCAGCTGTCTGCGCACGAGGTTGAAATGACCAAAGAGCGTGGCTAAGTAACTAAACTTCTCAACGCACATCCAAATGAAAATACAATTCGCAAAGTATCTTTCACTCGTTCCCCTACTTCCTGTCAAGCTGACGTCGCAGTAATAGAACTTACGCATATTCACATAATATTTGTTTTTGTTTTGTTATAATTTGTCTGTCTGATTTTCATTTATTATTAGTTATATGTCAATTTATTATCATTTACTATTTACCTGTTTGTTTGTTATTCAACTATACCTATGCATTTTTTTATGTATTTTATTTGTTATTTACATTATTATTAATATGATTTTTTTTTTTTTTTTTTTTTTTTTTTTTTTTTTTTTTTATCCGACCTAGATATGGATCAAAAGGTCTCCTGTCGGCATGCTCCGCCTTTGTAATCCTTTGTAAAGTTGCAGTTTCCCTAGCGTCCGCCATGTTGGATACCCCAAGACGTGGAGTACAATTTTTTTTTAAGACATCAACGAAGGAAAATTTTCTAGGCACTACAGTATCAGAGACGATATGTTTTATTCATATCAATCGTGTTTGATTAAACTAAGAAGTAGGGCTGAAACGACCTCGAAAATGGTTACGCGACACAACACAAAAAGTTAACAGTAACAGAAAATTGCTTAGGTCTACCGTATATAAAAAAATGTAAATATATAAATAGATAAATAAAAATAACAATATTAAATCCCCCAATTAAGAGGGTGATCAGCCAAGACCTGCAACCATTCTTCACCCATCCAGCATCCATTTAATGACCCACAGTCCTCTTATCTTAGCTCCTTGTGGATGAAGAGTCATTCCTTCCTGTATTTTATGTGCCCAGCAGTGCAGCAAGACAAAGCACTTCCACTGCAGTGCCCAATGGCTGAATCTGGTTTACCCCCACAGCTTCATTTCATGACAAACTTCCCTCTTCACCGAAGAGATGATTTTCCCTAACATGTGTCCTGCTGCGGTATTATGTGCACTTGCCCACTGTTAGCCCATCATGAAGCATTTGAACATGATAGACAAATTAGCATTGTAAATTACAAGTGAAAGAACACAGAAATTCTTGAATTCCACTTTCAGTCTAAAAAATCGGTGACGGTGGTTGTGAGAGGACTACCAGTAGGTACCAGCAAAGAGCAGTTGTCAAGTCTTTGTTCATCTCTTGAAGGACTTCTTGAAGTTGTAGTTCCAGAAAAGGCAACACGGAAAAAACGCAGCAGCTTTGGGTATGAAGCCATGGCAATTTATATTTTGTTTATGACTGGCCTATAGTTTAATATTTCAACAGCTCCATATAATATAACTATATCCCAAATGACATTTTTACTTCCTCAGATTTGCAAGGTTCACGGCTATGGAGGAAGCTCAGGCTGCTATTCAACACTTGAATAAATCCACAGTTGATGGAAAAGTGATTTATGCAGAATTGGGACACGATCATCCTAAAAATACAAATTACTTTAGTGGTATGTTATGCACTAACATGACCTTGGAAGCTGAGGAACAATCTTCCACATGCTTCCACATTTATTTTTGTTTACCAACAGAGATACAAACCCTATCTTCTCCTGCTTTTGACATTCCCTATCCACATGTTCCCACTGCTTCATTCTAAAATTGTTTCAACTTTGTTATTCTTAACACCATATCCTTCTAACTTTCCAAGAACATCATAAAACATTACAGAATGTCTTTCCACCTCTTTTGTACTAACATCTATACCCAAAACATTTCAAGGAGTTATAACATTGCTGTACGTGTAAAACTATTAAAAATTTGCATCAAAAGTAAATATCTGTTGCTACTCATTTGTAAGATATAAATATTTACAGTAAAAAATTGTGTAGACTTATTCATGTTCTACCAGGTCTGAAGTTTTTGACAGTCCCTTCTATAGATATTATTTTGGTTATTAATGAAATATAGAGCTTTGCTTCCAGTTCTGCCAAAGTAGTAATTTAAATTAACAGATTTAGGTTTTTAGTATTTTCTTTTATGTATCTCATATTAATGAAGTAGGGTGTGTCAGTAATTTGACCCAGCCACTCTCCATAGAAGAAAGAAATGGCCTTTTGATGTTATATGAATTAAAAAAAATCATATATCTAATTATGATTTCTATCTTAATTTGCAGTGTTTAAAGGTCCCAGTGCTTCAAGTGCTGTTGACAGTGATGAGAATGAGCCAAGTGAAAGGAAGATTAATGACAAAGTTCTTCAAATATGTTGTGCACAGTGGGAGAAACACAGGCAGGCCACTGCTGGTAGGGGTAAGTTGTTTGAGGGATTTCATATTTGGTGGCATGTTTAACTAATATGATGATACAAATGAATAAAAAAAATAAAAAGGGAAAATTAATACATTCTGGCAACTATTAATATTTAGTCAAGATGCAGTCTGATTTTGTAATTCTGATCTTGTTAGCTGTTATAATGTTATCCAAAGCAGAGGGTTCTTGGTAGCCAGAATACATAACTAGTTTCATTTCCGCACTCTGCCTACAGAAACATAGCAAATGCTTCCATAAGGAAATATCTTGTACTATGGAAGTACATTCATTCTTGGCCATATATTGTAAATGTGTGTGTATGTGTATATATATGCAATATCACCTCAGGAGAAGGTAAACTTGTAGACAGTAAGTACATACATATACCAAGGGGCTTTTCCCCCTTTCAAGGGAGGTAGCCAAAGTCAAAGGCATAAATCTACTCCCACCTATTTCATCATTTCATCCTTACATACTCCAATCCCATTCACTACCCCTCCCTCCCTCTTTTTATGGCTTCTGGATGACAGGTCATCCCTGCATCTTGCCCACTGCCCTGGGTCAGAGGAAATGCAGCAAAACACAGCACATCCACAGCAAAGCCGCTTGATTTAATCGGTGACACCCCCTTCTCTCCTTCCCCTCATTTAGAAAAAGAGAAGATAGGGGGAAATCGAAGCCTTCAGGTTGCATCAAAATATCATTCACACATACTCCCTAATCCCCATCCCCCACCCACTCCTTTCCATGCATCACATCATCCACACACAATCATTCTCCATTCAACCCTGTCTTCTCCCTCCTTCCTAATGCCTCATTTACCCCATCCATCCATCTCATCCTTGGTTGCCCCCACATGTTTATTCCATCCACCTCTGCCTTCCACACTTGTTTCACTAATCTTTCCTCATTCATTCTTTCCATGTTTTCAAACCATCCCAATACTCTTTCATCAACCCTATCTCCCAACTCCTTTTCCAACCTCCGCTCTCCTCCTTACCTCCTCATTTCTCACTCTATCTAGCCCAATAACCCCTACCATACTTCTCAGACATTTTATCTTGAACACAATAAGATTCTTTCTCACTCTCTTATGTTCCATGTTTCTGCCCCCATATAGTGCTGTTGGCACAATCACCCCTTCATACAATCTCCTCTTAGCATCCATTCCCAAATGTCTATTTCTCATTACATTTTTTAATCCACCAAGGCATTTACTTGCTTCTCTCAATCTACATTCCAATCCCACTCCTCCCTTTCCTGCCACATTCGCCCCCAAGAATCAAAAGCTATCCGCTTCCTCCAGCCTCTCTCCCTTAGTACAGTACTCATTTCCACTCCGTTGCCATCCTCTCCCCGTTGTACATCTCTCTCATCACCTTACTTTGACCCATATTTACGAGTACTTTCATGTATTACATCTTTAGAAGATACAATACATGAAAGTTCTTACTGTCTACAATTTTCTCTTTTCCTATGATATTGCATATTCCATTTCACAGTGATGTGCAAGGTTGTAAGTATATATATATATATATATATATATATATATATATATATATATATATATATATATATATATATACACACACACACAAATTTTGGATTTAGAAGTGGAAGATCACAAACTTAATATGCCTTTACTCGAGATTAATAGAAATAATTCAAGAAAGGGACAGATGGGCAGATTTTGCTTTCTTAGATTTACAAAAGGCATTTCACAAAGTAGCACACAAACAGCTGCTGAGAAAAATTGAAACGATAGGTGGAATACAAGGACAGTTATTAGAATGGATGAAAGATTTATTGAACAGGAGAAAAATGAGAGTGGTACAGAAAGTCCTCGTTATACGGTACATATGCATTCCTGAAAACCTTACCGCAAATAGAAATTACCATATACCGAACCCATTATAACATGTAATAATGGGTGAAGAAAGACTAGTAAAAGAGGTGTGGAAGGCAGATGTGGAGGGAGTGAACATGAGGGGACGTCCTAGGATGAGGTGAATGGATGGGGTGAAGGGGGCTTTGGGGAAGAGGGGAATGTCTGTTGAGGAAGGACGGGAGAGGACAGAAGACAGGGGTGAATGGAGAATGGTTGTATATGGATGATGTTGTGATTGCATGAGGTGGAATGGGTGGGTGGATGGGGGGTGAGGTAGTATGTGTAAGCAAAATTTGATGCAGCCCGATGGGATTTCTCCCCGTCCTCTCATTTTATGCAATGGGGGGACGGAGAGGGGGGGGGTCGCCGATTTAATGAAGCGGCCTTGCTGTGGATGTGCTGTGTCTTGCGACACTGCTTCTGACCCAGGGCAGTGGACAAGGTGCAGGGATGACCCGTCTTTCAGGAGGTGCTAAGATAAGAGGGAGGGTGGAGGGGTGTGGAGTGTATTCAGGGATGGAATGGGTGGGAATGATTTTATGCCTTTTTCTTTTTGGCTACCCCCCTTGTAAGGGGGAAAAAGCCTTGGTATATGTATGTAATAATAGGATATGGCAGACGTACCTTCTCCCTGCTCTTTCCTCTTCAAAACACAAGTGGATACTGTATCTGTGAATTTTTCTTACCGTAAATAGAATCGAGGGTAGTAATTACCAAATACCGTAGCTGTGAATTTACCGGATAAATAATTGCTGTATAAGGAGGACTCACTGTACTCTGAGACAGTCAGCAGGTTGCCTCTTTCTCTTATTTGTTCCAAAGTCGGTAATTTCAGTTTAGCCAGTCTCACCTCACATTACAGGTCTGAAAGTGCTGGGGCCATTTTTGTGGTTGCTCTCTGGATTCTTTTAATTTTCTTTATATTCTTTCGTGGTACTGGGTTACCATCGAGTCACAGCATACTCCAGTCTTGGTCTTGTTAGTGTAACTAATATTTTTTTAACCATTTCTTCGTCTAAATAGATAAAAGCCACCTTTATTGATCTTAGCAAGTTGTAGGATTCTCCAACAATTTTGTTTATTTGTTTATCAGGGGACAAGTCATGCGAGATAATAACTCCCAGATCTTTTTCAGATCCCACTTCCTTCACTTCCTTTGTTCCAATTTTATATTGTCCTGATATTCTTTTTTACTTTTTCCGTGTGTGCATGCTGAACATCTAAAGGATTGAATATTTTCTTCAATCATCTTGTAATACAAGGAGGTGAGGAGGGGAGTGGGGGTGGAAAGGGAGTTGGGAGAGGGTTGATGAAAGAGTATTGTAATGATTTGGACACATGGAAAGAATGAGTGAAGAAAGAATAGTAAAATAGGTGTGGAAGGTAGAAGTGGACAGCATGATCATGAGGATGAGATGGATGGATGGGGTAAACAGAGCATTGGGAAAGAGGGGAACATCTTTTGAGGAAAGAAGGGAGAAGACAGAAGATAGGGGTGAGTGGAGAATGTTTTTGTATGGATGATGCTGTGATGTATAGGAGTGGGTGGGGGGAGGTGAGGGAGTATGTGTGAATGATATTTTGATGCAGCCTGATGGGATTTCTCCCCCTTCTCTTTTTCTGCATTAGGGGACAGAGAGGGGGTTGCTGATTAAATGAAGTGGCCTTACTGTGGATGTTGTGTGTCTTGCTGCATTGTTTCTGACCCAGAGCAGTGGGCTAGACTCAGGGATGACTTGTCATCCAGGAGCCAAGAGGAGAGGGAGGGAGGGGTGATAAATGGGAATGGAGTATGTGGGGATGAAATGGGTGGGAGTAGATTTATGCCTTTGACTTTAGCTACCTCTGTTGTAAAGGGGAAAAGCCCTTGGTGTATATATATATATATGTGTGTGTGTGTATATATAAATTATATACATACAGTACTCGTCAAAAGTATGTGGCGCCCACCCCTTGCAGTTGCATATTGATAACAAAAATTGGAAGGCATTTTCTGGGGTGAAATTCTGTACATAGAATGTATCTGGTAACCTCTGCTGTCATGCTGGGTCAACAGAGTGGAATGTGAGGGAGAACCCAGCCAGTCACTCCCACATTGCCATAGAAAGAGCATTTACTGGTAACCCCTCTCTTCAGGACCTTACCTTTTTTCCCTCTGGTTTTCTTCATTTCCCTAGGATCTGTCATAATCATGGCTCCTTCAAAGGAATTAATTAAGAAATAATTGCCCCAGTCATTGAACTAAAGAAGACAGACCATATAACAAAAGAAATCAATGAAATGTTGTAGGTGACCAAGTCCAAAGTCAAGAGGGAGGAGGGCTGGAGATACCATCCCAGTAACCTGGTACAGGGGGTCCTAAGAAGACTTCTTCAGAGATTTTGTTTTTGTTTGTGGATTTGACTCAAAAGAACACTTTATGATGTTCAAAACCCTTGGATAAGTCTTCTTAGGTTGCCCTTTCTTAGATTCTGGGATGGTATCTCCAGTCCTCCTCCCTCCTGAAATTGCACCATGTATCTCCTAATTTTGGACTTTGCCACCTTCAACAATTCACTGATTTCTTTAGTTCTATGGCCTCCCTTCATATATATATATACATATATATATATATATATATATATATATATATATATATATATATATATATATATGGTGGAATGGGTGGGTGGATGGGTGAGCAAAATTTGACGCACCCCGAAGGGATTTCTCCCCGTCCTCTCATTTTATGCAATGGGGGGACGGAGAGGGGGGGTCGCCGATTTAATGAAGCGGCCTTGCTGTGGATGTGCTGTGTCTTCCGACACTACTTCTGACCCAGGGCAGTGGACAAGGTGCTGGGATGACCCGTCATTCAGGAGGTGCTAAGATAGGAAGGAGGGTGGACGGGTGTGGAGTGTATTCAGGGATGGAATGGGTGGGAATTATTTTATGCCTTTTTCTTTTTGGCTACCCCCCATGTAAGGGGGAAAAGGCCTTGGTATATGTATGTATGTATGTATATATATGGTGAAGGTGGGTGAGGAAGTCATAAATCAGAATCAAAGTTTATTTCTAACCAGTTCCACACAAATAGGCTTCTTCAGAGAAATAATGTATTCAATACATTATTTCTCTGAAGAGAGCCTATTTGTGCGAAACTAGTCAGAAATAAACTTGGATTCTGATTTATGTCTTCCTCACCCACCTTCACCAACCTATCACAATGCCTCAACACATATATATATATATATATGTAATTTGATTGCTGTACCAATAGGAGTAATGCAGGGTGTCAACTAGTTTCAGTTGTTGGGTCCTGCTGTGGACCTGTGGGGGACAGGCATGATCCTTTTCTGTGAGGTGGAAAGACACGAGGGGTGATGAATGGGTTTGGGTGGGCATCTGGTATTTACCTAGTTGTATTTTACGGGAAGGGGAGTTATGCTCGTGGGGTCCCGTCTTCATATCTCATTTTATCTAAACTATTTTAAAATTCATGTATTGTTTTTGCACACACCACTTTCTCATCTAACTGTTCCAACTGTCTATTACTCTGTGAGGAAAGCTGTTCTTTTTCAAATCTTCTATAGCTGTCTTTTTTTTATTTTCTTACTGTGTCCTCTTGTATTTCTGTCATCCCATTTTATCAGATTCTCTCTATCAGTAATTTCTATGCCTTTCATGATTCTGTAAATAGCTATCAAATCTCCTCTCTCTCTTCTTTGCTCTAGTGTCTGTAGTTCAAGTTTTTCTAGTCTCTCTTCATATGATAGTTTTGAGAGTGTTGGTGCCAATTTTGTAATTGCTCTTTGTATTCTTTCAAGTTTTTTTATACATTTTTTTGTACTTGGTGACCATATCGTTGCTGCATATTCCAATCTTGGTCTTATCAGGGTGATTAGGATTTTCTTCACCATTTCTTCATCCAGGTATGTAAATGCAACTTTGATTGTTCTTATTAAATTATAAGTTTCTCCAAAAATCTTATTTATATGTTTCTCAGGTGACATATTATTCATAACAATGACTCCCAGGTCCTTCTCATTTTCTACTTTTTTTATTCCTTCTTCTCCCAATTTATATGCTCCTGTTATTCTGTTTTTGCTTTTTCCAAATTCCATTATACTACACTTTTTTGTATTGAACTCCATCTCCCACTTCCTACTCCATTCCTGTACTTTATTTAGATCTCTCTGTAGTGATTCACAATCTTCTTCAGTTTTCACTCTTTTCAGTAGTTTTGCATCATCTGCAAAGAAGCTCATATAGCTTTCAATTCCTTCATCCATATCATTAATATATATAGCAAACATTATTGGGGCCAGAACTGTTCCCTGCGGAACACCGCTTATTACTTCATCCCATTTTGAGTGCTGGTCTCTTATCACTACTCTCATTTTTCTTTCTTGCAAAAAGTCTTCCATCCAATTTAGTAGTTTGTCCTGTATTCCTCCTTCAGTTTCTAATTTCTTAAGCAACTTCTTATGTGGTACTTTGTCAAAAGCTTTCTTTAGGTCTAGAAATGCACAGTCTGCCCATCCATCTCTTTCTTGTATTATATCTATTAGCCTTGAATAGAAACATATTAAATTGGTGACGCATGATCGTCCTTGTCTGAATCCAAATTGCCTTGGATTTAACACTTTGTTTTTTTCTAAATGTTTTACCCATCTACTTTTGATAATTCTTTCACAAATTTTTGCTATTGTACTTGTTAGAGAGACTGGTCTATAGTTGGTAGGTTCTTCTTTATTTCCTCCTTTATATATAGGTACTATATTTGCTTTTTTCCAATCTTCTGGAACTTTTCCTTCTTTCAAGGAACTGTTTAGTATGCTATGTATTTTGTCTGCCAGTTCATTTCTGCATTCTTTCAGTATCCAGTTTGCTATTTCATCTGGTCCATGCGATTTTCTGACATCAAGATTACTCAAGTGTGTTAATATTTCATTCTTTGTTACTTCTATTTCTTCCATAGGGGGGACTTTCTCTTTCCATTCGTTCTCTTCAGGTTGTATGTTCTCCCTTGTAAACACTGATTTAAAATGTTTGTTCATAATTTCTGCCATTTCCATTTCCTCAGTGTATTCAACTCCTCCTTGTCTTAATTTCTCCAAGTCTTGTTTGTTTTTCAGTTTATTGTTTACAAATCTGTAGAATAGTTTTGGTTGATCTTTACACTTTTCTATGACATCTTTTTCATATTTTCTCTTTTCCTCTCTGCACGTTTGTACATATTCATTTCTATAACAGGTATATATTTTCCATTTTTCAGGTCTTCTGTCTTTTTTCCATCTGGTCCAGGCTTTGTCTCTTTTGTCTTTTAACTCCCTACAACTTTTGTTGTACCAGCATTTTACATATTCTTTTTCTTGTTTTTGTCTTGGGACATACTTTTCCACTCCTTTTTTGTAAATTTTTGTCAAAATATTCCATTTCTCTTCTACTGTTGTTTCTTCTTTGTATATTTCTTCCCAGTTTTCCTTTTGAAAGAATTCTCTTATTTTATCAAAGTTTGTTTTTTCATACATTCTTCCTTTTCTATATTGTTCATTTCTTTTCATATATTTTTCTTCATTAAGTTCCAGTTCAATCAATATGTGGTCACTTTTACTTATTGGTGTTTTATATTCAATTTTGTCCACTATTCTAGGTTCAGATGTAATTATTAGGTCTAGTCTCGATGGCTCTTCTTCATTTCTATACCTAGTGTTCTCCTGTATCCATTGTGTCATTGTATGGTCAGTAACCATCTCAAGTAGAGCGTTTCCCCATGAGCCGTCTCCACCCTTTACTGTCATTTCTTCCCAGCAGATTTCTTTGCAATTAAAGTCGCCCATCATAACTATTCTTCCTCCCTCTTCCATTATCTTGTTTAATGCTATCTTTGTGTCCTCTAACATACTTTTATGTTCACTCTCTTCCCATGAGGCTGTTTTCGGGGGCACATAATTTATCACAAACTTTCTGCTCTTCTTATCTCTATCTTCTACTTCCATCATTATCATCTCTACTGTATTCTTTCCATATGTGACACACTTCACGTTTATATCCTTAGTCAGTAACATAACTCCACCCCCTTCCTTTTTCACTCTGTTTCTAATCCAATAATTATATGCATCATGTCCTACACTGTTGGGTGGTAGTGGACCTTTTAATTTTGTTTCTACAATTCCCATTATGTCTGGTTCTTTTTCCTTCAAATAATCATTCAGCTCATTCAATCCTGTTATTAATCCATCTATATTTGTGTAAGACACTCTTAGTTTTCTGCCACTTCCATTGTGTTCTCTGTTTCCCTTTTGTTTTTCTCTTGTATGTCGACTTTCTTTAGTTTCATATTCACTACTCTCCAATAGAATCTCTTTTTCTGACTCCGTTCTTTTCTCGTTTTTTTCCTTAGCTTCAAGTCTTTTCTGTTTTTCTTCCTCTCTTTCCTCTTTATTCATTTCCCTTTTTATCCATACCTTTTTATATTGTTCACTTGTTGCTAGTTTCCCTGTTTTGGAGAAGATATTCTCTGCCGTCGTTTGTGACTTGAATTTAATCTTAATTGGTCTGGTCTTATCTGTGCTATACTTTCCGAGTCTAAATTTCTCTTCGATTTGCTTCATAATTTCTGGTTCATCTTCCTGAACTGATTCTAGTAATTGGCTTACTTTTTCATTTTCCTCTTTGATTCTTGTGGTTCTATCTGGGTTGTGTTTTTCTTCCATTCCTAATATAATTATACATTTCTTCTTGTCTGCTAAATCTCTTACTATATTCTCCTTTTGTCTCATCACTTTAATAACCGAGTCTTCAGTATGTTCTTTCAATTGCTGTTTGACTATGTCAGTGAATGAAACTTTATTGTCTTCTTGGGTTGCTTTCCAATTCTTAGCTTCTTTAGTTATGGCCTCTCTGTTTTCTTTACTATTCCTCTTCAATTCCTCATTCTCCACCTTTACTTCTCTTAACTGTCTTTTTAGGTCTTCTATTTCATCAGTTAAGTTTTTGTTCGCCTTCTCTAGTTCTTCCAATTTTTCAAACCTCTCGGCGATTTTTGTCATCTTGCCAAACCTAACTTCCCAGTTGTCAGACATTTGTTGAAGTTTTTCCTCCAGTTTTGTCAGTCGGGGGAGGTTGGTATCCGCCGCCCTTTCATTAAATCCTTTGAAATTATCATCCTCACCTTCCATTGTACTGCTCTTATCTATGTTTCTGATCTTTACATTTTTATTAGACATTTCGTTGTCACTCAGCTGGCCGGGGGGGCCGTTTTTTTATGTTTACATTTCGTCTGTCTGCCTGGGCCAAGTCTTCTCCTTCCATTTCCCTCAGCAATCCCTCCCCTTTCCCTACTTTCCCACTACCCCACGAGCAATTTCCTCCCCACCCTGCAAATACAATAGGTACTTCCTTTGCTTTGGAATCCTCTATTTTTCACTTTTTCTTCAGAACGTCCTCTACGCCGTCCGTTCACTGAAGTGTGTGTGTGTGGGTTGACTCTTTTACTCCCCTTTTTGGGGGGTAAAGGCCTCTTGGTGTGTATTTAAGTATATTCTCAACTATAAAGTTGTCTCAAACATTAATTTCTTCCAGATCTTAAAAGTTTTGATGAGATACTAGATACTTTGGAAAGAAAATTCTGCCCTGCAGAAGGAACTGCAAATGATGAATAGTTAAGAAAAGAAAATGGCTACCTGTTACTCTGAAACTTCATTACAAGCTCCCTACATCTTCCACAACATTAGTCAAGATCTCACATATGGGACAAGTAGTGTAGAACTGGTGAAGTTTTGTACTGGCCTCTTTACTTTTCAGATAAATCTTGTATGTTTCTATTTATTTAGGATACACACACATAAAAGAACATAAGAATAAAGGAGACTGCAAGAGACCATAAGGCCTACACTAGGCAGCTCTGTATCCATCACCACCTGTCATCGCCATCCATAAATTTGTCTAATCGTTTTTTAAAACAAGTGATAGTTTCAGCGCTTACTACATGGTTACTAAGTTTATTCCATTCATCGACCACCCTATTAGTAAATCAATTCTTGCCTATTTACTTCTTAAATCTAAATTTGTCCAGTTTATACCAATTACTGCGAGTCCTACCCTGTTGTTTTATTATGATGACCTTGTTTGCTTCACCCTTATTATAGCCTTTGATCCATTTGAACACTTCTATTAGATCACCCCACACTCTACGTCTTTCCAGAGAGTGTAAGTTTAGGTGCCTAAGCCTCTCTTCATAAGGCAAATTTCCAAGTCCATGTATCATTTTGGTCATTCTTCTCTTACAATATTTTTATGCAGCCCAAAGGGATTTCTCCCTGTCTTCCCTTTTTCTGCATGAGGGGATGGAGAGGGGGGTCACCAATTAAATGAAGTGGCCTTGCTGTGGATGTGCTGTGTCTTGCTACATTGCCTCTGACCCAGAGCAGTGGGGAAGATGCAAGGATGACCAGCCATCCAGGAGGAGCCAAGATAAGAAGGAGGGAGGGGGTTGAATGGGAGTGGTGTATGTGGGGATGGAATGGATGGGATTGGATTTTATGCCTTTTTTTTTTCTACCTCCCCTGTAAGGAGGAAAAAGCCATTAGTACATGTATATTATATATATATATATATATAGGGAGAGAGAGAGAGAGAGAAGTGTAGAAGAAAGGGAGGCTTTTTGGATAGATTTAAATGAGTGCATAGAGGGTCAAGGAAGGAATGTCAATATAGTGGTATTGGGAGATCTTATTGCTAGGGTAGGAAATGAATCAATAGACAGAGTTGTTGGGAAGTGTGGAGTTCTAGGGAAAAATTGTAGTGGAGAGTTGATGGTGGAGATGTGTCTAGAGAGTTGATAATAGCAAATACAGTGTTTAAGAAGAAAGTCGAGCATAAGTACACATGTGAGAGAGTGGTGGATAGGGCTTTAATGGACTACATAGTGGTAACTAGGAGAAGAGTAGGAAGAGTTTTGGATGTACATCTTCTAAGGGGAGAGAGTGGGGGAATATCAGATAATTTTTTGGAAGGTAAGTTGAGAGTGGAGGCTAGATGGAGAAAGAAAAGGAGGAGTACAAGAAGAAGCTGAGAGAGGAGTAGGAGGGAGTGAAGGATAGAGTAGAACTAGGATTGGAGGAAGAATGGAGATGGTTCAAGGAATCACAAGGTGTGCAAAGTTGGTGTGTGGAATAAGGAGGATGGGAGGAAATAGAAGGAAGGGTAGTGAGTGGTGGGATGATGAAGCAAAGAAGTTGTAGAACAGAAGAAGTGAGCATTCACAGATTGGTTATAAAATAGGATGAGAGAATCATACGAGGTACAAAGAGAAAAGTAAAGCATAAGATAATGGAGGCAAAGAGGAGAGCAGATGTGAAATGGGGTAAGAGTATGACAGAAAATTTTGAAATAACAAGATGTTCTGGGAGGAAATTAAGAGAGGAAGAGGAGGCAAATCAAGTAGAGAAGAAAAGGTAAAAGGTGCAGATGGAGAGATGATAATGGAAGACACAACAGTAAGAGGAAGCTGGGCAGAGTATTTTAGGGGGTTGCTAAATGTGAATGAAGATAGGAAGGGAAAGGTAGTTGCAGTGGGAAGCACAAAAAAAATGACTGGGATGAATGAAGAAAATGGAGGAAAAATGAGGTGAAAGCAGTTATTAAAATGATGAAAGCAGGTAAGGCACCTGGGTTGGATAGGTGTCATATGGAATGTCTAAAAAAGGGAGGTACAGTGATGGTGGACTGGCTGGTGAGGCTGTTTAATGTTTGTCTAAAAGAGGGTAGAGTGCTGGAAGACTGAAGGAGTGCATGTATAGTTCCACTTTACAAGGGAATAGGGGACAAGTGTGAATTTAGTAGTTTCAGAGGGACAGTTTGTTGAGTGTAGTTGGGAAGGGTTATGGGAGTGTTTGGATTGAGAGGATTAGGAGAGGAACAGAGGGAGTAATTGGTGAGGAACAGTGGGTTTAGGACATGTAGGTGTTGCGTAGATCAGAATTTTGTAGTTAGACATGTGAGAAAGCTTTCGAAAAAGGTAAGGATGTTTCTTGGGCCTTTATGGATTTGGAAAAGTCTTATGACAGGGTAGACAGGAAGGCACTAAGGGAGGTATTGCAGATAGATGGGATAGGAGGAAAGCTGTTAAGGGCAGTCTAGAGTTTTTACAAGAGTAGTAGAGCCTGTGTTAAAGTTAGAAATGGAGAGAATGAGTGGTTTGAAGTCAAGGTGGGACTTTGCTAGGGATGCGTTATGTCACCTTGACTGTTCAATTTATACAAGGATGGGGTAATGTAAGAGGTAAATGCAAGATGGAGATGGTTAGAGAAAATGGAGAAAATTGGGAGATAAGCTAATTGTTTTTTGTTGACAACACTGCGATTGTGGCAGGATCAGAGGAGGGATTAACCCCTTCCATATGGTGACGCCTACGTAGGCGTCATGAGGAGCAAGTGGGTACGCGAGGATGCTGACGTCGGCGTCTTGATTATATTTATTGTAGTTGTACCTGTGTGACCCCCATACTCTGTAAACTGGCTTCATCATATTTTCTATGGTTATCAAAATTCACGGGTGAAAGAGAAAACGATTAATACAGCGGTGACTTTATTTTTTATAATGCGAGTATTATGACACAACATCACATGTCTGGCAGCTAATGCTGCCCACGAGATTTTGGCTCGTATTGAAGGGGTTAAGGAAGTTAGTGACAGTTTGGGAAGGTGTGCAAAAGGAAATTGAAGATATATGTGGGTAAAAATAAGGTGATGAGATGTACAAGAGGAGAATGTAGCAGCAAATAGGAAGTGAGTATTAAGGGAGAAAGACTGGAGGAAGTGGATAGCTTTAAATACTTGGGAATGAATGTAGCAGGAAAGGGAAGAATGGAGGTGGAGGTAGAATGTAGATTGAGTGAAGCAAGTAAATGCCTTGGGGGGATTAAAAAGTGTAATGAAAAATAGACATTTGGGAATGGATGCTAAGAGGTGATTGTATGAAGGAGTGATTGTACCAACAGCACTGCATGGAGCAGAAACATGAACATGAGAGATGAAGAGAGGAGTTTGAGTGTGTTTGAGATGAAATGCCCAAGAAGAATGGTACGGGTTACTGGGGAGTTGTGAGATAGGGTTGATGAAAGAGTATTGGGATGATGGTTTGGACACATGGAAAGAATGAGTGAAGAAAGATCAATAAAAGAAGTGTGGAAGGAGTGAACATGAGGGTATGACCAAGGATGAGATGGATAGATGGGGGTAACATTGGGAAGAAGGGGAATATCTGTTGAGGAAGGGAGAGGACAGAAGATAGGGGTGAGTGGAGAATGGTTGTGTATAGATGATGTTGAGATGCATGGAAGGGAGTGGGTGGGGGTAGGGGGGAGTATGTTTGAATGATATTTTTGACACACCCTGAAGGGATTTCTCCCCATCTTCTCTTTTTCTGTATGAGGTAATGGAGAGGGCAGGTTGCCAATTAAATGAAGCGGCCTTGCTGTGGATGTGCTACGTCTTGCTACATTAACTCTGACCCAGGGCAGTGGGCGAGATGCAGGGATGATCCGTCATCCAGGAGGAGCCAGGATGAGTGGGAGTGGAGTATGTGGGGATGGAAAGGGTGGGAATGGTTTTTATGCCTTTGTTTTTTTGACTACCTCCCTTATAAGGGGGAAAAAGCCTTGATATATGTATACACACACACACACACACACTTTCAACGAACGGACGGCTTGACGAACGC
The DNA here is from genome assembly GCF_046742065.1 of Oratosquilla oratoria. Classification (NCBI taxonomy): domain Eukaryota; kingdom Metazoa; phylum Arthropoda; class Malacostraca; order Stomatopoda; family Squillidae; genus Oratosquilla; species Oratosquilla oratoria. The sequence goes on from NC_134792.1 coordinate 30,644,678, forward strand.
TCTGAAGAAAAGTGCAGATTGTGGATACCAACGCAAAGAGAAGTGCCTTTTTGTATTTGCAGGGGGGGGGGAAATTGCTCGTGAGGCAGTAGGTAAGTAGGAAAAGAGGAGAAGGGGAGGGATTGCTGGGGAAATGGAAGGAAATGAGGATGTGGAGGACTTGGCCCAGGCAGACGGGCGTAAGGTCAACATGAAACGACCACCGGATGACGAAATGGCAAATAAAAATGTAAAGATTAGAAGTATAGAGAGGAGAAATACAGTAGAAAGTGACGAGAATATGTTCCAGGGATTTAAAGAGGGTGGGGGGGACACAACCCCCCCCCGACTGATAAGACTAGAGGAGAGAGTTGATAAGGTGATCGAGGACTTGGAACGTAAGTTAGGTAAGGTAGACTCCATCTTCCAGAGAATTGAAAGATTGGAACAACTAGAGAAGGCTAACAGAAACTTAACTGAAGAAGTAGAGGACCTAAAAAGACAGTTAGGAAATGTAAAGGAGGAGAATGAGAAATTGAAGAAGAATAGTAATGAAAACAGTGAGAAAATAGCTACAGAAGCTAAAAATTGGAGAATAACTCAAGAAGGGAATAAGGTTTCATTCACTGACATAGTCAAACAGCAATTGAAAGAACATAATGAAGACTCAGTTATTAAAGTGATGAGACAGAAGGAGAATATAGTAAGAGAATTAGCTGACAAAAAGAAATGTATAATTATATTAGGAATGGAAGAGAAACATAACCCAGATAGAACCGCAAGAATCAAGGAGGAAAATGAAAGGGTAAGCAGTTTATTAAAATTAGTCCAGGAAGATGAACCAGAAATTATAAAGGAAATTGAGGAAAAATTCAGACTCGGAAAATATAGTACAGATAAGACCAGACCAATTAAGATTAAATTCAGGTCACAAACAACGGCAGAGAAAATTCTATCCAAGACAGGGAAACTAGCAACAAATGATCAATATAAAAAGGTATGGATAAAAAGAGAAATGAATAAGGAGGAAAGAGAGGCAGAAAAGCAGAAAAGAATTGAAGCTAAGGCAAAAAACGAGGAAAGAACGGAGTCAGAGAAAGAGAGATTCTATTGGAGAGAAGTGAACATGAAAATAAAGCAGTTCGACATACTAAAGAAAAACATAAGGGAAACAGAGAACACAATGGAAGTGGCAGAAAACTAAGAGTGTCTTACACAAATATAGATGGATTGATAACAGGATTGAATGAACTGAATGATTATTTGAAAGAAAAAGAACCGGACATAATGGGAATTGTAGAAACAAAATTAAAAGGCCCACTACCACCCAACAGTGTAGGACATGATACATACAATTATTGGATTAGAAACAGAGAGAAAAAACAAGGGGGTGGAGTTATGTTCCTGACAAAGAAGGATATAAACGTGAAAGGTGTCATATATGGAAAGAATACAGTAGAGATGATTATGATAGAAGTGGAAGACCGAGATAAGAAGAGCAGAAAATTTGTGATCAATTATGTGCCTCCGAAAACAGCCTCATGGGAGGAGAGTGAACATAAAAGTATGTTAGAGGACACAAAGATAGCATTAACTAAAATAATGGAAGACGGAGGAAGAATAGTTATGATGGGCGACTTTAATTGCAAAGAAATCTGCTGGGAAGAAATGACAGTAAAGAGTGGTGATGACTCATGGGGAAATGCTCTACTTGAGATGATTACTGACCATTCAATGACACAATGGATACAAGAGAACACTAGGTATAGAAATGAAGAAGAACCATCGAGGCTAGACTTAATAATTACATCTGAACCTAGAATAGTGGACAAGATTGAATATAAAACACCAATAGGTAAAAGTGACCACATATTGATTGAACTGGAATTGATAAAATAAGAGAATTCTTCCAACAAGAAAACTGGGAAGAAATATACAAAGAAGAAACATCAGTGGAAGAGAAATGGAATATTTTGACAAAAATTTACAAAGAAGGAGTGGAAAAGTATGTCCCAAGACAAAAACAAGAAAAAGAATATGTAAAATGCTGGTACAACAAAAGTTGTAGGGAGTTAAAAGACAAAAGAGACAAAGCCTGGACCGGATGGAAAAAAGACAGAAGACCTGAAAAATGGAAAATATATACTGGTTATAGAAATGAATATGTACAAAAGTGCAGAGAGGAAAAAAGAAAATATGAAAAAGATGTTATAGAAAAGTGTAAAGATCAACCAAAACTATTCTACAGATTTGTAAACAATAAACTGAAAAACAAACAAGACTTGGAGAAATTAAGACAAGGAGGAGTTGAATACACTGAGGAAATGGAAATGGCAGAAATTATGAACAAACATTTTAAATCAGTGTTTACAAGGGAAAATATACAACCTGAAGAGATTGAGTGGAAGGAAAAAGTCCCCCCTATGGAAGAAATAGAAGTAACGAAGAATGAAATATTGACACACTTGGGTAATTTTGATGTCAGAAAATCGCATGGGCCAGATGAAATAGCAAACTGGATTCTGAAAGAATGTAGGAATGAACTGGCAGACAAAATACATAGCATAATAAGCAGTTCCTTAAAAGAAGGAAAAGTTCCAGAAGATTGGAAAAAAGCAAATATAGTACCTATATATAAAGGAGGAAATAAAGAAGAACCTACCAACTATAGACCAGTCTCTCTAACAAGTACAATAGCAAAAATATGTGAAAGAATTATCAAAAGTAGATGGGTAAAATACTTGGAAAAAAAACAACGTACTAAATCCAAGGCAATTTGGATTCAGACAAGGACGATCATGCGTCACCAATTTAATATGTTTCTATTCAAGACTAATAGATATAATACAAGAAAGAGATGGATGGGCTGATTGTGCATTTCTAGACCTAAAAAAAGCTTTTGACAAAGTACCACATAAGAAGTTGCTTAAGAAATTAGAATATGAAGGAGGAATACAAGGTAAATTGCTAAATTGGATGGAAGACTTTTTGCAAGAAAGAAAAATGAGAGTAGTGATAAGAGATCAGCACTCAAAATGGAATGAAGTAATAAGCGGTGTCCCGCAGGGAACAGTTCTGGCCCCAATAATGTTTGCTATATATATTAATGATATGGATGAAGGAATTGAAAGCTATATGAGCTTCTTTGCAGATGATGCAAAATTACTGAAAAGAGTGAAAACTGAAGAGGATTGTGAATCACTACAGAGAGATCTAAATAAAGTACAAGAATGGAGTAGGAAGTGGGAGATGGAGTTCAATACAAAAAAGTGTAGTATAATGGAATTTGGAAAAAGCAAAAACAGAATAACAGGATCATATAATTTGGGAGAAGAAGGAATAAAAAGAGTAGAAAATGAGAGGGACCTGGGAGTCATTGTTATGAATAATATGTCACCTGAGAAACATATAAATAAGATTTTTGGAGAAACTTATAATTTAATAAGAACAATCAAAGTGGCATTTACATACCTGGATGAAGAAATGGTGAGGAAAATCCTAATCACCCTGATAAGACCAAGATTGGAATATGCAGCAACGATATGGTCACCAAGTACAAAAAAATGTATAAAAAAACTTGAAAGAATACAAAGAGCAATTACTAAACTGGCACCAACACTCTCAAAACTATCATATGAAGAGAGACTACAAAAACTTAAACTACAGACACTAGAGCAAAGAAGAGAGAGAGGAGATTTGATAGCTATTTACAGAATCATGAAAGGCATAGAAATTACTGATAGAGAGAATCTGATAAAATGGGATGACAGAAATACAAGAGGACACGGAAAGAAAATAAAAAAAGACAACTATAGAAGAGATTTGAAAAAGAACAGCTTTCCTCACAGAGCAATAGACAGTTGGAACAAGTTAGATGAGAAAGTGGTGTGTGCAAAAACAATACATGAATTTAAAAATAGTTTAGATAAAATGAGATATGAAGACGGGACCTCACGAGCATAGCTCCCCTTCCCGTAAAATACAACTAGGTAAATACAACTAGGTAAATACACGGGGCTTCTTTCCCCATACAAGGGAAGTAGCCAAATTAAGGCACACACGTGTTCCGCTCACATCCGCTACTCTAAGTTTCCATCTTGTTGATGAAGGGTTATCTGTTTCCTGCCCACTGCCTGGGTTAGAAGCAATGCAGCAAGACACAGCACACCCACAGAAGGACTGCTTCACTTACAGTGAAAAATATATGAAACATGTATTGTTAAACATGATTTTAGAACTTTCCTTCATGTGTGAAGGTCAGGAATGGTGAGAAAGAATGGTTTGATGTGAAAGTGGAGTATGTCATGGTTTTGTGATGTTGCCATGGTTGTTCAATGTGTATGTGGATAGAGTGGTAAGGACAGTAAATATGAGAGAGCTAGGCAGAGGGCTGAAGTTGGTGCTTGGATGTGGATGACAGTGAGAGAAAGGTAATAAATGCTCTTGCCCAAAGGGATGTTCTTGTTTGCTCAGTAAATTTTTTGAATGGATGACAATGTGGGTTGCAGAGGGAGGTAAACTAGCTCCAACTGTTGGGCCTTGTTGCAGAGGAACTGTATCTCACTGCATTCCCTTTCGTCCAAGCAGTGTGGTAGGGGACAGGGATGACCCCTCATTCATCCATAAGGTGCTAATACAAGAGGGGGAAATGATTGGGTGTGGGGTGCATGTATTTACCTTGTTGTATTTTACGGGACAGGAGCTATGCTTGTTGTGACCTGTTTTCGTATCTCTCCACGTCCAGTTTATTCTTGAAATCGTGCATAGTTCTGGCATTCACTGTTTCACTGTGTGTGCTTTGATTTAACCATTCTTTTTACTAGGTGATTTAGGTCCTTTGATATGTATATACATATCCTTTGCTTCATAAGTAATATTAACAGATTACACTGATAGAAACTGTGATTAAGTTGGTATTTGTAGAATTTCCATTTATTTCTGTGATATATATTTACTTTGCTGTACTTAGCAAATTGCAATTTACAAAATACTAGTTTCTCTTGGTATCCGATTTCAAAGCCTAGTTCATCACAAGTTGTAGTTTTCTCAAAACCATTAACAGTTTTGCTAGCAATATTTTCTACTTTTATGTACTTTTTCATGAATTATAAGCAATATTACTACTACAGGTAGTCGTCGACTTACGACCGAGTTCGGTTCCAACAGACAGGTCGTAAGTCGATCTGGACGCAAGTCGGTCTATATATATATACAGTATATATTACCCTTTATATATATATATTGTATATTTAGCATACTGAAATTATCTTAGCATCTTTGAACTATGTTGTATAGTATTTTTAACCTTTTTATAATTTCATCTGATTTTCTTTGGGAAACGTAGCCTAGGCTAAGCATATTGACCTATGATATTTAATACTGTATTTGTTAACCTTTGTATTATTTTACCATCAGACTTTCTTTAGGAAACGTATGCATACTGAATAAAATCTTATCTTTGAGCTACGTTGTTTAATATTCATTAACTTTTTATCATTTTCGTTAGGAAACGTAGCCTAGGCCTACGCATACTAAATAAAGTCCTGTCATCTTTGACCTACAAATCCCTTTTTGTTGGTTACATTAAAATCATTGTAAAGCAAAATTAGGAAAAAAATATTTCGAAACACATTCTTTTCGTTTACGTACTGTACCGAAAATATTGTTATCGACAACAGACTAGGCATAAACAAAGTTTACTGTTACATTTTATTAATCGCAAAACATAAAAATACAAAATGCTGTGCCGAACATTTTGTCATCGATAACAACTAGGCATAAAAAAATACTGTTACATTTTATTAACTGCAAAACATAAAAATACAAAATGTAAGGCAAAATTAGGATTTTTTTTATTTCAACAAAACACATTCTTTTTGTTTAAGTACTGTACCGAACATATTGTTATCGACAACAAACTAGCCTAGGCATAAAAAGTTTGTTATATTTTATTAATTGCAAAACATACAAAAATACAAAATGCAATGCAAAATTAGGAAACATTTTACTTCAAACACACAAAATGAAAGAATATTTAGCTGGCTGGGATGCTGATGCTGCCGGCAGCCTGCGAAAACTATCGTACTCGCGTCTCGCAGCGTGCGGAGTAATGTACTACACTGCCAGGCATAACATTGCAATTCTATTACTCTATTAAATGTTAGATATTATTGCACCATCTTATGGTCGTAAAGTCGATCAGTAAGTCGCATAGGACGTAAGTCGACAACTACCTGTATTCATGTGCTATGATGAACGTGTAAATAGTTGAAGTATTATTAATGACAAAATGTATAAAAGTAACAAATGTAATATAAATGGATTGATAATACATATTCTTTACTATTCAATGTTTCATTTATTACTGTACATGGAATGTTGATACAAATTCATTTCTACCATCATGGTTTGTGAAATATTCTTTGTACATCTGTCTTTATGCATAACTATGTAAATATTATGCTGAAACTTCAACGCACATAATTATTTTATAAAGGAACCACAGTTTATTTAAAATCAATGATACAATCTTCAACCCTCTAGCTTCACTGATTACCAAATACTTTTTCTGCATGGATGAGTAGGGAGAGAGGAAAAAAAAAAAAAAAAAAAACTATGGCAATAATCTGTTACATGAGATGTGCATCAGGACTGAACTAGCATTACTGTTAGAGAAACATGGTGCAACTTTCACTTGATTGAAGTAGGTGAAAGTAAATGGGCCAAGCATGACGTGGGCTGAAGGTACAAGGCATGCCTTGTCACCCTCTGGCACCTAGTCTTCTCATTTTGTATGTAATTGTGTACAAGTTAAGGATGAACCTTGTATGCCAAAAGTACCACATTCAGTGTCGTTGCAGTGATCAATCAATCCGTTCATTGGCCCTGGTGTCTCTTGCTGAAAACCTGCAGTCTTTAGGAAACTGGCAGTGTATAATGGATAGTCAACTTTAGCACAATTACCTACCAAGTGAGGTAGCTATGTGCTGAAGAAATACCTTCTAACCCATTTCACACCCAACACTCATTCCTTCCTGCTTAAAAAAATAATTATAAATAAGTAAATGAATAAATAAAAAATTGCACCATGTGAAAAATATACTCCATAAAATATGCCTAAAAAAACGTGCTATAAAGTTTTCCCATAACTGCACTCATTTCCTATTCTGTAATAATAACTGGGATACATAGTGAGCATGTTGTATCCTTGGAAAAGATTTTGTGGTAACATCTTGAAAAACAAGAAACAAAAGTTGTCAGTTTTTCACTTTAAATCCAAGAAAGCTGCCCTTCCTGCTTGGTTCCTGGAACAATTAAGAACTTCTGGACGTTACCATGGTCTTTCTGAGGGTATGAGTTGTTTTGGTACCGAAACTAATGTCATTTACAGAATCCATTGAAAAGTAACATTGTTGAAAATTATGAAGGCCCCTGATATTCCAGAATGTAAACCTGCCTGGTGTCGGGATTAAGTCACAGAAGAACCTTGAACTGCTGTGTGCTTGGCTTTTCATGTTCGAGTTCTCCAACACAATATATATAACAAGTATGCTAATAAGAACACGGGTACGTGTGTTCACTTATGCAAAGTACACCACTTGGAAAAAAGAAACTAACAAAGCAGAGCGCTTTCGTATATTACATCTTCACTTGTTGTACTGAAGATGTAATATACGAAAGCGCTCTGCTTCGTTAGTTTCTTTTTTCCAAGTGGTCTACTTTGCATATAACAAGTATATATAACCATCAAACTATGTAAGCTTATATAACTATAAAAATTCATAAACCTGAACAATAACTGTGCAACTTCGCTTTAACAACTGATGAAAAGGAATACACAAACTTCTAAGGAACCTTATTGTAATTGTCATGTCGGCCACTTAAACTGTCCGTTCCTTCACATTTCCATCTTCCATTCCAAAGTATGCAACCTTTGCCATGCCTACAAACAAGCCTGTTTCTACAACACCTGAAACAGAAGAAAAAAATAAATAAATAAATTAGTATTTAAAAGAATAAAAGTGCTGTCATCTACAACAATCTTCTGTGGCTGTGAATGGACACATATTTTGAGATGAATTGCAAAGTAAAGGAAACAAGTAATTGCCTGTGTGGGACGAAAAGTGTTATGAGAAACATAAGGAGATGAATGCAAAGAGAAGTTTACACCAAGGAGTGATCAAATCCAGAACACTATATGGAGCTCAGACTTGGAATATAAGGACAGCAGAGAGGATTCTGAATGTTTTAAAGATGAAGGGCTTGAGTAATATGATAGAATGAGTTAATCTGTGCTCTAGGTCTCTCCTGCTGGAGACCTATGGCACCTAGGTAACTAGCCAAATCCATGGCCACCAAACATTTGAGTCACTCGTAAAAAAGATTTTGTGTTGTCTGGATAGGCTGAGAGTATAGTACTGTTGAATGAGGTACTCGTCTTTCGCATGATAGTCTCATCAAGGCCAATTCTGTTGGTACTGGATGTGAAGAAATAGAGTTTTTCATAAAGATCCATATGTGGAATAGCATAGATGATATAGCCCAAGTTCAAACAATACACAGGTTCAAATCTAAATTTCATAATTGTAATGAACATCAAGGATATAAAGTTGGAGCTGTACATGAATTTGAGTCTACTTATGTTAGAAAATTAGAGAATAGGAGGTGGAACCCAACAAGCATTACTCTTTTCTTGTATAATACAGTTAGGTAAATACAGGACTAGGAGATGGGACCCAACGTTTGCTCCTTTCCTGTATATTACAATTAGGTAAACACACACACACACAACATGAATTCAAATCTAAATATGATAATTGGAAGTCGAGAAAATAGATTAAGTTTGAACTGTACATGAATTTGAGATTAGGTATGATAAAAAAAATTAAGAGAATACAAGATGGGAACCAACGAACATTGCTCCATTCCTGTATACCACAATTAAGTAAATACATGCACACATACATACACCTTGGTATGATGAACTGGGGTGTAGGTATGGGACTAAACAAGCTTTCCTCCTTTCCTGTATACTATAATTAGGTAGATACACACACACATACAGAGAGGGGGAAGGGAGAGGAAGAGATAGGAGATGAGAGGAAGGGGACATATACAACAGATACTATACCTGGAATCATCATGAGTTGCTGGTTAACTTTATCCCAATTCTGACTTCCTTTAAATACCCAATCAAGGATGAAGTTTCCATTGTCTGTTACAACTGGACCCTGCAAATGACAAGTGGTAATGAAACAATTCTTCATAAAATATACAGTTGAAGCAAGACTTTTTGTCCAGTTATATGCAAAAATATCTATCATGACATGGTTTATTAAAAGATAATTGCACTGTAAGCTTATATAATCAACATATTAAAGAGTATTAACAAATAAAAACACCTACAGCTTTTGCTTTTGCTTGACGAAGTATAGCTTCACCTCCGAAAATCTTTTCGATCTTCACCTGAACAGGTTTATAGGCCATAGGTACCACCTCTATTGGAACACCTTTAGTCCACTGTTCTCCAAGGTTTGTTGAATCTTTTCTGTTTTAAAATGTTTGGGGTAATTTAATAAACCAATATTCATGAAACTTGGTCACATGAAAACAAGTTGTTGAGATTAATTTTTGATGTGTGCATGATACAGATAAACCAGTTATTTTACCTATAATCTGCAATGACAACAAATTCTTTAGCAGCAGCTGCTACAATCTTTTCTTGCAATAAACAACCTCCACCACCTTTGATGAGTACAAGGTCAGCATCAACTTCATCTGCTCCATCAATTGCCACATCCAACTGAGAATAGAAGCATAAAACTGAAACAGTACTGCATACAAATATAATAATTGTTGCTTCACTTCCATGATTAAGAGCTCTGCAACATCATAGTAGCTGACAGATTCTCAGGTCCTCCCACGGATATCTAGAAAGAAACAGGACTGGTGTCTGTTGTGTTAATGACGAACTGTTTCTATATCAATGGCATATGCATGTAACAGGGGAACAATCACAAATGGTCTTTTTTCTTTATGTGAAAAGGTGAAGGAAATGGAGATAGCTTGAGCCCATTCAAGGCGGAAGTGGGAATGTGATAGGTTAAATTGAAGATGAATGATGGAGAAACGAATCTACCTGACATCTATCTTGCAGGGCCACCACATGTCTGAAACAAATGAAAATCCTTATTGGGTGACAATCCTGGATTTCATGAAACAGGGAGTGCATGTTTGGAAGCTGTGAACCTGGGACAGAACCAGCTCCAAGACCAGGACCTCTTATAATAATTGGCTGGCAGCCAAGCACTTTTAGTCTCTATATCCATCTATATACCAAAGGCTTCTTCCACCTTATGAGGGAGGTAGCCAACTAAGGCATGCACCCACCCCTATCCATCCCACTCCCATCCATCAACCATTTGTTGCCCTTTCATCTTAGCTCCTTGTGGATGAAGGGTCATCCCTGTCTCCAGCCTATTACCTGGGTCAGAACTAATGCAGCAAGACACATCACATCCACAGCAGGGCCAACTGCTTCATTCACACAGTAATCCTCCCTCCTCATTCCTGAAGTAAAAATAGAGAAGAAGAGAAATTCTTTTGGGCTGTGTCAATTCATAACCATTTTCTACTCGCAACTATCATTTGCCTTCTATCTTCCCTGCTCAAGAGACATTCCCCCTTCACCCAATCCATCCATCTCCTTTTTGGTCCTCCCCTTAAGATCACTCCATCAACCTCTGCCTTCCACAATCTTTTTACTAGTCTTTCCTCACTCATTTTTTTCCATGTGCCCAAACCATTCCTCTCTTCTCTTATGAGCCCTGCCTGCTAACTCCCTTTCCATCCCTTAATTACACAAAATAATTCCCATTATATTTGGTACAGTTATGAACATCTTACTTCAGGAGTGATTTCCAAATCTGAGAGGTTCAGGTTGTTGCCCGTGATCAAATGCCGTGCTTGAAAAGATGTGGGTACACATATCACTTTGAATCCTTTCTTCTGTACAAGTTCAGCTGAAATATTTAAATTACATAAATCAATCCTTAGCTTTACATTATGACAGCTATATGAATTGTATCTGTCTATACAATAAAAGAATATTTTTTATACATACAAAAGGCTCTCTCTCTTTTAAGTGGAGGGTGAGTCAGAGCACATATCCACCCTTCAGCCATCCAAAACCCATTTGTTCCTTCTATCTTAGCTCCTTGTGGATGAAGGGCTATCCCCATCCCGTGACCACTGCCCAAGTCAGAGGCAATGCAGCAAGACACAGCACCTCCACAGAAGGGCCCAACAGACAAAACTGGTTTACCCCCCAGCTGCTTCATTACAGTATGATCCTCTCCCTTCATCCACACAAGAATTTACAATGCATACATACATACTTATACCAAAGGCTTTTTCCCCCTTACATGGGGGGGTAGCCAAAAAGAAAAAGGCATAGAAACCACTCCCACCCATTCCATTTCCTATATATTCTACTCCCCTCCACCCTCCTCCCTCCCTCTTATCTTGGCACCTCCTGGATTTACGAAGCAGACATGAATAAATTCCTTGGGGCTAAATAAATTTTTCATCCATTCGTAAACAATCTCCACTCACATCTATACCTTGCCCTTTCCCATCCCTGCTTGACAGACATTCCTTTTGCACCCAATGCCCTTTTCATTCCATCCACCTCATTCTTGGTCTTCCCCTGAAGTTCATTCTACCCACCTCTGCCTTCCACTTCCTTTTAGCTAATTTTCTTCACTCATTCTTATCAGGCTCAAACCCTCCTGGTCTTTGACCAACTTTACCTGCCAGTTCTGGTACTGAAGATTTAAGAATAACAACAAACCAGTGCCTGCCCTCCCAAATCTTTTGCAAGGTTGTGACAGTGAAACAAATCCAGGCCCTCATCAAAGCCTAAAATGCACAAAACCCATCACAAGAAAAAACTGGATGTGGAGAGATGCGAAAACGGGTCACAACAAGCATAGCTCCCATCCCGTAAAATACAACTTGGTAAATACACACAGCAGTCCGAGTTTTTGAGTCCCTGTTTAAGGGATTACTCATAGATTGGGCTATACACAAAAACTAAGACTGAAATGCCTCATTCCATTATAACAGCAGCCTCTCTTTTATCCACTTATAATGTAGCCCACCACACACACCATTATACAATGAAATAGACATGCCTCCACATGTCTAAATTCTTGACCAAAAATTACCCTACATAAAACACACTCAACAAATAAACATATATGACATTACAAACAAGCTGGTAGATCTACAGGATATCCTGCACAAACAACTACAATAAGAACATGCTAAACATCACAGGTAGATTTGGAACATATGTACACAAATGCGTACCCTTCTCTCAAAGAACACTAAGCCAATCACTCCCCACATAAAAGTAAATAGCCACCATTCAAATTCAAAGAATATATACAGCAGCATTACTTCCAGAGGTCTACCATGTGCTTCATATCTTTTTTATACTCTAAGTCAGCTCGCCTTGTCAACAGCAATCCACATAATTCCTAAAAATAGAAACAAACATTGCTATGATGTCACATGTTGCTGTGCACAGGAAATTCCATGTGGACCAACCTGTACACCTTGCTACATTATTAATTTTCTTGTGAAAAACTCCCACATTATCAGCTATTTTGACAGGATCTGACTTAAATCAACTCTTCAAAATGCCAGCCACTAAACACTGCTGCTATGGACAATACTGTAGTGGCTCACATTATGTGGCTAGACTACATATGAAAGGTGTTACATGGATCCATTTCCCCAAACTACATTTAGACTTAGAAAAATGTCAGTGATGGGTTCAAGCAAGTGGAGGGGAAGATTTTACCACCAAGATCATAAAAAAGACACAAATATACAAAACACTTCTTAGATGAATCGGCCTACTGATGACCACCCACATCCAATTCTCGTCCTCTTAAGCTCAGAGCAAGTTAGTCTACCAAGGACTGAAACAGTACAATGGTGTCTGATTTAAATATGGTTTATTCATTCATTGTCAACTACAGAATTCGCCAGGTCCACACTGTGCCTTGTGTAGATCTGCATGTAGCAGGTGGCAGTGTTGAAAGCTGAGCTAAGTGTCCACACTGAATGGGCATGAAGAAATAATGCGGGTTTTGCTGATGCAATTCTTATCTGTATCATTGGATAGTTCCTATCTTTCTGAGTATTTTGATCCCGATAAACAAATACTGCAAATTAATATTTACATCAGTATTTTTTTTTTTTTTTTTTTTTTTTGACAGGGGCCACCTTACCCAAAAAATCTTCCAAAAATATTGAGAAATATTGCCAGTGCTGAGAGCAGGGAAAGCATAAAACTGTTGTCAGAAGGTAACTATAATTTTTTGTACTGGCCTATTTTTAAAGAAATATTGGTAAGAAATAAAGTTGTTTACAAGTCTCACAGATACAATTCTTATCTATATCACTGGATAGCTCCAATCATTCTGAGTATTTAGAACCCCATAAATATATACTGCAAATTAATAGTAACATCAGTAGCAATTTTTAAAAAGTTAGTGTATTTTTGATGGGCTGCTATGGAAAAGAGCACAACTGCACCTTACTTAACTCTCATTTTTAATGTCACCATTCAGAATAACTCCTCATATCATCAAGGCTCACGCTTATGTTCCTTGCCCCTTATAATCATAAGCAGGGATGCTGCTTTAATAACTATAAAATATTGGATGTAGTTTCTCGTCCAATCAATGAGGCTTGTATATTTCCATAAGTTCAGCCTTGTTTCCACTAGTTTTAAGTCCTTGACACTCCAGCCAATGCTTCAATTGAATGTTGGAATAACTGTCAATACACTGAACATCAATCTTGGCCCCAGGGACACTGTCCTCTAACAATAAAACCTTTGATCTTGTAATTATTTTCATCTACAAAATCAATTATTCTATATAGACTGGAGTATCTGGGTAAAATTCTATTACTGATTATATGTATTTTGGCCATGACCATATCTCTTAAATGTAATTCTATTTTGTGTGCTATTTCATGTTTCTTCACCTCTCGTGAATAATCTTTCATGTGTTCTTTTTGATGTATGGCTTGAAATGTATATATCCTATTTGATATGTAATCATCAATGTTATACACTGGCTTCAGTTCTGCCATTAAGATTTCATATGGGAGAATTTTGTTTTCCCCATAACATAGTATGGAGTTTCACCTGTAGGTAATGATTTGGTTACTGAGTGCACATTTAACACAAGGAATCCAATTATCCCAAGTTATACTATGTGGGGTTATCAAACCTCTAGATGTGATCATTTTCTTATTTAACCTTTCTACAACTCCATTGCTCTGAGGATGATTGACTTGAATATTAATTTTGTTTATCTTAATAACCTACAAAATTTTTCTGAGATTTTGTTGTTAAATTCAGTACCATTGTCTGAAACTACAATCTTGGGACTAATGAAATTACAAAAGATTTGTTCATACATCACAAAAGCAACTTTTTCAGCTTTCTTATTTGGAATGGGTTGTAAAATACAAAATCTTGACAGATAATCAATGTCAACAATTATGTATCTATATCCATTTTCAGACATAGGTAACTCTAGTGTATTTAGTGAACTATTTCCTAAGGTTTCTGTGATATGGGATATGATAGTTTACATGTATTTCCTTTCATCTTGGAACATTTCAAGCAATTATCAATATGTAATAAATATCTCTCTTCATGCCTGGCCAAAAGTATTTAAATTGTGCTTATCTATAAGTTTTATCTTTTCCTGGATGAGAACTATGATCACTATCATAAAGTAATTTTAATACCTCTGGTACAAGAATTGTGCTTATCTATAAGTTTTACCTTTTCCTGGATGAGAACTATAATCACTATCATAAAGTAATACCTCTGGTACAAGAATTTGTGGAATTACCAACTGATTCACTGGGCTTCTAGAAATACCCTTCCCACTTATGATTTTTTCTATGCAAAAGTCCATTGCTTAAATAAAATTCTTCTATCTTATACCTCTTTGGTAGTTTTAGAGGAACAAATGGGTTCATAAGCTCTGGTCTACTTTTTCCCAAGTCTGATCTCTTCTTTGTTCCCTTATTATCAATTCCTCATCTAATGTTACTAGTTCATTAATAATGCTGACAAAATTGGTCAACCCTATTGTTGGTTGGCTAATATTCCTAAATAGTGCTTCTGCTGCAATGTTCTTCCTACCTGGAATGTATTCAAACTTTACCTCATAACACTGAAGTGTAGTAAACCACCTGGCTAATCTACCTTTAAGATTCTTATGCTTGAATAAGTTCTGAGTAGCTGTATGATCTGTCCAAACTGATTGGATATCCCAGTATCATATCTCTAAAACTCTCCAGTAAATATATCACCGCTAATCTTTCTGTAATGGAATAGTTTCTTTCTGCACTGTTACAAAGTCAAGATGTGAAAGCTATCAGTTGCAATTCTTCATCTCTTTCTTGCATCACTATGCCTCCTAACCCTATGTCTGACACATCAGTACAAAGAATGAATTCTTTATCATAATTAGGAAAAATTAGAACTGGAGAATCAATAAGTTTATTTTTCAATTTGTCAAAAGCTTGTTGTTGTGCAGGTCTCCAAATGAACTTTGAATCTTTCCTTTACAAAGAACTTAATGGATTAGCTATGTCTGCATATCCCTTAATAAACTTCCTATAATACCCTGTCAATCCCAAGCAACTTTTAATTTTCTCTATTTTGTTCAGTACTGGGTAGTTCTTTACTGCTTCTACCTTTGAGTTCACTGTAGTCCATGTCTATTTTATGTCCCAAATAAATTACACTCTTGCAAAAACTTACATTTTTTCAAATTTCACTTTCAACCCTGTTTCAACTAGTTTTGAGAACACCAAATCTAATTTCTTAAAGTGCTCAGTTGCTATTTGAGAAACTATTAAAATATCTAGAAATACACTGGCTGTGTTTCCTAACAACCAATCTAGTACTGTATTCATTAATATCATACAGGTTAATGGACTGTTACATAACACAAATGGCACACTTCAACACAAAGCCATGTTGTAGAAAATGCTATATAATCTTGAAAATCTTCATGCAACTCAATCTGCCAAAAATATGATTTGATATCTATAGTGCTAAAAACTATGAAGTATATCTGCTATTACTGGTAATGGTGGTCAATCAGGTAATATCTGTTTATCAAATTCCCTATAGTCAATAACTGGTAGCATCTGTTTTGACACCAGAATCAATGGGTTGTTTCATTTACTTTGGGTTCTATGGCATCCTGCAATAAAATTTCAGTGATCAATTCATCTACAATGGCTAGTTTGGAATGGGGCAGTCTGAAGACAGGTAAATAGGTTGAGTTCCTGGTTTTAATTTAATCTGATGTTTTAAAACAGTTGCTTTGGCCAAGGCATCCCCCTTCAAAGCAATTGCTTTATTGTGCTTGCTTCACTAGCAATGCAATTAAACTTGATTCTAACTCAGCACAACAACAAGGCCCTAGTTAACTCTAATATTTCTCCCCCAAACCTGTTTCTTCCTGAATTAAACAGATTGACAGAATTGGTGATTCCACCTCTTCAGGACTCTTGTTTAAAATCTTAATGGGCCTTTGACAGACTTGAAAACATCCTATTTGTGTACCTTTTCTTAAGATTAGATATGGGGAGTTTGTGATGTTAAACCAAATACTTTTATTCAAAGTACTAATCACTAATATTTCTACCTTGTTCTAGTGTGTCTTATAAATCCCAGAGTCTAATTTCAAACTTTTTATCCTAATTGATTCTGGGATGGTTAAAATTTTGGAGTCAACAGTGACTCCTTTAAACTGCACTTCTACTCTGTTAATTGCTCAGGAGTGCAATAATGTCAACTTTATTATGCCACTTTCCACAATTAGCAAAGCTTCATTAGTTGATGATGAATTCTGATTAACTTCTGGGATTTCTTGAACATCTGAGTTATGTTCACTATGTGTATCTTTTTCTTCCTTGTGTTGTCTGTTCTTGAATAGACCGCTCTGCCCTACTTTTCTCCAGTCTAGCATTTATCTCAATAGCTTCTCTTATCACAGATACTGGCTCTAAGTCTGGTTGATTTAAAAATGGGATTAACCTCTTCAATATGAGTCAAATTCTTGTGTGCAGCATTGGATGCCTAATGTATGATGTATCACACTACTTGTATTATAAAATATGAAGTCACTGCTGTATTACTCATTCTTTTTCACATGATCAAACCAGTTCACAGAATTCAGGGGTCACACAGCAACAACTACAAAATATAATCAATACACCAACACCATCTTCATATACCAACTTGCACCTCATGACACTTATATTAGCATCATCATATTGAAGATCTTAACTGAGTTTCAAAGCAGTGCCACATCAACATACCAATGGTGAAACCTTTTTCTTCAATTATAGCCCATAACCACCTATGCTTGGGGTCCGAGTTGCAATGATTCCCCTTCAACTTTCTCAGTCTAGTACTAAATTTTCCTTTACTCCAAACACATATCCTACTACACAGTTCCTCTCCATGTTCTCCTTTGTCTTCTAACTGGTCTCTCCATTTCCTTCACTATCCTCAGCACTCTCCCCTTCTTTTTCATGTCCAAAGTAATGTAACCTTCTCTGTCTTATTCTACCCTGTATGTCCCTCAAAATACAAGTAATTGGAGAATAAAGAGATAAAACCACAGTTGGAACCATATGTGAATTTGTAGCCAGGTTATGATAAATTGGAGAATAAATGACAACCCCAAGAGTGCTGTTCCTTTCTTGTGTTCTACAATTAGGTAAATACATGCTTCAGCATCTGTTGATCACATCTTTTCAGTACTCTTCCTATCATTATCCATGTTTGTGCCCAATAACATAACTGATCTGATGCACAATTCATAACACAATGTTTCTCCTCCTCAGTGGAGAATAACAAAATAGCATCACTGCAGTATTACACATCTGTGGCAATATTGTATTCTGAAGATGTTTCACTGAAAAAATAGACGATTCAAAAGCATAAAACAAAAATATGCTTGTAAACTTCCCAATGTCATATCATCAAAATGCAAATTTACCCTTGAGCTCCTGGGCTGTTATTTATAAACAATATTTTTATTACCCTTACAAGGTGGAAAGTGGACTCAGGCAGCTTGCTCTGGCTATTATTTACAAACCTATAAAATGTAACAACCTGTCTTCTACTCTCTTTACTACTAGCCTCTTACACTGAGGATAGGAGAGATTTTGTCACATATTGTTTGGTAGTTTCAAAGCAGTGCCACATCAATACTAAACTCTTCTGATGCCCCTGCTGCTACATTTATACTTGTCCTGGTTATGCAGAGCCATAACCATGGCCACTATCCTGTCAGATACCCTCTTCTTTATTAGATCTATCTATATAGCAAGAGATTTTTTTCCTTTATAAGGGAGGTTACTAAGTCAGAGACACGTACCTAATCCCACCCATTTCATTCCCCTTCACCACCCTTTTCACCCCTCCCATCTCAGCTCCTCATGGGTGACGGGTCATCCCTGCATCCTCCTACTCTATAATTTCCTTCAGTATGTGGTCAAAAGCTTCATGAAAAATATTGCCCCTCTAGTGGCCCTGCCTTGATGAAATCCAAACTCAGTTACCAATCTCTACTACCATTCTGTGTTTTTTTTTTTTCTGAAACCCAACTTCACAGTTTCATTAGTTTTACTACATTTTATTAGCCTAAATAGAATCTCTCTTACTTCTCATGTTATTATGATCATATTATTTTCCCAATCCTCTGGAACTCTTTACATAGCTGTTGTTGTTGTCGTTCCCTAGACTGTCTGTCCGAGTAGTCCCGTCTCCCCAAGGAATGACACAGCCGAAAGTGGGTTTTCCCACAAATCCTTTATAGAGTGTCTTCCCAAGGCAGTCGTAGCTCCTCTTGGGGATCAGTGCCACCTGCGTAGAGCCGGTGGCCAGGGCTGGTTGCCGCCGTTTGGCCCCCAACTCTTGGGGTTGGGGGGTGGTCCCACGACGTAGACGCTGCGGCTCCAGGACCTTTACATAGCTGTTCATTCATGGGGTCATTTCTTCACTCCTTTCCATCCTGCTGCCTTTAATAGATCGCTTGTCACTCCTGTTACCTTCCAGCTCTTATTTCTCTCAAAGTTGCCTCTATCTTCTTTTTCATGATCCCTTCTAGTGGTCCTTCTACTTTTGCTGTATCTTCTAGTTGGTACTCATTGTTTACTGGATCACTGGTATCTTCCTTCTATCCATTTCTTTCTCTTCCACATCGATTTCTCCTCTGCTATCCTTTACATAATACCTTCCTACCACATCTTGTCTTTCCATCTACTTGGCTATTCTGAATAGATCAGCTTTCTTCTTTGGTTCACTCAAACTTATTGATGACAAAATCAGTCTTAATTCACCAAGTCTTTTCCTAAATGACTTACCTAGTCTTTCAACAGCATAAACCACCGTAGATCCACTTCCTATGCCAACTTTGAAGCCATCCTGCAATAAACAAGTTTGTCATTAATATACATAAGAACTGAGCTGAAATAAAATTCAATTATTTACCTAACTGTAGTACATACAGGAAAGGAGCAATGCTCACTGGGTCTTGTCGCCTGTTCTCTAATTTTCTAACATACCTAGACTCAAATTCATGTATGGTTCCAACTTAATCTATATCTTTGATTTTCAATTATATTTAGATTTTAACTCCTGTATTGTTTGAGCTTGGGCTATACCACCTTGTAAGCTATTCCACATGTTTATACATACATATACCAAAGGCTTTTTCCCCTTACATGGGGGGTAGCCAAAAAGAAAAAGGCATAGAAACCACTCCCACCCATTCCATTTCCTATATATTCCACTCCCCTCCACCCTCCTCCTATCTTGGCACCTCCTGGATGACGGGTCATCCCTGCATCCTGTCCACTGCCCTGGGTCAGAAGCAGTGTTGCAAGACACAGTACATATGGAAAACTGTATTTCTTCACATCCTTTTGATGTGTGATCTTTCTTAATATACTCCTATAACCACTTAAAGCCCTCCCATCTTTAA
The DNA here is from genome assembly GCF_046742065.1 of Oratosquilla oratoria. NCBI lineage: Eukaryota > Metazoa > Arthropoda > Malacostraca > Stomatopoda > Squillidae > Oratosquilla > Oratosquilla oratoria. The sequence goes on from NC_134792.1 coordinate 30,664,768, forward strand.
TCAGGAGATCTTCTCCCAATGCAATCTATCCCCTTTAGTGACCTGAACTCTAATCATGTCACTTCTTTCTCTTTGATCTTTCAAAGTTGGCAGACCCAGTACCTTTAGTCTTTCCTCATATGGTTTATCTGTCAGGCTAGTAACCAGTTTGGTTGTTGTCCTTTGTATTCTCTCAATCTTGCTTATATCCTTCACTCTGTGTGGGGACCATACTACTGATGCATACTCCAGTCTTGGACGTATCAAGGTTTTGATGAGTTTATCATCATCTCTTCGTCCATATAATGGAATGCCACTTTAATCTTCTACTGTAGTCTATATATCTCTCCCACAATCCTGTTGATATCTGTACAGTGACAGGTTGTCTTTTATTAACACTCCTAAGTCTTTTTCCTCTTTTGCTTTTGTAATGTGTTCACTTCCAAAGGAATAGTTTAAGGACAGCCTTTTGCCACTTTTGCCCACTTCCAGTACTTTGCATTTTTTGGTATTGAACATCATTTCCCATTCTTGGCTCCATGCAATAATAGTATCTAGATCTTTTTGTAATATTCTACCATCCTCCTCATTTTTCACTCTTCTCATGATTTTTGCATCATCTGTAAACGTGCTGGCATGGCTTGATGTTCCTTAAGTCATTAATAGACAAAAAACATTATTGGTGCAAGCACCGAACCTTGTGGTACTCCACTCATTACTGCTCTCCAGCTTGACATCTTGACCTTTACTAGTCCTGATGTATTTTTCCTTCAAAAAGTCTTTAAACCATTCTAATAGTTTGCTTTTCAGGATTACTATGATGACATAGTAATGCTGTAATCAAGAGATTAAGAGGAGTTTCATGTTTCATCTTAAGAATCATTCCTACAAATTAGTATTCAATAAGTTCAATCCTTTTTTTTTTTTCATGATAATCTCCAACAGAAGATTTAGACATTGCAACCCTGTCAGCTGAGCCAGAGAATTAGTGAAGGTAGACAGATGATCCAACCTGACCTAGGGCAGTTGGCAGGATACAGGTATGACCCATCATCCATGAGGAGCTAAGATGAGAGGGAGGAAAGGGTGGTGGACTTGGCTACCTCCCTGGTATGGAGGAAAAAGCCCTTAGTATATAGACAGGTGCAGATGATCAGGCAATGTAATCTCTTCAATATGCGGCCCCACTCTCAGATGAACAAAATCATCTGGTATAAGACTGAAACCAGCATGAACATAAATGTTTGTTAGAAACTAGAGAATGACTATGGAGGTACTATATCAGGGTTTCTCAACCTGAGATATGCAGAAAGTTCTCCAGGGGTACTTATTAGATGAGAGCAAACTAACTACATTTACATTCCTATGCATATAGTATCATCATAAATTGCTTGTGATAGTAATGCTAGTGCTTAATTAAGTCATTATAATCTGAACCATTATATCATATCCATTGTAGTACCAATGGAGAATTTGTCTTATCATACCATTCTATATTCAGTATCTGATTAGTGAGAGTACAAATCTATGGTCTTATAACTGTGGGGGAACATCCCAGGGAAAAAGGTTGAGAACTCCAGTACAGTGAGACCTCTCATTAACGGATGTTAATTAACTGTGTTTGCTGTGTTTTCAGTGTTTTGGAGTGGTTTTTGGGTGGCATAGTGATTGCACGCACTAAACAACAGCACCAAAAACACCGCAAACAGAGCTAATGAACGTCTGTTAATGAGAGGTCTCACTGTAGTAGATTAACAAGACAAAGTATGATTGACAGAATAACTCAAAGTTGTTGTTGTTGTCATTCCCTACTATCTGACCAAGCAGTCCCGTCTCCCTGAAGAATGCCACGCCTGGAATGGGGTTTTCCCACAAATCCTTTATAGTGTATATTGTGTTGTTGGTGTGCGTGATATTGTACAATGCAGTCTTCCATAATGTGCTGTATAGTAAGGGGTGAAGTGTTGCATCCTGGCCAATTGTCTGCATTGCTGTCATCCAGCCTCTTCTGGTGGGTTAGAAGGGCTGCATGGTAACTGCATCACAATCTGGTCAGGTGAACTCTGTCCTTTCGAGGGATGAATATTAAGGGGTCTGGCATATAGGTCTTTCAGTTTGTTGATGGAGCAGTGATATAATTATGAATATGCTTGGGGATGCTGGTGTCTGGTGGTTGTAGAGGAAGAGAGGAGATGTATTTGTGTGTAGTACTCTGTTCTTAAAGTTTATGGTGTGCAATGATTGGTCATTATATGACACACATTTCTACCTGCCAGATAACTGGCCAGCCATCTTTTGGTATTATTGTGCATGTATGTGTTATATATTTTGTTTGTGAGACTGTGATAGGGGATTGCATCAAAAGCTTTATTGATGTCTAGTGTAATAAGTGTTCTGTGTGGGGGAGCTGCCTAGTGTAGGCCTTATGGTCTCTTGCAGTCTCCTTCATTCTTATGTTTCAGTTGCTTGAGATGCCATCTTCGTTTTGGTAGAGGCAGAAATCAAAGAAATTAAAGTATGATGAATTTGTCTATTCTAACCTAACCTACCTGACCTGCATTTAGTAATACGGTACCTGTAATTCTAGAGACCATCAGAGTGGTCATCTACAACCTCTAAATCTCTCAACCTCAAAACAATGATGGCGTCTGAAGGAGCCCACTCAACTTCATTAGTTTCTACATACATACATATACCAAGGCTTTTTCCCCCTTACAAGGGAGGTAGCCAAAAAGGGAAAGGCATAAAATCATTTCCACCCATTCCATCCCTGAATACACTCCACACCCCTCCACCCTCCCTCTTATCTGAGCACCTCCTGGATGATGGGTCATCCCTGCACCTTGTCAACTGCCCTGGGTCAGAAGCAGTGTCGCAAGACACAGCACATCTGCAGCAAGGCCACTTCATTAAATCGGCGACCCCCCCCTCTTCGTCTACATAGGTTTAAGCAAAGTTTTCTCATATTAATTTTTGCCAAGAAAAATACTTAGTACATTGATGTATTATTATTTACAAAATTAATATTTAATTTTCTAATGCTATAGTATGTAGGTGTGCACTTCTAAAAAATACCTCAGACAATTTATAGTTTCACCCAACCAACAATTTTCTTAAGTGGCTTATGTGTTTCTGGTGAGATATGTTGTGTATTGATTGATGGTGTACATCATTTCCATCGCAAATGCACAGTTTTCAAGTAATGAATATTTAAACATGCCTACATCTCCCCAACGATCTTGGGGGACCTGTGGGAAATTGGGGATTTTGGGTGGGGAGCATTAAATCGAGTAATGCACATTACAAAACAGGTCTAAAATCAACAAGAACACACAAAACATATATGAAAATACAGACAATTTATAGTTTCACCCAACGAACGATTTTCTTATGTGGCTTATGTGTTTCTGGTGCGATATGTTGTGTATCACGTATGTGTGCACTTCTCAAAAAAATACCCAATAATCTTTCATCAGCCCTATCTGCCATCTCCTTTCCCACTCATGCTCTCCTTGTTTCTCACTATCCAACTTAGTAACCCCTACCATATTTCTCTGACATTTCATCTTAAACACATTTAAACTTTGCCTTTCTAACTCTCTTAAATTTCAAGTCTGCCCCATACAGTGATGTCAGCATAATCACCCCTTCATACAATCTCCTCTTTGCATCCATTCCCAGATGTCTATTTCTCATAACAGAACAGTAAGATTTACAAAGATTAAAAACATTATAATTATTGGAGAAATGTTATGTTTAAGAACTATAAAATGTAGTCTACAAGGTTTTGAACAGCAATAACTATTTATCGAAATTCCTCCTTAGAAATTTTTTCTCAGGAACCGTTTCATAAAAAAGGGAGTGTAACGTGTTGTATATCAGTTTAGGAATTGAAGTGCTGTTACTATTTATCTCATGTGGTGGATTTGTATTGAAAAGAAATTTTGTAGAAAAAAGATCTATGATCTATCAGTACCCCCAAAGAATTTTTCCCCCCAGGGAGGTAGCTAGCCAAGGCATCCACCCACTCCTATCCAGTTCTTCTCCCATTCACCACTCTTGTTCCCCTCTCAGCTCTTTGTGGATCATCCTTCTCCTACCCACTGATGGCATACCAGCTGAAATATTCAAGTTTCGGGGCCATGCTGTGACTCGGCGACTCCACAAGTAGACTAAGGTATTTTGGGAAGCTGGCTACTTACCACAATCACTCAAAGATCCAATCATGGTAATGATATACAAGAAGAAGGGGAATGCAGCTGAATGTGCTAACTATCGCGCAATCTCTCTACTAGATACTGCAGGAAAAGTTATAGCCTGTGTCCTGCTGACCAGACTACTTGGCTACATTTCAGAGTTAGTTCTACCTGAGACACAGTGCGGATTTAGAAAGGAAAGATGCACCTCCGACATGATTTTTGTCGCCAGGTATTGATTGGTGTTAAACAAGGCTGCGTCCTTGCACCCACCATATTCAACTTGTACCTTTCTGCCATTACCCTTCTAGCACGCTATAACACCCGAGCTGAAGACAGCATTGCCATAAACTACAGATTAGACAGAAGCCTATTCAATCTTCAGCGGCTGAAATCTAAAACCAAAGTCCGCACAACCTACATATTCCATCTTCAGTATGCTGATGATGCAGCATACCCAGCCCCAACACAGCAAGCACTCCAGAGAAATATTACAGCCACCAATAATGCATACCGAGCAGGAGGTATGCTGGTCAATGCGGACAAGACTGAGGTACTTCAGTACCTATTCGAACCCCAACGGTGTAACCCCAACATACTCTCCAGGTTTACGGTGGAAGGGGAAGAACTAAAAAATGCGGATGTCTTCAAGTATCTTGGTAGCATTCTCTCTTCTACCTGCGAGCTTGAACCAGAGATTCAGAACCGCATTCGCCAGGCCACAATAAGCTTCGGCAAGCTCAGGGAGAGGGTATATACAAACCAAGATCTGACTGTTAAAACCAAAGTCAAAGTGTATGTTGCCATCTCTCTTCCCATTCTGTACGGCAGTGAGTCATGAATGCTTTACAGTAAACAAGTCCGCAGATTGGAGGCCTTCCACATCCGCTGTCTATAGTGCATTTTAGGCATCACTTGGCATAACCGTGTACCACACGTCGACATTCTTCAAACTGCTAACACTACTAGCATAGAGTCGATGATGATATCATCACCCACCAGTTGCGCTGGGTTGGACATGTCATACGAATGTCAGAAAACCGTCTCCCTCGACAGGTTCTCTATGGTGAACTGAGAGATGGGACCCGTGCGGCTGGTGGACAGAAGAAGAGGTTCAAAGACCAGCTGAAACAAAACCTTGAAAAATGCGATATAGAACCAAACCAACTGGAAACCCTTGCCTAGGACTGATGTACCTGGGGCTTAACCATCAAGCAAGCAGCTGAGACTTTCGAGGAAAAACGCACAGCTACCAGAAACCTCCAGCGAACCCGCAGGCATGAGTACCAGGCCCAAAACCCTCTTCCACCTGGGGACGGTATCCCATGTCCAACATGTGGAAAGCGCTGCGCCTCAGAGTTTGGCTTGAGGAGCCATCGGCGCATACATCAGTGACATTGATAATGATCTTACCAATGTTTTACTTTATAAACTTTCGAGAGAGAGAGGACGTCTTCGTCGTCAACAACGGACTGCCTTAACTAACTAACCCACTGCCTGGGGCTGGGTCTAATGCAGCAAGACATAAGTCATAACATCCACAGCAAGGCCAGCTGCTTCATTTCCAGAGTGACCTTCCTTAATCCTTTCTCATCCCATTGTGAAAAAAAATGTTGTCCAATCACAAATATGGTGGAGGAGGTAAGGAGAGAATATGAAAGGCAGCAGAAAGGAGGTATAGAGTAATAGACAGTGGAAGTTTGTCCTCAACATCCTATTATTTTGAATGGAGATGTCTTCAATCATGATAGAATAATATATGAATCTGGTCCGTAGGGATATCACTAAAAACCCCAAAATATTGGCAATATAAGATTGATGCAGTCGGCATCCTATCCTTTTATCAGATAATCAGGCCAATGCCATGGGGTATGAAAACGGGCATACCTATTATAATGATTTTTTTTTTACCTTAACGTGATTGTCAACTGCTTTGAAAGCTGCCAATTTCTTTGCTGACTCTACAGCACTCATTTTACAAGAGGTGAGAAGCTTTCTCTTCTGCAATACACTAGCAATTTGTCTTTCAACTCTCCGTGTCGCGTAGACTAATACTGCTTGACCAAGCATAACCAGTTTGTCTAGCCAGCGATTGTTGAATTCTTAGCGAACACTTCCTTAGTAAATATCTCACCAAATTGTATGACTAACTAATATTAATGCTATGAGATAAAATAGCCAAATTATAAGTACATAATTAAAAACATAAAATTAAAGTTGAGTTTGAAAATCGTGTGATGGATTTTTTACAATGCATGGGGTCAAAGAACGGTGCTTTATTTTCAGTGTCGGACAATTTTGTACTGCTGTTCTATATTTACGTAATGGTCATGGTAATTTCTAATGTGTACTAAATTAATTGAATGAAAAAACTGATATGCGTAATGTCACTTTGAACGATATTTTTGTCATAACAAAGTCTTATTTTAGATATAACTACGTCACCCCTACTATTGACACGTTTTCTATATAGTTAAATCTGTATCAGAATATGATGTTATTGTACTCTTCATTATGATTCTGTTCAGTATTTACCTAATTTTAGAATATAGAGCAAAGCTTCTGTGGTCTTGTCTCTTGTTCTGTGAAGCCCTTTTCGTAATTTAGCTATCAAATCTATACATGTAGTGTAGTCTGCAATAAAACAAAACAGTAAAATGTCATGACAGAAACTTTACACTGAAACAAGCCCCAGATATATGGAGTCCCCAATCTAACTCTTTTCTCAGCATCATACAATTAGATTAGGTCAGTGGTTCTTAATCGTTTCCACTGTTTACACCCCCTCACAATTTGTAAGCAGCACCCCTGTAAGGACCAACAAGTCTGTTGCTGTTTGCATCTCTCTTTGAAAATCGGTCATTGTTGCCATTAGCATCGTGGCTTTCAGCACATTTACTGTTTGTATTGTTCAGGAAAATACGTTGCTATTGGTACACTTTTATTTTGTATTGAGCTAAGCTATTATAATGGAGGAACGGATTCAGTGTTGGTATTTTTAGCTTGTAATTAATTGGGAACTAAATATACATTGTTAACACAAATATACTGTTTCAAATTACTACGTCATGGAGAATTTTGCGAAGTGGTGATATGTGATTTCCAGTGCCGTGGTTGGGTTGTGGGCCAAGTGGTACTAAAATTATATATATATATATATATATATATATATATATATATATATATATATATATATATATATATATATATATATATATATATATATTCGTTGACCTTATTTCAAAACACGTGATAATCCTGAGTCTCGCTTGAATGACATGCTTTACATGTTTTACTTTGATCGCTAAGCCATTCAGCTTGTGTCTGATTATTTCGATGGAAATGTGAAACTGTTGCCCTTCATACTGGGTTTCCTATTATGATAGCTGACTTTGAGTAGTTATTTCGTATCGTTTTCAACAGTCTCTTTCGTACTGGGGGAGCTTTTTCCTGGCCAACACTAATAAATTTAATGAATTTTTTATGGTCTTTGGTAGCGAATGTTTACGAAAACGAACGGACCAAATTCCTCTAAAAGCAATGGGAAATACGTTATCGTATTGGAATGGTTTATGCAATGGCATTTCTTCGTACTATGCTCCCCCAACCCCCGATCATATTGGTCAACTTTGGGTGCATGTCGAACAACCCTCCACCCCTTTCCCTTCCCCTTCCTGTTCTCAAAACTGAAGAATTTCAACAGTTCCATCTGTAGCCTGCATCGAAAGACTGGTAGCTGGTCAATGGAAAATCACATACAAATTGCATGGTCATGAGGAAACAAATTTATTCTTCAATGGGAAATAGGAATCATGGTGGATTATGCATTTGGTTAAGACATACATATACTGTACATTTAATAGCACTCGTAGATTTTCCAAAGGAGGCTACTAATAGGTAAATAAAATGTAAAATAATTTTAGTTTCGTAGAGAGGAGGGATTTAGTCTGGTACTCAGTGACCTAGGATTTTTTCTAGACCTAACTACTATTTTTTTTCAACTAGGCAATGGATTTCTCAGTCAATAAACAAACAAATAAACAAAAACAACAAGTCTTGGGTTACGTTACGTTGTGATTTTGTCAACGGCCTCAACATCGATAGCCCGATAAGGTTTGGGAGAATTTGTCTCCTTATGATTCGCAAGTCTATGATCTCCTTCACACTATTTTCAGTTCTTCACATAATTTGTTCTTGTTAATTGTACAAAGTTTGATCGTTATCCATGGGAGTGCCCAGTTGGAGGATACAATTCCTTGCTTTTCTAACGACACTTTTATTTTGGATGTCGCGAATTTAATGAGCGTTGAAACTATTTGTTGGTTTAAGAGAAGGTAAGATAACTTGGGATGATAGGTGGTAATGGATATGGAACTGTCTAGTGTTAGCCTTAAGGTCTCTTGTAACCTCCTTCATTCTTATGTTCTTATTCAGTCGTGCATGGGTCTCTTTGGTAACCATGAGTCTAAAGCTCTGTCATATGATTTGCAGATTCCGTTTCGGTATTAAGTTGATTTTTATTGGGAATTTTCTGGGTTAGTGGGAAATGCATTACTACGCGCGGCAATGCAGCAATGTTGTGTGCGCGTGCGTGCGTACTTGCGTGCGTGCGTGCGTGTGTGAGTGTGTGTGCGTGTGTGTGTGTGTGTGTGTGTGTGTGTGTGTGTGTGATTCACTATGGTCTTAGATCACATGTTGGACTCATGATCGACATCTATTTCCCTCCCGGAAGAGAGCTCAGAGCTCATATGTGACCGATTTGTGAGTAACGCTGTGACCTTACACGGATGCACACACACAACTCCCCGCCCATGAGAGTTGGAGTAACGACTCGCAGCGCAGCGATACTAATATTATTTCAGCCCTGTGTGTGTGTGTGTGTGTGTGCGCGTGCGTGCGAGGGCGATAATACACGCACACATGTTTATACTTGTCCGCAGCTACAGAATCGTTATGTAATTTGTATCAAGAATGGTGAGAGTACGTAAACGCAAGGATTGGTTCCCACTGTGAATTAAACCACAAAGATGGGTTCCCACTATCACAGTGGGTGTGAAAACAAACTCTTTAGTCATGCCCAGCCTCTGTGTATGGGATGCTCACCTAGATCTCTGTCAGGAGGAAAGAGGACCAGGCAGAGAAGGAGAGAGAGATAGGCTTAGGTTGGTAGGCTGATTGGCTGGCTGGCTGGTTTCAGAAGCAATACGCGTTAAGTGCACAGCCATTGCATAAGCTACGGATTGCCCCTTCCTCTCCCCACCCCATCCCATCCCACCCTCCTCCCCCTCTCCCCTCCCCCCTCCCCCATTCGAATCGATTTCCAAGCTACAGTCGCGGGTGTCGGGAGCTCCCGCCGTCGCGCCGCTGGGGAAGGGGAGGGGGGGAGGTAGTGGGTGGGCGCGCGTGGGTACGAACAGGCTCCGCGCGGACATGATTTGGCCGTTTTTGAAATCTAACGTTCTCCCGGGGTCCGTGTCTGTTTGTGTCTACATGTGCGTTCGTGTGCTCATGTGCGAACAAGCGCGAGCGTTGGTGATGTGATTATATTCCAATGCAAAGTGTTGTCCGGCTGGGTGTTTTTTTTTTTTTTTTCAAGGCACATGAGACGGCATTGTCTTGGGTCAATTACCAGTTGCGTAAGTCTCATCTACTATTAGGAGTATATGGCTGGCCCTTGGAATGTTGCAAATTTTAAGATACTTGAAACCCAGCTTAGGTTTGCCGAACAGCGTAGGGCCTAGGAAGAGACATTCATACATATTCACATACACCCGTGTGCACACACACACGCGCGCATATATGTATACAAATAGCAGGTCATAAGCCCGCACCCTGTACAAAACGGCGTCGTACGCGCCATGGGACATAGCCGTGAAAAAAAAAAATAGTTTTATCAACCTTTCCTACAGGATCATTTCATGGCAAGGTGAGAAGAATGTTCATATCAATTGTCCTTTGGAAATCAAAACACCATTATGTATCGAAAATGATATTCAGTCAATTCTGCAATGTAGAAAAGAGAATAAAATATATATTGTTGGCGACGCCATCCCGGCACAAGGCCTAAAGGTCCTTGCCCTTAAGTCACGGAAGTGGCGGGCCGACTAATTATGCACCCTCTCTTCCTCCCCTCTTCACCCTCCACCCCTACCCCCTCCTCCCTCCCTCCCTCCAGTGACGTGCGGCCCCATCCAAAGCTCACTCAATGATAACCCCCTCACTTAGGTGCCACGGTAATGAACGAACCAACTTGACGTCTTCCAGGATAAAATAAATGTTGTTAGTTTATATAGAGGAGGTTAAACGAAGTAGATTGTAACCTCTTTTGTTACTGAAAGGGGTTTGTGGAGATGAATGAAGGAGTTTGGTAGCAGCGAGGATAGAGAGGGAAGGTCACACGGTACGGAGAGGGGTTAAGTGCGCCGCAAGGATGGTTGGGGCAGACTCTCTGCTCACTCACCTCCCCAGCAGCTTCCAGGCTGCTGATGGCCTTCCACAATCGCGTTTCACCAAACTCTTACAGATGCTTGGTCGTAGCTGTTATAACCTGGCGAAGATGTGCTTTAGTCGGGGTGGCTGAGTAGTTAGTTGGATCCCCTGTGTTTGAAGTATTGTAGTTTTCCCTCCTCTTCCTCCTCCTCCTTTCTTCTTTCTTCTTCTTCTTCTTCTTCTTCTTCTTTTTCTTCTTCTTCTTCTTCTTCTTCTTCTTCTTCTTCTTCTTCTCCTTCTTCTCCTTCTTCTTCTTCTTCTTCTTCTTCTTCTTCTTCTTCTCCTTCTTCTTCTTCTTCTTCTTCTTCTTCTTCTTCTTCTTCTTCTTCTTCTTCTTCTTCTTCTTCTTCTTCTTCTTCTTCTTCTTCTCCTTCTTCTTCTTTTTCTTTTTCTTCTTTGTGTCGTACAGTTAACAATTTATTTTCCAATTGATTATATAAATATATTGTTTCTGAGTCTCGCATGTATACATTCATCCGAAACCCATTCTACTCCCTTCCCAATTTACTTCTCATGGATTTCCCACCACACCGGTCAGGTCAAATGCAGTGCAGTGGGGCACAGCACATCCACAGCTGGACCAACAGCTGGAGCTGGATTAGC
>NC_134792.1:30683534-30688534 GCF_046742065.1 Oratosquilla oratoria
AAGGTGGCCATGTTTATCCACATGCATTACTATGGAGTTAGATGTCCTATGGGCTTTTACGTCATTTTTATGTTCATTTATCCTTTTATTAAGTCCGCGACCAGATTCACCAAAATATGAAGAGGGACAACTTTTACACGGGATTTATAACGCTGTTTTCTTTAGTGGGATTATTGTAGCTACGTGTTACTAAATGTCCTACTTTGCTACCTGACGTCCTGGCTATATATATATATAGTATATACAAATGAAAGATAGTTATCCAAGTACCTTGGGTTATAAGGTTTCAGAATATACATGGTTATAGTCTATCTGCAAAAACATAGGAGGAGTTCGTGAATAATCCCTAACCTAACCATATCCTACCTAACTTTAACCGTTAACCCTAACCAATTTTTTTTAAAATGAAATATAGTTATCCAAGTACCTGGAGTGATAGGGTATCAGAATATATATGGTTATGGGGGTCTATCTTCAAAATCCTAGGAGAAGATCGTGAACAAACAAACAGACAGACAGACAGAGGCTACTACTGTATTATAGTAGATATATTATACATATATATATATATATATAAATACATATATATATATATGTATATATATATATATATATATATATATGTAGATATATATATATATATATATATGTATATATATATATAATATATATATATATATATATATATATAGTCACAAATGAAGCTACTCTGACCCCGGCCGGCCGGTCGGTCGACTCGATTAAAAGCGGCCATAATACATCACGGCGCTAGTCCTGCTTTTAATAAACTACCGCGCGGAGGAATTGGGCGCTGCGAGCCGATCGAGCCGAGTCACGCCACGTAATGAAAAGCGGAGGAAAGAAGAAGAATCGGCGGTGGCGGCATCTTGAAAAATGGCGGCAAAAGGGGGCGCTTGGGTGGGGTCGGGTTTAGGGGGGGAAGGGGGAGGTTTAGGGGGTGGGCAGAGGCAAGACGCGACACAAAGGAAGAAGTGTGCTAATGGCAACGGGAAATGGTTCCTTCGGCTTGTCAGTGCCATTAACGACCTTCGAGGAAATGAAGGCATGGGCGGCTGGAGGATAACCTTCGTGACAATGGGCAAGTGGTCCAAGGGTCCAAAGGGGTCCAAAGGGGTTCCAACGGGGCAGAGGGGTCCAAGGGGACCAACGGGTTCAAAGGGACTGAGGGGTCCAAAGGGGTTTCAAAGGGGTAGAGGGGTCCAAAGGGACTGCGGGGTCCAAAGGGACCGGAGGTTTCAGGGGACCGAGGGGTCCAAAGGGACTGAGGGATCCGCGGGGTCCAAAGGGACCAGGGGTTTCAAGGGGACCGAGGGGTCCAAAGGGACTGAGGGATCCGCGGAGTCCAAAGGGATTAGGGGTTTCAAGGGGACCGAGGGGTCCAAAGGGACTGAGGGATCCGCGGGGTCCAAAGGGACCAGGGGTTTCAAGGAGACCGAGGGTTCCAAAGGGACAGAGCGATCCGAGGTGTCCAAAAGAACTGAGCAGTCCGAAGGGTCCAAAGGAACTGCGGGGTCCAAGGGGACCAAAGGGACAAAGGGTGTCCAAATCAAGGGGGTCAAAAAAACAAGGACACAAATGAGTTGATCGAAGGGACCAAGGGGCCCGATAAGGTCCAAAAGGGTCAAAAGGACGAAGAAGGCCTGGAGGTCCAAAAGGGACCAAAAGGGAACCTTGTGTTGCAAATTCGAGGAAATGGTTACCTCCTGCGCCTCCGGAGGAGACTTCGAAATGGATGGGCGAGGTTCTTTTGTCATCATGAGGTCTGGGGGTCACCTCACAGATAGACAGAATCGCCTGGCTTAACCTAGAACAAAGAGGATCTTTACTCTCGGTGTCGTCCCTCGGCTGAATAAAATCGTCTCGCTGGAGTGACATCGAAGGGGAAGTGTCTTCAGGGCCTTTGGGGCTTTTTCGAAGTAGTTCTACGAAGTAGACACTCTTCGGGACATCGGTAAACTCTTCTACACGCTTTCACTAAGGGATGAGAGCCGCTTGTTGCTGTGGCCGTCCTGTGTTGCCTCGCTTTTCTCGATTTCTGTTATATTTTCTTAGAATAAGAATTATAAGGGCATAAGAATGAAGGAAACTCTAAGAGACCATAAGGCCTACACTAGACAGTTCCATGTCCATTACCACCTGTCATCCCCATCCATAAAGTTGTCTAGCCTTTTCTTAAAACAACCGATAGTTTCAGCGCTCACTACATGGTTACTAAGTCTATTCCATTCGTTGACCACTTTATTGGTAAACCAGTTCTTACCCATTTCCTTCTTAAATCTGAATTTCTCCAATCTAAATTAATTACTACGTGTCCTGCCTTGTTGTCTTAATATGATAACCTTGTTTGCGTCCCCTTGTTAAAGTCTTTGATCCACTTGAACACCTCTGTTGATAATAATAATAATGATAATAATAATAATAATAATAATAATAATAATAATAACAATAATAATAATAATAATAATAATAATAATAATAATAATAATAATAATAATAATAATAATGATAATAATAATAATCAGTAATAATAGTAATAATCAATAGTAATAATTAATAATAATGATAATAATAATTAATAATAACAATAATAATAATAATAATAATAATAATAATAATAATAATAATAATAATAATAATAATAATAATAATAATAATAATAATAATGATAATAACAATAATAACAATAATAATAATAATGATAATAAAAATAATAATAAATAATAATAATGATAATAATAATAATAATAATAGTAATAATAATAATAATAATAATAATAATAACAATAATGATAATAATAACAATAATAATAATAATATAGTAATAATAATAATAATAATAATAATAATAACAATAATATAATAATAATAATAATAATAATAATAATAGTAATAATGATAATAATAATAATAATAATAATAATAATAATAATAATAATAATAATAATAATAATGATAGTAATAATAATAATAATAATAATAATAATAATAATAATAATAATAATAATAATAATAATAATAATAATAATAATAATAATAATAATAATAATAATAATAATAATGAAATAATAATATAATAATAATAATAATAATAATAATAATAATAATAAATAATAATAATAATAATAATAATAATAATAATAATAATAATAATAATAATAATAATAATAATAATAATAATAATAATAATAATAATAATAATAATAATAATAATAATAATAATAATAATAATAATAATAATAATAATAATAATAATAATAATAATAATAATAATAATAATAATAATAACAACAAGAACAATAAATATAATATTAGCCTTGAAGGTTTAGTTTCCATCTTTGGATCGAGTGTTGAGTATCTAGGAAACTGACGTGCATCTGTGATAGTTAATTCCTTTTGGTGTTAATATTCTTCTGAGCTGAGTAACTTAAAAAGAAATGGCGTTAGTGAGAAGAGAACACTGAAAATCCTGTCGGGACTGATAGGGTTAAATTGCTCTGGACAGATTAATGAACTGGAGAGTAATTGCCACGGGTCAAATGACCGGGGCGTTTGTCTTGAAACGAGGGATCTGGAGTCACTGGTGTGATGGCGTTCTTTGCCTTTGGGAAGAAGCAAGATGTGTAGAGAGATCCTCGCCAAACGGTACTATCGCTTTGCGAATCTCGGGGCGAATGTAAATCAAACAAGCTCATGTGTCCATGTCTGTCTGTGTGCGTGTGTATGCACATGTGAGTGCGTGTCTATGCGTACGTGTGTATGCGCTCGTATGCGCCTGTGTGCCTGTATACGCGTGTGTGTTATGTTTGTGTTTTGTGTGTTGTATGTTGTGTGCACGTGTGTGTTATGTGCGTGCGTGTGTACACTTGCTTACTTAATTGCACACTAAAGGACGTCTGTAAGCGCAATGCAATTCTAATCCCACGTCGCTTCGGCCCACTTGTCATAATTGGCCTAACGTTTTTTTTGACACTTTTCATATATGCCACCGTTGACCAACTGTGCGTAGCCTCATTTAGGAAGCTGCTTCTTCTTCGTTATCTTCTTCTTCATCTTCTTCTTCGTCTTCGTCTTCGTCTTCGTCTTCCTCTTCCTCTTCCTCCTCCTCCTCCTCCTCCTCCTCCTCCTCCTCCTCCTCCTTCTCCTCCTCCCTTATGCTTTTCCTATTGATGTTACTTTGCCTTCAAGATGGTCTTCCTTGTTTTTTTATATATTTTCTTTCTGCCCAATCAAAGTGTGATTTTGTTAACCCTTTCCCTTCATACCTCCAATGTAGATCATCCAAAGGTTTTCAATCCCCCCGCAGTAAACAAACTACATCAGCTAATCCAACTCGTGGCTTCTTGAACATTTCTATTGTTTTATTTCTCAGTGAAAATTTGTCAACAAATCCAGCTTGTGGTGTCTAGATGTATTTCGTATTTCTCTGTGAGCTCATGTCAGTCACATCGTACTCGATGTTGGTTTTGTGTAATGATGAAGGAGTAGTTCCATCACTTCCTTATCTTTGAAAATTATTTGCCGCTATGATGGGCTGGCTGGTGAGGTTGTTTAATGTTTGTTTAAAAGAGAGTAGAGTGCTGGAGGACTGGAGAAGTGCCTGTATAGTTCCATTTTACAAGGGAAAAGGGAACAAGTGTGAGTGTAGTAGTTTCAGAGTGACCAGTTTGATGAGTGTAGTTGGGAATGCTTATGGAAGGGTTTTGATTGAGAAGATAAGAAGAGGAACAGAGGGAGTAATTGGTGAGGGACAGCGTGGGTTTAGGACAGGTAGGGGTTGCGTGGATCAGATTTTTGTGGTAAGACAGATATGCGAGAAATCTTTAGGAAAAGGTAAGGATGTTTTTGGGCCTTTATGGATTTGGAAAAGGCTTATGAAAGGGTAGACATGAAGGCACTGTGTGAAGTATTGCATATATATGGGATAGGAGGAAAGTTGTTAAGAGCAGTCAGGAGTTTTTACGAGAGTAGTTGACCCTGTG
>NC_134792.1:30698534-30701034 GCF_046742065.1 Oratosquilla oratoria
TGGTATTTTCTTCTAGTCTGATGTAGGTATTGGTACATTTGTGAACAGGATGCACATGCTCTTATTTTAATAGCTTTGTCTGCAGTTCAGACTAACACAATCGCAGACACATTCTTCTGCCTATTAATTTTTCATTCGATTTATTATTTGTTATTTATTTCTTGTATTTATTTGTGTGTTTTATCATATATATGTTTTTATTGTTATTCTTGTACATTATACCATTGCTTACGGTAGCTTGCCCACGTCAAGAGGTTCACCATAAAAGCAAAATGTTCATCGGTAGTTGCTGATATTATCCATTCAGAGGGCTGATGCCCCCAATTCACGTTACAACTTAGTCTCGCTACGCGAGCCGCATAAGCCAGCCACATACTCGCCCTCTAATTGAGCCCCGTAAAGGTTACATAACGATGGGATGGGTTTTGCCTCGTGTGTAGACGTATGCCTTATGCAGAGCTAATGAAAAATATAATTTTGCATTTATGGTCCGGAGTTCGTCGGTTTAGAACGAATGGGGAGTGTAAAGGGTTCAGATATGTGTGTGGATTAGTTTGCTTGCAAAAGGTGGCTCATATTCGTCATTATGTGGAATATTGGTATGGGTATGTATATGTACGTGTATATATATTTATCATACATATATTTTTGTGTGTACATTCTAGGTTATTTTGCTCAGATGAGGAGAAAATACCCTCAGAAACAAAAGGGTTAGGAGGATCTTGTCAAGCTTAAACGCCATTCAGGAAGGCGTTTAGATCCTTTCGCCTACAGTCGATTTGTGTTTATTCTAATTACTCGTGACACCTGAACAAGGTTAATCAAATCTCGATTTAACGTTTTAGTGTCTTTACTCGACTCTTAAGGTTACTCTAACTGCCGGCAGATGATTTTATTCAATTGGTAGGAACTCCCATAGACGCCGGTGAGATGATTGGATTGTGTAATATTCAACTCTGCGAAGCTTGGGCTGTCTAAATGATATTTTACACAGCGTTCTTTTACGTTTTATAAAATAATATGTGTTTATGACTCAATTACATTAAAGGGGAAAGGTGAGTGGGGAAGGGGAAGGGGAAGGGGAAGGGGGGAAGGTGTGGGAAGAAGATTCTTTGACCAAACGAGAGGAACCGACATGTTCAGTTTTATGAATCAGTAACATTACATATCCTTACGAAGCTTTCTGTTATTGATGTCCTCATCTTATTGTCTACTTTAGGATGAGACGTATGTATATAGAACGCTATTATGAGAGTGGAATAGATAATATATATGTTTTAGCTTATCGTCGATATAAAGAGGGAAGTGAATTGGCTGCGTCTAAGTAACCGATATCACTTTGGGAGAATTCAAAACAAAAACAAACAACATGACGTCATGAAGTCGGTTGACTTGATTTGTCGAGTCGTTGTGTTTCAGCACCATGACTCCATGGTAACCTTGTCGTGATATCATGTCGTTAGATATTTCCGAAGTGAAATGACATGTTCTTGTTTAGACCTTCAAAGTTTATGTATTTATTTTTTTATATTATATTTATTTATTTGTTTATTTTTGAAAGGGAAGGTGTTTTTTTTTTGCAGAGAAATATTGGAAAATTACATAAGTGCAATTAACGTTTTTATATTGTCCACTAGTCGCATGACATACGACGATAATGTGAACTAATTCTACTGCGTTCAGAATTTTAGGAAATGCATACTTCTTTCGAAAACGCTTTACTACAACCAGCCTGGTAAGTTAGGAGTTATTATGTATATATATATATATATATATATATATATATATGTTGTTTTTTTTTTTTTTTTGGGGGGGGGTAGAGTTAACGTTGAAAGGAGAATCTATAGTGTGCTGACGTGAATTTGACGCGTTTCCGATATGCTTTATCCTCTGTTGTACTTATGGGGATTTATGGTTTTTCAATATGGCAGCGAAGACGAACATTTATCTAGAATATACAAGACAGTAAAAATCTTTTCATAATATCAGAGTACATGGGAATATTTTCTGAGAAAATATCTGGAGAAATATCCTGAAATATGTGATTCACTAGACCAATATTTCCAAAAATTAAGAATTATTTTGTATTTATATATTTGTTTATTTATTTATTTATTTATCTATTTATTTATTTATTTGTTCGTGTGTATGCAGTTATATTCGTCTTCGCGTATGTGTAAGCTGGAAGCATAAGAGATACTGTACATTCAATCTTAAGTTATCATCTCTTACACAACAGAAATTGGTGTCAAATTCCTCTTAGGTTCCTTTCACTCGTATCGACTTTTCGCCGTGCGCGTCTACTACACAAAATGTCGATACGTGTGAAACGAGCTTTAATATTGTCTGGCAGATCTTCTTATCCATAACAATGCCTGATAAACAAATGAAAAATAGATGAGAAGACTATTTAACTGAAAAATAAACAAAGTAAACGAATAAATAATTATTTAACAGAGAATGATTTTTCTGAAGGCAAATGACACCCATGAAATGGTTA
>NC_134792.1:30733534-30741034 GCF_046742065.1 Oratosquilla oratoria
TTTTTATTATTATTTTATCAATAGCTGTCGATCATGAGCTCAAGACGAAGTAAAACTTACAATTTGATATTTGGGTGATGCCAGGTTTTCCAGTTTGTTTTCTTTCTTTTTTATTTTATTTTATTTTTCCTTAGTTTACTTGATAGCTATTATAGTCAGACATGTTTTTCTTTATTTTTTTATCATTATATTTATTATGGCTATTACTTTTTTCCGTTTTGTTATTCCTACTGTGTATTCTTTTATGTGCTAATGATTTTGTTTTTATTTATTTTCATTATAGTTATTTTTCTTTTCATTTGTTTTGTAGCTATATACTTTCGAACAAGCACATTTATGTTATTTTTATGAATGTAATCTTTAACAGCAAAATGAACGTAGACATGATAACTGTTGGTTTCTTCTTTAAATGACAACATTATATTTATTTTGTTCTGTGACGTGCTGTATGGATCTTTCCTGGTCTAGGAATGGAGGAGGTATTGGGGGATATGAGAAGAGAGGAACATTGGTTTGAAGAAGGCTGTGATCGATCGGGACCCCAATATATGAGATCGCACTTCACCAGTAAAAAAAAAAAAAAAAAAAAAAAAATATATATAAAATATATATATATATATGTATATATATATATATATATATATATATATATATATATAAATAAAGAAATATTGAATAAATAGATAAATAAAAAATAAAAAGGGACGTTATTAATCAAGATAAAGGGACGTGTCACTCTCAGCTGATTAAAATCATCCGGCGGCATATGGCACCAAGTGGTCAACCATAACACCTATGCTGCACGTGCAGGTTCCCCGCTGACATGGTCTAATCTGTCCTAATCTGGGCTGTTCTGGCCAAATTTGGGGTTCTCTGGTTTGGTCTAATCTAGCCTGGGCTAGTCTGGTCTAACCTAACTGGTCTAGTTGAACCTAATCTGGTTTGGGCTTGCTCGGTTAAGCCTACTGTAACCTGGTATGTCCTGGTCTGGCTTGGCCTAGTCTAGTCTAGTATAACATTATCTGGCCTGGTCTAATCAGGCTTGGTCTAGTCTGATCCGGTCTAATCTGGTCTGCTTTGGTCTAATCTAGCATGGTGTGGCCTGGTCTGGTAAGGCTTGGTCTAGTCTAATCTAGTCTATTATGATCTGCTTTGGTCTAATCTAGTATGATCTACGGAATGACGTCATTCGGTGGAGGTGAGGAACCGACCCCGGAGGATCGACTGGATCCGGTCTCGAGGGAGAGAGGGAGGGAGAGAGGGAGAGAGGGAGGGAGGGAGGGAGGGAGGGAGAAAGGGAGGGAGGGAAGACCTAACAACTCTCACCCCACCCCGAACGTCTCCACTCCTTTTAACCTTCCCTTTTCTTCTACTCTTCCTCCTCCTCCTCCACTGTCGTTGAAAGTAACACAATAACAACATTCAAAAATCGCCTAGATACATACTTAGACTCTAATCCACAAATAGAATATTATCCCTTGTAATAAAAGATCTGACAGCCCGGCATTTAATTGTAATTGGATGCTCCCCTACTAATCTTCCCTCTCCCCCCTTTACTCCTCCTCCTCCTCTTTCCTCCTTCTACTACTCTTCCTTCTCCTCCTCCTCCTCCTCTTCCTACTCCTCCCTTCTCCTCTTCCTACTCCTCCCTCCTCCTACTACTACTTCTCTTCCTCCTCTTTCTACTCCTTCTCCTACTCCTCCTCCTTCTCCTCCTTCTCTTCCTCCCTCTTTCTACTACTCCTCTTCCTCTTCCTCCTCCTATTCCTCTTCTATCTCTTACTCTTCCTTCTCCTCTTTCCCCTCCTTTTTCCTCCTCTTTCTATTACTTCTCTTCCTACTCCTCCTCCTCCTTCTTTCTCCTCCTACTCCTCATTTTTCTCTTCCTCCTCTTTCTCCTCCTTTACCCTCTTCTTACTACTACATCTTCCCCTTTTCCTCCTCCCTCCTCTTTATATTACTCCTCCTCTTCTTCCTCCTCCTCCTACTCCTCCACCTCTTACTCTTCCTTCTCCTCTTTCTCTTTTTCCCTTCTCTTTCAACTCCTCCTCTTCCTCCTCTTCTCCTACTCCTCCTTCTTCTCCTACTCCTCCTTCTCATCTTCCTCCCTTTCCTCCTCTTTCTCCCCTTTTCCCTCCTCATACTATTACTACTCTTTCTGCTCTTCTTACGCATTCTGCTCTTCCTCTTCCTACTCCTCTTCCTCCTCCTCCTACTCCTCCTTCTTATTTTTCTCCTTCTCTTCCTCTTCCTCCTCCTCATCATAAGTTTCCCTTCACCTTTCCCCTTCCTCATCTTTCTACCACTTCTTCTCTTCCCATCATCCTTCAAACTCCTCCTCCTCTCCTCTCCTCATTTTCCCCTCTTCCACCTCCTTTTCCCTTCCTCTCCTCTCCTCATTTTCCCCTCCTCCTCCTTCCACCTCCCTTCCACTTCCCTCTCCTCTTCCTGTCCCCTCCTCCTTCGCCTTCCTCCAACCCCTCCTCGTCCTTCCCCCTCCTCTTCCCTCCCCTCCCCCTTCCCTCCCCTCCCCCTTCCCTCTCCTCTTCTGGTTTTGGGGTCCGTTTGTTGTTGCTATTTTGCCACCGCATTTTTATCTTTCTTTTTTAGGTCTTCCCCCGACCCCCCAACCACTCGTCTGTATTTTGTCTTTTGTTAAAAAAAAAGAGGACCTTCAACTCTTGTTGCCCTCGTGGTTAGGTTAGGTTAGGTTAGGTTAAGTTAGGTTAGGCTAGGCTAGGTTAGGTTAGGCTAGGTTAGGTTAGGCTAGGTTAGGTTAGGTTAGGTCATTGTCTGTTTCGTGGGAACGGTTAGGTTAGGTTAGGTTAGGTTAGGTTAGGTTAGGTTAGGTTAGGTCATTGTCTGTTTCGTGGGAACGGTTAGGTTAGGTTAGGTTAGGTCATTGTCTGTTTCGTGGGAACTCTCCAGTTCCCGACTACTTTCAGCCTCTTAACCCCTTCGCTACACAGGGATCTCCTCTCGAATGATTGGAGTTGTCTGGTGACAGCAAGAACAACGTACACGGGTCATGGGGAGCATTGAGGAAGGGAATGAGGGAGAAGGTTAGGTTAGGTTTATAGGCCAAACGCAGAGTATGGGATTCAATGCATTTAATCTACATTGGATCCTACACTCTGCGTTTGCCCTCTTTCCTACAGTGCTGGTGCAGTCGTTGCTGTTTTTACTCATAGGTTAGGTTTACTTTTCTTTTTAACCTTTACGCAATACTGTTCATTGTAATTAACATAATCAGTTGTAGATGCTGAGGCCATTAAATAAAAAACGTTAAAGATGTTAACCGAGGAGATGGGATTAATATTATTTACTTTGTTCGCTGGGTGTGTTCTTGGCTGATTATTAATAGCATTATCAACAACATAAAAAATCGATTCAGAGAAAATCAGTAGTTGTGTCATTTCTTGTTGTAAATTCATTCTTTTAATTTAGTACATCTCTTCTGTATTGAGTTTTGGGGTATTGTAGAATCCGACTTAAAAAAAAAAAAAAAAAAAATGGGTCCTATTTTCGTAACCCGTCCCTATCACGCCATTGTTTTCTATTTGCGAACATCACCTCCGGCGCCATTTTGGGAGAAGAATATCTATTCCTTCGTCAGTATTTATAACACGGATTTATGTTTCGTTGGTGACCACATGTCTCCCATCTGTTCGCCTTCCCTTTCTCATTTTTATTTATTTATTTAGTAATTTTGGTGCACAGATGTGGGTTTTCTGTCTATTCGTATTTTTTTTTTACAATCTGGAAGAATCATACATTAGAATCACTTCTAATGTTTATATATATATATATATATATATATATATATATACATATATACATATATATACATATATACATATATATACATATATATATATATATATATGTATATATATATGTATATATATATGTGTGTGTGTGTGTATGTATATATATATATATTTCCTAGAGGTCAGACGATGTTTTCCCTCTGTTGAACAAAACCGTCTCTCGGCAGCAACGAAATGGTTCATAGAGATGAACTTGAGGTAGTTTTAGACTTTCCTTTAGCTTCAGAGGGGGTTTCCCCATAAGGTGAATAGAATCACCAGGCGGCCGCGGCCGGAATGAACAGTCAAAGTCTCACAACACAGTTGAAGGATTAACACAATTAAGCTCGAGAGCGTCCCACCCCCCCCCACGGCTAAATAAAATCGCCTTGGTAGCGAAAACGGGTTAGAATTGTTATTAAAAGGATTTAATCCCGTTCAGGTTAGGATTTTTTTTCCTAAGCGACATTGGCGATATTCCTCTGTGAATTAGTGGCTTAATTGAGGGTTCGAATCCCCTCTGTACATTAGTGGCGTCATCGGAAGCGTGCTTCTCTCGCACTCGCTTAATTGCGGGTTCGAATCCCGCACTCCTCTCCGATTCCCAGCAGTGGCTCTTTGTTACATGTCCCCAGTAGTCCCAAAATCTCATGACATTTGCAAAGGTGACGGCTTCGGCGGCAGCTACTCATTGCCCCCTGGCGTAGACTCCTAATATTCTTGGTATTCCTGCGTCGTTGGTGTTTATTGTTTCTCTTTGATTTCCTCCCCCCTTTCCCCCTTCCCCCCCTTTCCCCCCCTTCCCCCCCTTTCCTTCGTTTCATTCCTTCCTCCCCCTTTTAGGGTTCGCATTTCTTTTTTTCTTTTTAATCTGGTCTCTGCCTTCACCCTTTTCGTAATTGCTTTTTTTTTTGTTTGTCCCTCGTAAATCCGTTGTTCCAGGTGCTGCTTTTTTCCCCAGTCTCTTTTCTAGCTCTTCTCTTTGGTAATTTGGCCAAACTCCACTTTTTCCCTCCACGTTTTCCCTCTCCTCTTTTTCCTAAATCTTCTCAAAACTTTTGTCCTCCTCTGTATATATGCCCTGTGGTATTTATTCCATTTAACCCCACCCCCACCTACCCAAAGGATATTTAATCCAACTATGCGTAACTTAACCTCGATAGCATCTGGGTTAATTCCTCCTTAACCTACTGGAGCCTCGAGTCTCGTGGTGAAGACTTCGGAAGGGTCTGTCGAGGAACAAATACTTCGTGAAGGCCAAAAGGACTCATCGAACTCAAATTCTTTGATGAAGAAGACATATTGAACTGAATAGCTACTGGAATTTTCATGCATACTGTGATGCATATTATATATGTATTTGTATGTATGTTTATATATATATATATATATATATATATATATATATATATATATATGTGTGTGTGTGTGTGTGTATGTGTGTGTGTATGTGCATATACATATATAATTGTGTGCATGTGCATGTATGTGTGGGTGGGCTGGCATGTATTATGTATGAATCTATTTTTACCTGTGGATAGATTGGCAACCTTTGCTGACACACATGGAACTGGTACTGGAATTGAAAAAATGTATATTTATATGTATGTATGCATGTATGGAGGGGAGGTATGAACGAGGGTGATACAGAACATGACAGAGAGAGAGAGAGAGAGAGAGAGAGAGAGAGAGAGAGAGAGAGAGAGAGAGAGAGAGAGAGAGAGAGAGAGAGAGAGAGAGAGAGAGAGAGAGAGAGAGAAATAAAGGGAGAAAAGGGGTTAGGGAGAGAGAAATGAGTGATTGAGTTTACAAAATTAAGATATCTTTACATCCACGACAAAGTTATGTCGTAGCACATTTGTAAAATAATACTGATGACCCACTTTCGGAGAAGAATAAGCAAAAGTATAAAGAGCTGTATATTTCGATCACTAACTGTGATCCTCTTCAGCAGATGAAGAGGATCACAGTTAGTGATCGAAATATACAGATCTTTATACTTTCGCTTATTCTTCTCCGAAAGTGGGTCATCAGTATTATATCTTTACATGTCCAAAGAAACACCATGCGAGAGGTACGGTGTTTCTACGGTGTTTCGGTTGCTACAGCGAAACATGTTTCTTAAGATAGACGTGTTGGTAATTGCCAATTATTACATAAATATCTTTACTTAACCTTAAGTACTATTGTGTACACACACACACCTCATCGATAACATATCAAAGCTTTGTAACTATACCTAAAGAAACATGTTTATTTAGATAGACTTGTTGGTAATTGCCAATTATTGCATACATATCTTTACTCAACCTCGAGTACTATTGTGTACACACGCACCTCATCTATAACATATCAAAGATTTGCAACTATATCTTTCGCTGATGCATTGAAGACATTTTAGTCAACTAGAACCTCTTTAACAGAAGATAATTATAGAGTACCGAATAATTTAACTACAGTATGCAGATATATACTGAATATCGACCAAGGGGAGATATTTTTTCCGTTTTTGAAGTGCTTTGACAGAAGCTGAAGCAGTTCCTGGCGTCTTCATCATCACGTTTTGTTTAAATTCCCCACACAGAGTGATGGATTAGCCGAAGAGGTGACATCACTGGCCCGCTCGGTAGTCCTCCGCCATTTTACCACCACAGTCATATGGAACGATGTGACTCTTATCTTCGGAAACGATAGCATCTCGTGAGAATGGCCTTACTCGGCGATAGGACGGCCGTGTGTTAAGTATGGCACCAGCCAGGTCATTAAGGGAATTCTTTAACGAGTCACCGATTCCCTGCTCTCCTTATGGCGTTCCGAGGCATCTCCTATCTCGAAAAGCGGCTTCCTCGTAAATTGTCCCAACACCAGACCCCACCCCCTCAACCTACCTCCCTCCTCTTCTTGCCCCCCCTCCTATCCCCCTCCACTACCCTTTACCCCCCCACCACCACCTCCCTCCTTTCCTCACCCCTCCACATCTCCCTCATCTCCTTTCTCCCTCCTTTTCTTTCCTCCATCCCTCGTCCTTCCCCCTCCTCTCCCTCCCCTTCTTCCCCCTCCTCCTCCTCCCCTTCTTCCCCCTCCTCCTCCCTTTCTTCCCCCTCCTCCTCCTCCCCCTCTTCCCCCTCCTCCTCCTCCCCTCCTTCCCTTGCTCGGTTACCACCCTCTACTACCCTCCACCTCTCCACCTCCCTGTACCTCCTTTCATCATCCCTCCACATCTCCCTCCTTCCCTTCTAATCCTTCTCCCTCTTCCCCCTCTAGCCCAGTTACCACCCTCCACCACCTTTAACCATCCTCCACCCCTTCTTCTAACACCTTCCATCCTTCCATCCCTTATTCTACCACATTCCATTTTCCTCCACCTCCCTTTACTATCTACTCCCATCCCTCCACTTCCTCCTCCTCCTCCCCTTCCTCCCTCTGTCAGAATTCCACCTTCCATTACTACTTGTCACCCTTCCTTCCACCACCTTCCTCCACCTCCCTTTACCACCTGCCCCACCCCATTCCTCCACTTTTCCACCTCTCCACCCAGTCTCACCTCCAGGCCTCCGTCTCCCATTCCAACTTTCTCTAGAGGGCCACGCTGGCCACACCACCTTCTCGCCTTCCTTGCCTCTTATGGCCACCTTGCCGATAAACATTTCTCTCTCTCTCTCTCTCTCTCTCTCTCTCTCTCTCTCTCTCT
>NC_134792.1:30751034-30753534 GCF_046742065.1 Oratosquilla oratoria
ATAGCATCGAAAGATAACATGACTACTTCGAGTAAACAAAACGTGACGACAAAATCTCAAACTAAAACCAAAAATCGTCGAGGAATCAGCGTTCACTGGCATATCCACTGCAGTAAAACAGTTCATATAGATTAACATTAACTAGCGTATTAAAAAGCTATTGGCACACTGGCACCGTCTCTTCCAAAGCTTTGCCCACCCCTGATCTATTGTACGATATCCAATCAGATTTATATTCCTCTTTCTACAAACACCTCATGTAGGTCTTAGGTTTAAGCAGATTAATGTCACCCTTGTCGTAGAGAATGATCGGCCTTTTCCAACCAATGTGTCTGTGGTAATTAACCCTGAAATTATTTGGAGATATAGTTAACCCCTTTAGTGCCAGTTAAGGTGCCACCGAGCCGATAAAGATAACATTGTATCAGGTAGAATGATAATAAAAGTGTCATTCGATTGTAGATAATAGAAAGAAAAATAAGACTGCATATAATTCAAAGCAAAGGTGTGGCTGACATGGTGAAGATTCCGGAGGCCAGCCAGAACACGTAAGGGCGAAGGGGGTTGATGGCTACACACGTACACACACACGTACACACACACGTACACACGTACACACACACACACGTACACACACACACACACACACACACACACACACACACACACACACACACACACACACACACACACACACACACACACACACACACACACACACACACACACACAACACAGCACGGAACACGACACAACATTCAGCAGACAGCACAACATACAACACATAACACACATCTTGATACACATTACATACAAGACAACCCAAAAAATATAACACAACATGCAACACATAAGGACCTCTTCCCACTAGCGGTTTCAACCGCGGCGGTGCAATAAGAGTGTAAGTCTCTGGAGGCGTTCACAAACAACCTTGCGGTTTTTCCATGACTATGCAATACTCCCGCGGTTTCTGCGCGGTTGAAATCGCAAATGTGAACAGGGCCTAACAGATAATACACAGCGCGCTACATGCAAGACGCAACAGAATTTGACCTGACAATAAATATGAATGATTTAAAGCTGTGCATATTTGTAACTTTGATACGTTTCTGTAATTAATCGAGATACTCGTAGTTTTGTGCAATTGATCGAAAACACCTTAACCACTAAAATACGTTTTATTCTATCTCACAACCTTTCAAATATTTTTGTTTTTACAACCAAACCAGCTATGTCTTTAGAAATGTCAAACATTTGGGTATTTTCATATTATTTCGAGCCTTCCAGGCAATTGTATAGACTCAGGGCTGTCTTGTTTATCTTTCGAGAAAGAAGTCAGGGGGAGGGGGCGGAGAGGGAAGGGGGGGATAGACCTGAGGCCAGTTTTTGAATGTATTCCTACAGACTAATTAACAAGAAAAAATAATTAATATACAACGTGAATTAATATACAACATTCCAGAGAACTTGTAGTAATTAGAACAGAAAGAATAAAGAAATTTCTTGGGTTAAGACGAATAGTAGTGTGTCCATTGTAATATTGTTTTCGTGAATGAAGGACTTCAAAGATATTGACATTTCTTGGCTGTTTAATTGAAATTGGATTATTTAGGCCAAGGAAAGCAAATCAAAAGGTTTGGTCAAGTAGAAAGATTTCATTTCCCCCTTTTTTGTGTTTGGAATTTGTATGTTTGGAATACATACATGTATAAACGAATACACACTCACTCATATACATACACGCGCACGCATGCACACACACACACACACACACACACACACACACACACACACACACACACACACACACACACACACACACACACACACACACACACACACACACACACACACACACACACACACACACACACACACACACACACACACACACACACACACACACACACACACACACAGTAGGCGTGACTGGCCCACAGGGATGTCACTTAAACCCTTCAGACATTGAATACATAACGTGGTTATGCATGGAGTAATGTTATCGTAGCTAAAGGCATGACTGTGGTCCATAGAGGTGTCAGGGGACTTTATTGTGGTTAAAGAGTTAAAAATGGTCATTTTATCGTTGTTTTGCTGAAGGCAGGTGATTTTATTCAGGTCCGGGAACGCCGCTGCATTGAATGTGTTGGTGTGGATGAGGGGCGGTATAGTCAGAGCGAGGACGGGTTAATGACGTATTTGACATATTAATCACTAATGGCGGGTTTTGCAGAAGAGCGTGCAAAAAGAGGCGGACCAAAACTTTGTGTTTAATTACGGTATTTGGTCGATTGGAGACCGCAACGCGGTAATTATTCCCCGTCTCTTTT
Source organism: Oratosquilla oratoria (assembly GCF_046742065.1). NCBI lineage: Eukaryota > Metazoa > Arthropoda > Malacostraca > Stomatopoda > Squillidae > Oratosquilla > Oratosquilla oratoria. The sequence goes on from NC_134792.1 coordinate 30,753,365, forward strand.
CTGTGTTATTTTATTTTGTTTTTTATTTACATAGCTGTTTTTTCTTTTGTTTATTTTTTTTTCTCCTTTCTCCCCCCTCTCTCTCCCTCCCTCTCTCTTTCTTTCTCCATGTCTCTCTCTCTCTCTATCTCTCTCTCTCTCTCTCTCTCTGTCTCTCTCTCTCTCTATCT
>NC_134792.1:30761034-30773534 GCF_046742065.1 Oratosquilla oratoria
CGAATCTCGAATATCGCGAATCTCGAATATCGCGAATCTCGAATATTGCGAGTCTCGAGTATCGCGAGACTCAAATATCTCGAATATTGCGAGTCTCGCGTATCGCGAGTCTCGAGTATCGTGAGTCACGAGTATCGCGAATCTCGAATATAGCGAATCTCGAATATCGCGAATCTCGAGTATCGCGAGACTCGAATATCTCGAATATTGCGAGTCTCGAGTATCGCGAGACTCAAATATCTCGAATATTGCGAGTCTCGCGTATCGCGAGTCTCGAGAATCGAATCTCCCGTACCGGGAGGGGAGCAGCTGCGAGGCCGCCTTGTTGCTGTACACAGAGGAGTTTTAGGCGAACTTGCGATGGTGGTGACTGAAGGAACGTTTTTCCATATGGTCTATTCCCGTTTCGAGGTCCAGCCAAAAATGCAGGGATTTCTCTCTATTTTTTTATTTTCATCCTCTCTCTCTCTCTCTCTCTCTGTCTCTCTCTCTCTTGCGATGCGCGCTGAACCGTCCATAGCGCATTCCACTGCGCTGAATATTGCTACCGTTTTCACCTAAAGATCGGTTCACGTAATGGTTTGGTGTGGTACACCGTACGAAGTATAATTATTCTTTGTAATGTTCGATTGATCTACATATCCATCTGTACATCTTTGCATGTATAGATATGTATACATACATACATACATACATACATACACACACACACACACACACACACACACACACACACACACACACACACACACACACACACACACACACACACACACACACACACACACACACACACACACACACACACACACACTCGCACACACGCATATATATATATGTAAATGTATGTATATATATATGTATACATATATATACATATATATAAATATATGTATATATATGTATATATATATATATATATGTATATATATATATATATATATATATATACATTGGTGTAATTCACACGGCAAACTACGTCATCCATATTATGACAGTCCTCCGCTTTGCCAACGTAGTGGAAATTTGCATTTTAGTCTGCGTACGGAGAGAAGCAACAGAAGCGTCTGAGAGAGAGAGAGAGAGAGAGAGAGAGAGAGAGAGAGAGAGAGAGAGAGAGAGAGAGAGAGAGAGAGAGAGAGAGAGAGAGAGAGAGAGAGAGAGAGAGAGAGAGAGAGAGAGAGAGAGGGCGTTGGACTCTAGTCTCTGAGCTGGAGCTCAGGGTCGGGCTGGCCGGATGACGGCGCCGCCCCTTCGCATCGGCACTCCGCCAGGGACTCAGTCGTCGCGACAGAGGCAGCAGCCCGTGGCCGGGGAAGGCTGACACTTGCTTTGTCCAGCCGGACGGCGAACTGTTGTGGGTTCCTTTAACGGAAGGGCGGATTGTACCGCGACGATAGGAGAAAAGGGACGGGTGGGTTTGTTGGCGGTGCTATTTGGCCGGGGGGGGGGAGAAGGAAGGGGGAAGGGGGCTTAGGCGGTGAGAGAGAGAGAGAGAGAGAGAGAGAGAGAGAGAGAGAGAGAGAGAGAGAGAGAGAGAGAGAGAGAGAGAGAGAGAGAGAGAGAGAGAGAGGAAGTGAAAGAGTGACTGGAAAAGGAGGGAGGGGCGATTAAGTTAGAGAGAAGCTGAGTCTATCTCTCTATTTTTCTATACACCAAAAATGCTTCTTCGTTCTTAGTCAGCTAAGGTATTCACACACTAACTCCCCATCCATCCCACTCTCATTCCCATCCGTCATCCATTTGTTTATATACGGAACAGAGAAGCTAATACATTGGAAGAAAGCAAACCAAAAGACACACACATGTTTGGCTCTATGGGAGCTCTGTCTGTGAAAGAAATGTTGATATTTGAGCGTCTTGTACGTGATGACCAGTGGTATGAAGCGGCATAGCCTTGTTTACTGAAATGTTCACACATATTTAGTGAACAATGAACAAAGGCTTGCGTTCACAGCCAATTGTCCTTTTGAAGACGACAGCATGAGTTTGAATCTTTCTTTAGAAAATAGCATCTGTCACGGCTCATCGAAAAACACTTACTATTAATTCTTTATTATTATTATAATTTAATTAGCAATTTATTCATTTATTTATCTATTCATATATTTATTAGTACTTGGGACGATATCCAGGGGCCTTTTTTTCCCAACGTTTTGGTAATCTTTGAGAATCTTCACTGTTCACGACTAATCCAATTAGTGGTTTTATTTTGTTATTGTTATTATAATTTTTCATGACCCATTCTGATTTTTTCCTCTCTCTCTCTCTCTCTCTCTCTCTCTCTCTCTCTCTCTCTCTCTCTCTCTCTCTCTCTCTCTCTCTCTCTCTCTCCCCCCCCCCCCCCTCCCCCCCCCCCTCCCCTCCTCCCTCACCCCCCCCCCCCCCCCCCTCCCACCCTCACTAACTCTCTCTCTCTCTCTCTCTCTCTCTCTCTCTCTCTCTCTCTCTCTCTCTCTCTCTCTCTCTCTCTCTCTCTCTCTCTCTCTCTCTCCTCTCCGTGCAACCCATAAATCTACGGTACGCCCTACCATGTTTTAAAAAAGAAAATCTAGGTGACCATCCAGCCACTTTTTATTTATCTATTTATCATTAAAAAAAAAATTAAGCTCAAGAATATCTGAAATAGACAGGTACCCAGCTTTGAAAAATGTGTAAAAAATTATAAAGTCTGAATTAATAGATTTAAGTATAGGGAACTGGAGGGCGCACGCACGGACGCACGCACAAGCACCACGGAGACGTGACGTCACGGCATCGCATGGACCACGTGACCCAACCCGATCTGGGTCAGGTACTCAGTAATACCCAAAAAGTTGATAATGTGTAGGATAATAACCTGTTTATTTATTTATTTATTTATTTATTTATTTATCTATTTATCTATTTATTTATTTATCTATTATTCATTTATCTATCTATTTATTTATTCATTATCGGATTAATTAATTAATTAATTAGTTGATTTATTTGTTTCTTCATTCCATGTTTCTGTGTCTCCCAATCTCTAACTTTCTCTTCTTTCTCCTTTGTTTTATCTCTTTTCTTTTTATAACCTTCCATTCTTTTCCTCTCTTTTCTCTTTCTCTTTTTTCTCATTTTCTCTCCTTCCTTTCTATATTATTTTCTTTCTCTTGTTTATTTCTCTTTCTCTTCCTCCATATTTATCTCTATTACGTTATATTAGTCTCTATCTCTAACTCCATCTCTATCTTTGTCTTTCGCTTTTTCTCTTTCTCTTTTTTCTTTCTCTTTTTTCTCTTTCTTTCTGTCTTTCTATTCCTATTACTTAGTCTCTATCTCTACCTCCATATCTCCCTCTGTCTCTCTCTCTCTCTCTCTCTCTCTCTCTCTCTCTCTCTCTCTCTCTCTCTCTCTCTCTCTCTCTCTCTCTCTCTCTCTCTCTCGACTTCCTGTTTTTTTTTTCTCTTTATCGAAAAAGTAAACAGCCGCCGTGGGACACGGCGTCAGGTGTGGAAGGGGTCGTGCTTTCGGGTTTTCAGGCAGGCGGGGAAGGTTATGTAAGCAGTGGGGTGTGTGGGTGTGTGGGGTGTGTGGGGTGTGTGGGGGTGTGTGGGGGTGGGTCTAGGCAGGGCTTGGAGGATATACGAGAGAGATGCAGGAAGTTGAATTCGTAGTTCCAGACACAACGGGGAAAATTTTGACGAAGAAAAGTCGAAAGGGAAAGCGCCCTGACAGGTCGGCAGGCTAGTAGAGGGAGGAGGAGGAGGAGGAGGAGGAGGAGGAGGAGGAGGAGGAGGAGGAGGAGGAGGAGGAGGAGGAGGAGGGCGGATTTGGAGGACAGGGAGTGGGAGGGAGGGCGGCAGGGGAGGAGAGAGAGGAAGAGAAGGAGGAAGTGAGGGAGTGTGAGGGATAGATGGAGGAAGTAAAGGAAGAGGTGGAGAGAGGGAGAGGGGGAGGGAAGGGATGGAGAGAGGAAGGTAGGAATGGAGATTAGAAGGGATAGAGGGAGGGGGGTGCAGAGAGGAAGTGAAGGAGAGGACGAGACAGGGGTAGAGATATAAATGGAGGGGGAAAAGGTGGAGAGAGGGAGAGGAAGAGAGAGAAGGAGGGAGTAGAGTTTATTAGGACAAAAAGAAAGAGAGTGACATCCCCCAAGCCCCATCTCCCCCATCCCCATTTCTCCCAGCCCCAACTACCCCCACAGTACAATACTCCAGACCCCATCTCCCCCTAATCCCTATATCCCCCACCTCATCTCCCCCACACCCCATGTCCCCATACCCCATCTCCCCCACGCCCTATCTCCCCCATTCCATCTCCCCTCACCTATCTCCCCATAACCCCCATATCCCCCGGCCTATCTCCCCCATTTCCGCCATACCCTATCTCCCCCCACACCCCATCTCCCCCACACCCCATCTCCCCCCACACTCAATTTCTCGCATTACCTTGCGATGAATAAACTCGCCTATCGCACGCAAGAGGAAACACTTTGAGGTTTGCCACGGCGTTGAGGGTCGGAATGACAATGAGATGATGATGATGATGATGATGATGATGATGATGATGATGATGATGATGATGATGATGATGATGATGATGATGATGATGATGATGATGATGATGATGATGATGATGATGATGATGATGATGATGATGATGATGATGATGATGATGATGATGATGATGATGATGATGATGATGATGATGATGATGATGATGACGATGATGATGATGATGATGACGATGATGATGATATAGGCGCCACGAGACGCGGGCGAGACGGGGATGGGGGTGGGGAAGACCTGAGGAAGTGGTGGTAGAAAAAATCTAGAAAAAATCTAGAAAAAACTAAAAGGATTCTAGGAAACCACAATCTGTGAGAGTGCACGGGAGACGAGCTGTGAGAGAGAGGAAGGAAGAGAGAGGAAGAAAGAGAGGGAAAGAAAGAGGGAGAGGAGACGACGTGACATAGAAGTATACGCAAACACAGAAACATAATCACACAAACACACACGAAACACATCACACACACACACACACACACACACACACACACACACACACACACACACACACACACACACACACACACACACACACACACACACACACACACACACACACACACACACACACACACACACACACACACACACACACACACACACACACACACACACACACACACACACACACACACACACACACACACACACACACACACACACACACACACACACACACACACACACACACACACACACACACACACACACACACACACTCGGTGGCGCAGTTGGTAGAGCGCTGAACTGCTAGTATGGTGGTTCCCGTAGTACTTGGTTCGAATCCTGCCCAGGGCCGAAATTATTTCGGTACCGCTGCGCTTTGGGTCGTTACTCTGACTCTCGTGGGCGGGGAGTTGGGTGTGTGTGTGTGTGTAAGGTCATAGCATTACCCATAGATCGGACCTACGAGCTCTGAGCTCTCTTTCGGGAGAGAAATAGCTGTCGATCACGAGTCCAACACGTGATCCAAAGACCAAAGTGAACACACACACACACACACACACACACACACACACACACACACACACACACACACACACACACACACACACACACACACACACACACACACACACACACAAATACGCATGCACACACATTAAACACATCACGCACACTCACACACATTAAACACATCACGCACACCACACATCACATCACAGGGAGGAAGCAGCAGATGACGGGAGAACCCTTGCGCTTAAGTCGAATTTCACAGCCCGTCGTCTTTTGCCAACAGCTGCTGTCTTGCTTGCACCCCCATAGGTCTTACCCCCCTCTCCTCCCCTCCTCCTCCATTCCCCCACCTTCAGATCCCCCTCCCTCTCCTCTTCCTCCTCCTCCGTCTCCTCCTCCGTCTCCTCCTCCTCCTCCTCCCGTTCCTCCTCCTCCTCCCGCTTCTACTCCTTCCTGCTCCCCCCTCCCTTTCCCCTTCTCTTTCCCCTTTCAATATCTTTTCCTCCTTACCATCACTCGTCGCCTCCTCCTCCTCCCCTTCTTCTTTCCCTCTTCCTTTGCATTCTCTTCCTCCTTCACCACCCTTTGCCCTCCTTCCTTCACCTCCTCTCCCCCTTCTTCCCGCTTCCCGTGTCCCCTCACTCCTCTTCCTCATCCTCTTCCTTCCTCCCCTTCTTCATCTTCCGTTTCCCTTTTCTCACCTTCCCTTTCCTACATTCCCTTTCCCTTTCCACTTTCCTTTTACCCTCCTTACCCATTTTTCCTTTTTCGTCTCCCATCACCGTCCCCTATTCCCTCCCTTTCCCCTTCTCTTCCCTCCCTCCTTCTCTTCCATTTTCACTCTTTTTCTTGCCTCTTTCCCTTCCCCTTCCTCCTCCCTTTCCCCTTCCTCGCGCCTTTAATCTTCCCCTCACTCTTCCCCTCTGGCCCCGCCCTCCTCCCTTTATCTTCGTCTGTCTCTCCGCCTCCCCTCGCTATTACCATCCCTCCTCAGTCACCCTCCTTCCCCCCTCCTTCCCCCCCTTACCCCAGCCCCCGGCCCCAGCCCCTTTCCAGCCCCTTTCCAGCCCACCCCATGCACACACACAACCTCCAGAAAAGTCCTCAACTTTCTCCATTTCTCCTCCTCCAACTCCCTTCTCCCCCAATTCCCACTTCCTCCACCTCCTCTCCTCCATTAATGAAGCCCGCCTCCATTCGCGGGCTCTTCCTGTGTCTGCCCTCTTACTACACCTCACCCTTAGAGGAGATCCTTCACAACCCTCCCACTCCCTCAGAGGTCATACCCTGGTCGCTTCCTCCAAGAACAAAGTGAGGAGCCTGCGCCAGGAGCCGCTGAGTAGCTGCGGCCGAAGCCATCACCTTTGACCTATCATGCGCTTGGACTGTTGATGGGCAGGCAGCAGTTATTGCCGGGAATTGGAGGGGAGTGCGAGAATCGAACCCGGGACTAAGCGAATGCGAGAGAAGCATTCTTCCAATTACGCCACCATGGAAGCTGTCCACCTCCTCTACCTCCTCCTCCTCCTCCTCCCCCTCCTCCTCCTCCTCAAGGTTCCTTCACGTGTGTTTATATCCCGTGATTAATTGTGTTTTATTCCCTGTGCTTGATTTGCTGAACGGGATTAACCTCTGGATTAACCTCTTTAGTACAATGGCGCACTTTACAAGTCATTCTCTTTGCTGGGACTCGATGAATATCCGTAACATTCTTTAACCGAAAAAAAAAAATCTTTCCCTTCCTTTCCTTCTTTACCTTCCCTTTCCCCTTCCGTCCCTCTCAGTCTCCTTCCAACGATTCCCACTCACTTCCGTTCCCTTCCCTTTTCCTTTCCTTTCCTGAATTATTCCTCCCCTTTTCTCATTCCCTCTTGTCTCACTCTCCATTCTATTACCTCATCCCTCCCTTTGCTTACCTTTCCTTTTCCTTTCCTTTCCTAAATTATTCCTTCCCTTTTCTCATTCCTCCTTGTCTTACTCTCCATTCTATTACCTCGTCCCTCCCTTTGCTTACCTTTCCTTTTCCTTTCCTTTCCTAAATTATTCCTTCCCTTTTCTCATTCCTCCTTGTCTTACTCTCCATTCTATTACCTCGTCCCTCCCTTTGCTTACCTTTCCTTTTCCTTTCCTTTCCTAAATTATTCCTTCCCTTTTCTCATCCCTCCTTGTCTTACTCTCCATTCTATTACCTCGTCCCTCCCTTTGCTTACCTTTCCTTTTCCTTTCCTTGCCTTCCGAACGCCTCTTCATATCCTTTCTTTGCTCTCAATTCCTTCCCACCTCACCTTTCCCCTTGGCTTCCCCTCTTCCTCGATTTAACATTTTTCCTCTCTCGCATCCCTGGTTGCTTCCTTTCTTCCTCCCCTACTCTTTCATTTCCATGCATTATATCTAGCCTTCCATATTTTCCCCCACTTTATTCCATTTCTTTCCCTCTTCCAGTAAGTCCAATTTTACTTCCACTTTCTTCGCCCTTCTTCTTCTTCTCTCTCTCTCTCTCTCTCTCTCTCTCTCTCTCTCTCTCTCTCTCTCTCTCTCTCTCTCTCTCTCTCTCTCTCTCTCTCTCTCTCTCTCTCTCTCTCTCTCTCTCTCTCTCTCTCTCTCTCTCTCTCTCTCTCTCTCTCTCTCTCTCTCTCTCTCTCTCTCTCTCTCTCTCTCTCTCCCTTTCTCTGTTTATATCTTATTCTTCTGAGTTCCCTCTTAGCTTACTCCAAGTGACGTCATGCCGCCCCTTTTTCTTGCCACGTCCGTTTCCGTTCCTCCTGATCTGTTCTTCTTCCTCATTACTTTCCTTCCTGCGTGAGCCCACATCCCCCACGTCCGAGTGGCTTCGTATTGTTTGCCAGAATTTTCCGCTTCCCCTTCTTTTCCCGTATTGCGAATTCCTTGATTGCCTTTCGCGTTTTGCTCGTTCCATATTCTTGATGGATCTTCAAGTGGACGTCGACGAGGAAGGTCCTCCGCAGGGGTACTCGGCAAGAGGAGATACTGAATTATTCAAAGTGCTCTCCGTTGTGCCCTTTCTCCTTCTTTTTCCTGGCCTTAGACCGGCCAATTTGAGTGCCTTTGTCCTCCTTTGCACAAATATATTATCTTTGATCCGAGTTTAAGCCCAGAAGGAGCTTCGTGCACCTCGCTCTCAGAAACTCCCCTTTTCAAACTTTCCAATGCTTAAATTGAATCAGCTGAGGACATGAATATTTCAGCACATGACGTCATACATCGAATAAGGGCTTTCACGGAATATCGACGAGATCATAAAGATGTAATGAGATGATTTTTAGAATTCGGCACCCCCACCCCTTTTTTTTTTTGAGGGGAGAGGTATGTCAACTGGTTGTATAAAATTGGCTCACGTTTCCTATGTCAGAGTGGTTATAATAGATAGATACGGCGAGACAATACTGGAAGGCTAATTTTCCCCATTAGTGGTTGGATGTGTACTAAATAACTATGTGTGTGTGTGTTTCATTATAGGTTTTGGATCACGTGTCTGACTCATAACCGACACTTCTACCCTCCCGGATGAGAATTGAGAGCTTGTATATTGACTGATTTATCGGTAATGTTGTGACACACACACACACTCGCACACACACACACACACACACACACACACACACACACATGCACACACACACACACACACACACACACACACACACACACACACACACACACACACACACACACACACACACACACACACACACACACACACACACACACACACACACACACACACACACACACACACACACACACACACACACACACAGAAGCTTAATTGGGGCTCAGTATTAGCAAAGCTTTCACGCCATAAACATGACGCGATCTCGGTACTCCCTTGTGAGATACCAAGACGCTATCCACTACACCAGAAAGCCATGCACGTATGTGAGCGCATATGTCACGGGGCAAACAACCTGTCTGAATATTCTTATTCACATTAGTTTTCATGGCAAAGGACATATACATTTTCTGTAGCCTTACTCAAGTCCCGAAGGCCTCAATCGAAGGGCGAAACTAATACGAAGAATAATAAAGACTCTCATAAGATAACTGATACTCAGTAACTAATACCAAGGAGTGCCAAGCACTGCAATGGCTTCAGACCTAAGGACTCTCGAAATATGATATCAAAATCTTCGACTTTGTTCTCCTGTCCTGTTGTATAACGGGGATAAAACTCGGGTGTTTAGTCTGCGACATCACAGGTTACTTCGGTTGAACTGCCAAGAGGAATTAATGTATGGAAAGGAATTTGGGGGCGGTGGCACCCAGCGGCACTATCCGGGCAAAGTGCCAGTCTATGACGCGTCTCCTCTTTTTGTGTTCGGTGGTGTGGGATGGAAGTCTCGATCGATTTTGAGGAGTTTCGCTTGGGGTCTCCGAAGGCTTCCCAACGGCACGTACATGACTGGCACCGGCATTCGTAAAAACATTAGTAGGGTGTTCTTCGTGGATTCGTGAAAAAATTCGTTGGACATTCGTGGTGAAGTTGTTGAGCATTCGTGGTGAATTCGTTGAGCACTCGTGTATAATCGTTTTGGATTCGTAGAGTATTTGTGGCGGATTCGTGAGAATTTGTTTGGCAATTATTGGACATTCGTTGGCATTCGTTAGAATTCGTTAGGCCGTTAAACATTCGTAGGCATTCGTGTGGTATCCATAGGCCTACGATGCATCGTAAAAACGTTTCCTCAGCTGTGTCAACGTTTGTTTGTGGTTGAACATTTATATCCCACTTTTGCTACACGACGTTTTCTCGTTATCTGCTCTAATAATGCATAGGTTTACCGAGCTAACTACGCCAGATCAATTTCTTTTTTTATAATTCGTCCACCCCATCCCCCGCCCCAGTCCCTCCCCACTTCTCGTCACTCCAACCTATCGCAAGGAACACCTTAATGTCATTCCTTGGTACATGTGTCTACCCGACAAGCAATCTCTCTCTCTCTCTTTCTCTCTCTCTCTCTCTCTCTCTCTCTCTCTCTCTCTCTCTCTCTCTCTCTCTCTCTCTCTCTCTCTCTCTCTCTTCATTCCTCTTTTACTACCTCTTTTCCTCCCTCTTTTCCCCTCTTTCTTCCTTTCTCTCTCTCTCTCTCTCTCTCCTTACCTACTTCACATCCTTGGCACTTGCTACCTCCAGCTTCTGTGCCAAGAACACCATCTCGAGCGGGCTCTCCTCCCCTCTCCCCCTTCCCTCCTCCCCCTCTCCCCCTCTCCCCCCCTTCCCCCTCTCCCCCTTCCCCCTCTCCCCCGTCTTTCCCTTACGCTCGAAAGGGTTTCTCCTCCTTCCAGAAACTCCCTTTTCTGTCTCACTACACACTTAAATGCTGTAATGGCAGGAGATTAGGTAGAATCAAGCTGGTTGACCTGAGGACGGAGTCTTGGCTGCTGCTGGTTAGATTCTGGAAGTTAAGTAGCGTTCTAGGCAGCTTAAATTGCTCTGAATGTGATAAGGTGGGCTTAGAAGGCACGAGTTAAGCTGCATTATGCATGCACCGGTTAGCATGAGCTCTTGTTTTCTGGGAGGAAAGATCTTTTCGGTATTTTGGAGCAGCCCGGGTGATGTGCCACTGGAGGCTGCGTTATACGTGACACTGTTCGTGGCACTGGAGGTTGCGTTATACGTGACACTGTTCGTGGCACTGGAGGTTGCGTTATACGTGACACTGTTCGTGGCACTGGAGGTTGCGTTATACGTGACACTGTTCGTGGCACTGGAGGTTGCGTTATACGTGACACTGTTCGTGGCACTGGAGGTTGCGTTATACGTGACACTGTTCGTGGCACTGGAGGTTGCGTTATACGTGACACTGTTCGTGGCACTGGAGGTTGCGTTATACGTGACACTGTTCGTGGCACTGGAGATTTCACTGTCCGTGACGCTGACCATGGCAATGGCAGTGGCACTGACTATAACACTATCCTTGACACTGACCGTGATATCATCCGTGGCACTGATCGCGTCACTTCCTTTGACACCGATCGTAGCAGTGTCCGTGGTATTGGACGTGTCACTGGTTTTGGCACTGACGGTAGCACTGACCATGGCACTGTTCGTGACACTGTAATGGCACTGAATGTGGCACTTTTCGTGACGCTGTAAGGACACTGACCATGGCACTGTTCGTGACACTGTAATGGCACTGAATGTGGCACTTTTTGTGACGCTGTAATGACACTGACCATGGCACTGTTCGTGACACTGTAATAGCACTGAATGTGGCACTTTTCGTGACGCTGTAATGACACTGACCAGGGCAGTGTTCGTGACACTGTAATGACTCTGAACGTGACACTGACCGTGGCACTTCCTGAGCGCAAAGCCTGTGAACCAAGCCGCGCGCTGGACCCTGTCAATAAAGATAAATTCAAAGTACACGAGGTCGCCCTGTACAGAATTGGCAAACACGCAAACAAGGTCACTGTAGCCGGTGCGAATTAGGCTTCGTTTTAATTGGGGGCAATGGACGAAGACAAATTTGTAACAAAACTAAACGAAATAGTAGTCCATGACTGGAGCTCAATAGTGTACAAACAAGAAAGGAAGGCCGTGCAACAAAGCTATAGAACGTTGTTTGCAAAAGTGTATCTATCATTCTTGGAAAAGGGGAGTGTTAGAAATTAGCTTTGCCTCATATACTCTGCCTGTTATGTCCTTAGGCAGGGTTCAGCAACATTTTCAGTCACCAGGTATTGCTGGAGGTCATTTGGATAGATCAATGTATATGGCTTCTGATGGAATAGGACGAAAAAAGTAATGTTAGAGCCTTCTTCTATCCTGAACACGCCATGGCAGACTGCCCAAATCATGTTCCTAATGGTGGGGAGAAGTACAGTACATGTAACATGTACTGTACAATGTATGTGCGTATGATGTTCTCCATCTTTTTTTTTTCCTATCTTCTTCTTCTTCTTCTTCTTCTTCTTCTTCTTCTTCTTCTTCTTCTTCTTCTTCTTCTTCTTCTTCTTCTTCTTCTTCTTCTTCTTCTTCTTCTTCTT
>NC_134792.1:30783534-30786034 GCF_046742065.1 Oratosquilla oratoria
TCCCCACACCCACATCCAACGTGCTGTCTCGACGTGCGAAGACCCCTCAGTACCACCTTAGCCCCGTCCCCGTCTCCCATCCCCCCCACCCGTCCCCCATCTCCCCTCATTATGCATTGCAGCGCCTTAAAAATGCACGAGGTTACGAGTGCATGTATGCGAGAAATGGGGAGCCCTGGAAGGCCGGCTCGCTCTTACGTGACGATCTTCTTGGTTGCTGGGGTCGAGTTCCTCGGCATTACACGCATTTTTCCGTTTTCTTTTTTTTTTCAGTTTCTTTTACACATTTTTTTTGTGTATATCTTTCCGTACTGTTACTATTGTTATTATTATTATTATTGTTATTATTATCATTGTTGTTGTTACCGTTATTATTGTTATTATTATCATTATTATTATCATTATTATTATTATCATTATTATCATTATCATTATTATTATTATTATTATCATTATTATTATTATTATTATTATTATTATTATTATTATTATTATTATTATTATTATTATTATTATTATTATTATTATTATTATTATTATTATTGTTATTGTTATTATTATTTTTTATTATCAACATTATTCTTCTTCTTATTATTATTATTATTATCTTTATTATTATTATTATTATTATTATTATTATTATTATTATTATTATTATTATTATTATTATTATTATTATTATTATTATTATTATTATTATTATTATTATTATTATTATTATTATTGTTATTATTATTATTATCATATTGTTATTATTATTATTATCATATTGTTATTATTATTATTATTATTATTATTATTATTATTTATTATTATCATTATCATTATTATTATTATTATTATTATTATTATTATTATTATTATTATTATTATTATTATTATTATTATTATTATTATTATCATTATTACTATTATTATTATTACTATTATTATTATTATTATTATTATTATTATTATCATTATTATTATTATTATTATTATTATTATTATTATTATTATTATTATTATTATTATTATTATTATTATTATTATTATAATCATTATTAGTATTACTATCATTATCATTATTATTGTTATTACTATCATCGTTATTATCATTATATTATTATTATCATTTATTTATTTATTTATCTATTTATCTTCTAGTCCATATTTTATGTATATTTGTAATTCTCTTTTAGGCCATTTTTACTGCCTGGTGAATGGGAGTAGAGTATGTGGGGATGAAATGGGTGGGAGTGGATTTTATGCCTTGGCTACCTCCCTTGTGAGGGCGAAAAATCCATTGGTGTATGTATGTATTTTTTTTTTAACAAACATCCCGGAATGGGTAAACTGCCAAAATCGAGGCCAGGGTGAACGAAAAGAGAGTAAAAAAAAAAAAAAAGTGTGAGTGTGTATCTGCTTATGGAGCGGCTGTGACCCAAAACCTAAGTCTAAAGGTGCCACAGACCAGTTTCGTCTATACGGACTTCTAGCATAAACTATGATAAAGTTGGACAAAGTGAATATAGAAATGGTGATAGCTGAGTATAGAGTTTTTGTTTGTGCGTGATTTACATGCGCACGGCACACAACAACACGAAGGCATCATAGATAATCGAAACTTTGTCAAAAGCGGTGAGAAGAAAACGCCATCCACCCAAGTTTTCGAAGTTTCCCGATGCATGGGATCAAGACAAAAGTCTTATGTAATAATGAAATCACAACAAAAAAATCCCGATAAGATTTTTTTTTTTTTTTTACCCCTTGTTTTTTTTTTATTTCTTCGAAATGAATGTCACGGAAGGTTCTTGGAGGGAGAACTTTTACTGATGTAAGTACGAGTAGTTTAAATACTCGTCCGCCTCTTTCCCTACTTGACTACTTGAAATGCATTCCTCTCCGCTGGCTAGAAACGCTGTAGCGTGGATAGACAGGCCTTTAGGCTGCAGTCAGCCAGCTCGAGTGGTACAAGGTCCCTTTCCCGACACCTGCCAGCCTCTGATTGACTTGCAGTATTGAAATGTTCACCAGAAAAGCATAGTGGCGTATTCCATTAAGTCTGAACCTTTGGTGCCAGGATACGGTTTTGGGCCTAATGGCATTTGTTTCCATCAAGGGCAGCAGAGTTTGTGAAATCCTGAGCCTTTCTCTTCATCCCCCACCCACCCTTCCCCATCAGCGTCACCGTTGTCCTTCGCGGTACTGCTGTCAAGGTTTTAAAAATAGAAATATATAGGTTCGATTCAAAAAGAAAAAGAAAATGTTACGTAGGGTAAAAAATATGGTATCGATTCACGATACTTATTCGAAATAAATTTGCAAACTTACTGTCTTATCTAAAAACGTTATCCAAAAATAAATCTCATGATTACTATTTCTTTTGTAGGAAACTGGTCACTCAAAATGAACGTCAGATAAATTGACAACTTCTGCGACTTAAATATGACGTCATATCGCTTGTTTTTTGTCCCTAGCGTTTTTTTCTTTTTGTTTGCACGACACGCCGACATCGGGA
>NC_134792.1:30791034-30803534 GCF_046742065.1 Oratosquilla oratoria
GTAGAGCCTGTGTTAGAATTAGAAATAGAGAGAATAAGCGGTTTGAAGTAAATGTGGGACTTATCCAGGGATGTGTTATGTCGCCTTGGCTGTTCAATTTGTACATGGATGGGGTGGTGCGAGAAGTAAATGCAAGGGTAATGGGCCATGGATTTAAGATGGTTAAAGAAAATGGAAAAAAATGGGAGATAAGCCAGTTGTTGTTTACGGACGACACTGCGCTTGTAGCAGGATCAGAGGAGGGATTGTGGAAGTTAGTGCCGGAGTTTGGGAAGGTGTGCGAAAAAAGGATGTTGAAGATAAATGAGGGTAAAAGTAATGTGATAAGATGTACAAGAGTAGAATATGGCAGCAAATTGGTAGTGAGTATTAAGGGGGAGAGACTGGAGAATGTGGATAGCTTTATATGCGAATGTGGCGGGAAAGGGGAGACGAGGTGGAGGTAGAATGTAGATTGAAAGAAGCAAGTAAATGCCTTGGGGGATGAAAAAGTGTAATGAGAAATAGACATTTGGGAATGGATGCTAAGAGGAGACTCTATGAAGGAGTGATTGTGCCGACAGCAATGTATGGAGCAGAAACATGGAACATAAGAGAAGAAGAGTTTAAATGTGTTTGAGATGAAATGACTGAGAAGTATGGTAGAGGTTGCTAGGATGGATAATTTGAGAAACGAGGAGGAGAAGAGGAGGGCGGGGGTAGAAAAGGGAGTTGATAGATAAGGTTAAAAAAAGTATTTGGATGATTTGGACATATGTAAAGAATGAGTGAAGAAAAATTAGTAAAAGAGGTGTGGAAGGTAGAGGTGGAAGGCGTGAACATAAGGCGGCGACCAAGGATGAGATGGATGGATGGGGTAAAAGGGGCATTGGGAAAGAGGGGAATGTCTGTTGAGGAAGGAAGGGAGAAGACAGGAGATAGGGGTGAGTGGGGAATGTTTGTGTATGGAGGATGCTGTGATGTATTTTAGGGAGAGAGTGGGCGATGGAAAGGTGAGGGAGTATGTGTGAATTATATTTTGACGCAGCCCAAAGGGATTTCGCCCCGTCTTCTCCTTTTCTGCATGAGGGGACGGAGAGACGGGTCCCCGATTTAATGAACCAGCCTTGCTGTGGATATGATGTGTCTTGCTACATTGCTTCTGACCCAGGACAGTGGGCGAGATGCAGGGATGACCCGTCATCCAGGAGGAGCCAAGAAAAGAGGGAGGGAGGGAGGGATGATGAATGGGAGTGGACAAGGAGGGGATGAAATGGGTGGGAGTGAATTTATTATCCTCATCGTTATTGTTATTATGTGTAATGAGGAAGGGTGATTGCATGGGAGCTTGCTCGGAAAAACCGTGAAGGGGATTGGCGAACGCGCGTGAGTGAAGCTACGCGTCCCCTGGTGTGTGCTCCAATTGTTGTTGTATTGGCTATTAAATTATAACTTTTTATTATTGTTATAATTATTCTAAGTAAAAGAACTGTTTCATCTTTATTTTTTATTTTTTTATTAAAGGATTCTTCTTCTGCTTCTTCTTCCTCTTCTCCTCCTCCTCCTCCTCAATAAAGTTAACGGCGACCACAGAGGCAGCGTTCAGCTTTTGGTCTCCTATTTCCGAACCTCTCGACTTGTTTCTCCTGAGTCAGCCTCTGATGAAGGAGAAGAAGAAAGAGAGACACGGACTCTCTTACACACTTCCTCCCCACTTGAATGATAGACAGCAACACATAAGTTCCGTCATATGATCTGCTTGGGTCAGATTGAAGACCTCCTGAACGTGTACTCCCATGGGGGGGGGCATGCACAGAAGGTGAGGAGCCTACGCCAGGAGGTGCTTAGTAGCTGCAACAGAAACCGTCACACTTCCTCCCCACTTGAATGATAGACAGCAACACATAAGCTCCTTCATATGATCTGCTTGGGTCAGATTGAAGGCCTGAACGTATATGCCCATAAGGGGGCATGCACAGAAGGTGAGGAGCATACGCCAGGAGGTGCTTAGTAGCAGCAACAGAAACCGTCACCTTTGCCCTATTGTGCGCTTTAGGGACTTATGATGCTATAGTCACTGCTGGGACTCGGAGATAAGTGCGGGACTCGAACCCACAACTAAGCGAATACGAGATCAGCATATTACCGATTACGCTACCAGTGCACGAGGGGGGGGGGCAGTCAAGCGTTTCTTTCAGTCAATCTTTTAAATTGAGTTTTGAGGTTGCAGCTGGCTCGACACGTAACCTCGTGACCTGACTTGACCTATGTCAGGCCCGAGTTGAAAGTAGTTCTATGCAAAGGCAAGCCAGATTACGGTAGTTACGTCTGAGACATCGGGTCTGATTTCTTTAAGAAGCTCCCGTTGGAGAAACGAGAAAATGAAAAGACTCAGACCTTCCAAAGTTTGCAAATCCTCTTTGGCCTCGATAACCCCCCCTCCCCCCACACCCTCCCCCCCTTGATCCAGTCCTCCTTCCCCCCCCCCAACCCGAGTGCCACCATCATTAGTCCAATCTCTTCAACTTTCCGCCCTCCCGCTGTCTCAAAGCCTCCAGCCGACTTCGATTCCATAGTCATCGTGTTAGAGATCTCCATCGCCACTGGCCCCTCCCCCACATCTGCCCCCCCCCCCTCTCTCTCTCTCTCTCTCTCTCTCTCTCTCTCTCTCTCTCTCTCTCTCTCTCTAGCGTCCTCTCACTCTCTGCCACGGTCACACTTTCATCTTCTTCGCGCGTTCTTAATCTCATCTCGCCTCACTCGCCGTTTTTCTCTCCTCGGTTGGATTCTCCTTTCTCCCCACCTCTTTATCTTCTCTCTCTCTCTATCTATCGCTCTCTCTCTCTCTATCGCTCTCTCTCTCTCTCTATCTCTCTCTCTCTCTCTCTCTCTCTCTCTCTCTCTCTCTCTCTCTCTCTCTCTCTCTCTCTCTCTCTCTCTCCCTCTCTCATTCACTGTCTCACTCCCTCCTTCCCCCCCTCTCTCTCTCACTCTCTCTCTCTCTCTCTCTCTCTCTCTCTCTCTCTCTCTCTCTCTCTCTCTCTCTCTCTCTCTCTCTCACTCTCTCTCTCACTCTCTTGCACGGGCGCTCATATTTCATAAAGCATTTTGAAGTGTAAGGGTTTTCTACTCTCGATATTTCTATTTAGCAATATATATATATATATATATATATATATATATATATATATATATATATATATATATATATATATATACATATATATATGTGTGTGTGTGTAAAAGACGAGATGAAATGTTCGCCGAAATTGTCTGATTGTGAAGTTGTATCCACTCGTGTGTATGTGCGTATTCTTGTGAGTGTTCCCTCAGGTATGTATGTGCGTGTGTTTGCATCTGGATGTGTGTGTATGCATGTGTTTGTGTGAGTTCGTGCACGTGCGTGTGTTTATAGATAACCTTCGTTTGTTCATTTTGAGCAAAATAAAGATCCTGTTCTTGGCAAAAAAAAAAAAAAAGTCTCTCGACAAAGGGTTGAGACTAAGTCGATCTCGTATACTCCCAAAATCTTTAGAATGATTTAACCTAAGAACGTGAGAACAGAGGAGACTACAAGAGACCATAAGGTCTAAACTAGATAATTCCATGTCCATTATTACTTGTCATATCCATCTATAAAATTCTCTCTTTTTCTCTTAAACCGACCTCTTGTTACTGTCCTCTCTACATGGTTACTAAGTCTATTCCATTCGTTAGGCACGTTACAACTTTTACAACTTCTAGATATCGCCAAGGCATTTTGTTCAACTGAAGGAACGCTTCAAGGCATAGTGTTGACATTTTGTATCTTCCCTTCCTTAAATCTCCGTTTTTAAACATCTTTATGTCACCAACTGTTGAAATATTCAAGAAATATTTCGACGTTTACTTAACTACAAATCCTCAATTATGATGATTTGCTCCTGTACAGTAGTAGTGGTAATAATGATAATAATAATAATGATAATAATAATAATAGTAATAATGATAATAATAATAATGATAATAATAATGATAATAATAATAATAGTAATAAGGATAATAATAATAATAATAATAATAATAATAATAATAATAATAATAATAATAATAATAATAATAATAATAATAATAATAATAATAATAATAATAATAATAATAATAATAATAATAATGATGATAATGATAATAATAGTAATAATAATAATAATAATAATAATAATAATAATAATAATAATAATAATAATAATAATAATAATAATAATAATAATAATAATAATAATAATAATAATAATAATAATAATAATAATGATAATAATAATAATAATAATAATAATAATAATGATAATAATAACAATAATAATAATAATAATATCAATAATAATAATAAAAATAACAATAATAATACTAATAATAATAAGAGGAAGAAGAAGAAAAAAAGAAGAAAAAGAAGAAGAAGAAGAAGAAGAAGAAGAAGAAGAAGAAGAAGAAGAAGAAGAAGAAGAAGAAGAAGAATGAAGTAAAATATAAAAACTATTTCAGTATTAGATTAGGTTATGTACCGAATCGACTATGTAAGGACCAATAGGTCCTGTTGCTATTTATTTTTCCATGTAACTCTACGTAACTCTTCAGCGCGATTTTGTCTTTAGTGTTGTCTTCGATGAGTTAATAGAATCGACTGAAAGGATCAAGTTTAAGTTAACTCGGCTTCTCGAAGTACGACGTTCTTCAGCGAAGTCGGGTCGTGCTTTGTGTGAGCGCGCAAGTGCTCCTACGATCTGAGTTCGGTTCCTGAGCTATGGCGTCCATTTTGCGAGACCCGAGTCCGTTTCAGTTCGAGTTGGCACAACGTTGACGTCTTGACGAGAGGACCCGGAGTCCCAGACACTCCAGCCTGTGTAGTTTGGGCAATGCTTTAGAGTGGCCAAGGGGGGTGAAGATAAAGCCTCTTCGGATTTTGTATTTATCTAAACGAAGCAGTTCGGGATATTTACAGATCGGGAATGTATGAGGAGAGTCCCCAGGTGCTTCCTCTAAGGGAGAGCCCCCTCTTTGGGACATAGTCCCCCTGGTTATATACACAAGACGATGATGAGTGCGAAGAAGAAGAAGAAGAAGAAGAAGATGAGGAAGAGCTGAAGACTGAAACAATGGTATCATTTGCGAGGGTACTCAGCCGTTGAGATCAATAGCAGCGGGCGAGATGAGAGCTCTCCCCCATTCCCCCAATCTACCCCCCCCCCGCCTTCCCCCATCCCGAAGAACTAGGTACACCATTAGGACCCCGCAAGTAAGGACTCAAGATTTCCGTCACGTTTTTGGAATAATTTCAAAGCTTTGGAAATATTTCTTGATAATGTATTGTATTTGGCAAGTTCTCGGGGAAACACGTGCATCACTACGGCCCTGCGTCTCTGGAATATAGAAACGCTGGGGAAGACACGAAGGAGAGGGCGAAGGAGATTGAAAAGCCTGGAAGGGGTGCATACGAGGTGGGAGAAAAGTTCATGGGACAGAGAGAGAAAGAGAGAGGGAGAGGGAGAGAGAGAGAGAGAGAGAGAGAGAGAGAGAGAGAGAGAGAGAGAGAGAGAGAGAGAGAGAGAAGGGGGCACAAGGAGGGAGAGGAAAGGAGAAAGGAAGGGCAAGAGGAAGGGGAGAGGCAAGGCGAGGAAAGGGAAGAGGGAGGGCGACTGGAAGGGAGAGAGGAAGGGCAAAAAGGAAGAGAGAGAAACAGGGAAACAGAGGGAAGGGGAAAGTAGGAGGGTAAATGGAAGGGAGAGAGAGAGGGAGGGTAAGATGAAGGGAGAGAGAGAGAAAAAGGGAGAAAGAGAGTGAAGGAGGGCGAGAAGGAGAGATTGAGTGAGGAAGGGCGGAGGAAGGAAAAAAAAAGGAAGAGAGAGAAAGGTAGAGAGAGAGAGAGCAAGAGGAAGGGAGAAATGGAAAGCAAGACAGAGGAAGGGAGAGAGAGAGAGAGAGAGAGAGAGAGAGAGAGAGAGAGAGAGAGAGAGAGAGAGAGAGAGAGAGAGAGAGAGAGAGAGAGAGAGAGAGAGAGAGAGAGAGAGAAAGAGAGAAGACAAGAGGAAGAGAGAGATGGAGAGTGAGAGAGATAGTAAAGGAGAGCGAGCGGAGAGATTGAGTTGGGGGGCGAGAGAAAAAGAGAGATAGTATGCGAGAGAAAGAGAGTGGGAGTGTCCGCTTAGGGAAGGTCGTGGAGATCCGAGCACTAGAGAACAGCTACAAGGGCTTATTTAGACGGATACGAGTGTTTAAGGACTTGTGACATGAGGTCTTCAGTTTTTGTGGAACTGAAATGATCTGGAGAAAGATCAGAGGACTTATATTTTGGAACGATGACTTCGAAGTCCGTAAGTCTTGTAAAAGAGTTCGAAGTCATCGTTGTTGGGTATGGGACCTTGAAAGGCTAGGTTGGCCTTTACACGGCCACTGCGGCGTGTAATTGAAATGTATTCTGAATCCATGACAATTGCGCGTGAAGTTCTAAGAACTGTAGGCTCGGTCCGAGGGACCTCCCGAACTCAAGCGACTCGTTCTCGGAGGTTTCTTGAATCTCTTACAGAGAAGGCTGAGGAATTTTTGGATTTCGGATGAATGGCTTCGAGAGTTGTCGCCATGAAACGAACGGTTTTGGAAGTTCCGGGGGGAAGTATGAAGCAGTGGAAGGGATGGACCTGTCGCCAGTGGACAGAAGTCGCGACGATGTTGAAAGTTGCATTGATTGGGACGGAAGTCTTGTCGCGATTGAGTTTAAAGTGTTTGGAGTTGCAGGGAAGGAGGACGAGGGCGCTTGTGAAGTCGGAGCGAAAAGGATGAATGTTCTAAGAGAGGAGGAGGAGGAAGAGGAGGAGGAGGAGGAGGGGGAGGAGGAGGAGGAGGAGGAGGAGGAGGAGGAGGAAGAGGAGGAGGAGGAGGAGGAGGTACGGTTCAAAGGTTCCGGGATTGTAGAAATGTAGTGATGTGGACCCTGAGTGTTGTAGCAACGGTATAGCAAGTGTTGGAGGTTGTGGCGGTGATGGTGAAGGAACGGAGGAGGACATAAAGAAAGAGGATGAGAAATGGAAAGAGGAGAAAAGGGAGGAATAGCAACATTAGGATTAGTATTAGGAACGAGAGGATGAGGATGGGGAGAGTGGAGGGAAGGAAAGAATATAGTGATAGTAATGATTGTAGTGGTGGTAAGGAGTCTTGTTGGTGATACTGGTGGTGGTGATTTTTTCGGTGGTGATGGTAATAATGATACTGGTGGCAGTGGTGGTGATACTAGTGATGGTGGTGGTGATGGTGATGCTCGTGATGGTGATGGTGTTGGTGTTATAGAAAGAGGAGGACAGGAACCGGCCGGTACTGAGTGGGGGCACCGCCGACTCTAAGACCCAAAAGTAAAAGTAGGTTTCCGCTTCTAGGGGGGGGGGGGAATGAGGTGTCGTGAGAACTGTGGAGGAATGCCCGAGTTGAGGTGAGGAGGAAGAGGAAGAGAAAGAGAAAGAGGAGTGGGGAGGAGGAAAAGAAATGGAGAGGAGAGAGGGGAAATAGAAGAGGACTGGAGATGAGAAAAAGGAATGGGGAGGAGGAAGAGGAAGAGAAAGGGAAAGAGGAGTGGGAAGGAGGAAAAGGAATGGAGAGGAGGAAGGGGAAATGGAAGAGGACTGGAGAGGAGAAAGAGGAGTGGGGAGGAGGAAGAGGAAATGGCATAGGAAGGAGGAAGAGGAAGGGGGAGGAGGAAGAGGAATGGGGAGGAGGAAGAAGATGAGGAATGGGTGTGTGTGGATGAAAGAGAGAGAGAAGAGTGGGGGTTTAGGGGAGGAGTGGAGGGTACGAGGAGAGTGTGGGTGGGTGAAAGAGAGAAGGATGAGGAATGGGGGATGCAAGAAGAGTGTTTGAATGTGTGTGTGCGTGTGTGTGTATTTACCTAGTTGTGTCTTACGGGAAGGGGAGCTATGCTTGTGGTACCCCGCCTTTGTATCTCGCAGTGTCTAGTTTGCTCTTAAATTCGTGTATGGTATTTGCACACGCTATTGTCTTGTCCAGCTTGTTCCAAGTGTCCACCACTCTGTGTGGAAATCTATTTTTCTTCAGATCTCTTCTATAACTATCCTTTTTGATTTTCTTTCCATGTCCTATTGTGTTTCTCTTGTCCCAATTTAGTAAGTTCTCTCTATCAAATATTTCTGTGCCTTTCATGATTCTATAGATGATCAGTAGGTCGCCTCTCTCTCTTCTTTGTTCCAAAGTCGGTAACTTCAACTTAGTTGGTCTCTCTTCATATGACAGGTTTGAAAGTGCTGGGGGTATTTTCGTGGTTGCTCTCTGGATTCTTTAAATTTTCTTTATATTCTTTTAAGGTACTGGGTGACCATAATATCGCAGCATACTCCAGTCTAGGCCTTATTAATGAGACTAATATTTTTTTAAATAATTTCTTCGTCCAAATAGGTAAACGCCACTTTTATTGATCTTAGCAAGCTATAAGATTCTCCGACAATTTTGTTTATTTGTTTATCAGAGGAAAAGTCGTTTGAGATAATTACTCCCACTTTCTTTACCTCTTTAGTTCCAATTGCATATTGTCCTGATATTCTTTTTTTCTTTTACCGAACTCTATTATGCTACAAGTCTTAATGTTGAAGTCCACTTCCCACTTCTGACTCCATTTCCAAACCTTATTTAGGTCTCTCTGTAGTGATCTGCAGTCCGTTTCGGTTTTCATTTTCCTTAACAATTTAGCATCATCTGCAAAGAACCTCATGTGTGTGTGTGTGTGTGTGTGTGTGTGTGTGTGTGTGTGTGTGTGTGTGTGTGTGTGTGTGTGTGTGTGTGTGTGTGTGTGTGTGTGTGTGTGTGTGTGTGTGTGTGTGTGTGTGAGAGAGAGAGAGAGAGAGAGAGAGAGAGAGAGAGAGAGAGAGAGAGAGAGAGAGAGAGAGAGAGAGAGAGAGAGAGAGAGGGAGAGAGAGATAAAGATAGATAGATAGATAGATAGATAGATAGATAGATAGAATAGATAGATAGATAGAGAGAGAGAGAGAGAGAGAGAGAGAGAGAGAGAGAGAGAGAGAGAGAGAGAGAGAGAGAGAGAGAGAGAGAGAGAGAGGGAGGGAGAGAGAGAGAGATAGAGATAGATAGATAGATAGATAGATAGATAGATAGATAGATAGATAGATAGAGAGAGAGAGAGAGAGAGAGAGAGAGAGAGAGAGAGAGAGAGAGAGAGAGAGAGAGAGAGAGAGAGAGAGAGAGAGAGAGAGAGTGCACAACTCAAGAGTGCCTGAGAAGCCAGAATCGTTTTTGGGAAGTACGAAGGTGTTGTTGTGGAGTACAGGTAGAAATGCATGGAACTGTGGAGACTTCATAGGAGTATGAAGGAGTATAGGAAGTTGCACTGATTAACTAACTGTTAGTCCTGTCCTGAGCAGAATGATTTGACGTTACCCTGAATAGAAGAATTTTTACTTTGTAAGGATCTATATAAGTTCCTTAGTTTGAGTTTTTTAGGAGCGTATATGATCGTGAAGGAAGTTTGAGAAATGTTATAAGATTTGATTAATTTATTTATTTATTTTTTCTTCAGTTTGTGAAATAAGAACACAAACTGAAGGATATGGGATGTTATGAGGATGATCCAGAAAGGCGAAAATAAATAAATCAATAAATCAAGCGAAACGTGATAGATAAGGTTTGAGAAGAATAAAGAAGAAAACGTATCAACCTTGTATGAAGTGAACGTGATTTTGAATGATTATCTTCGAAGCAAAAAGTGTAAGGCTTCACGGGTCTCCAGGTTTCTCGAGAATCCTCGAAGTTGCTTGAGGCTCTTCGAAGCTCCTTAAGAGTTTTCAAAATTCCTCGAGGTTCCTCCAAGTTCTTCGGGGTTCTTCGAAGTTCTTTGAGGTTCTTTGGAAGTTCTTCGAAGTTCCTCGGAAGTTCTTTGGGGGAATCTCGTAGTTCTTTGAGATTCCTCGGAAGTTCTTCGAGGTTCCTCGGAAGTTCTTCGAGGTTTCTCAGAAGTTCTTTGAGGTTCCTTGGAAGTTCATTGAGGTTCCTTGGAAGTTCTTTAAGGTTCCTTGGAAGTTCTTCGAGGTTCTTCGAAAGTTCTTTGAGGTTCATCGGAAGTTCTTCGAGGTTCCTCGGAAGTTCTTTGAGGTTCCTCGGAAGTTCTTTGAGGTTCCTCGGAAGTTCTTCGAGGTTCCTCGGAAGTTCTTTGAGGTTCCTCGGAAGTTCTTCGAGGTTCCTCGGAAGTTCTTCGAGGTTCCTCGGAAGTTCTTCGAGGTTCCTCGGAAGTTCTTCGAGGTTCCTCGGAAGTTCTTCGAGGTTCCTTGGAAGTTCTTCGAGGTTCCTCGGAAGTTCTTCGAGGTTCCTCGGAAGTTCTTCGAGGTTCCTCGGAAGTTCTTCGAGGTTCCTCGGAAGTTCTTCGGGGTTCCTCGGAAGTTCTTCGAGGTTCCTCGGAAGTTCATCGAGGTTCCTCGGAAGTACTTTGAGGTTTCTCAAAGTTTCTCGAGGCTGAATAAAACCGTATGACATTAGCCAGTGCTAATCGGCAAGTGTGCATTTCAATGTGTATTAAAGTGTTAGTCTCGATAGTTTACTCCAGAATTGTAGTTAATGGCGAAGGAGTTGTTCCAGTTAAAAAAAAACAAAAAATTGCCTGGTTTTAGCCTAAAAATCTATAAAGAATTGTATTTTCTTTAGTATGTAATGCAGGTTTTTGTGTAGAGAAGAATAAGAAATAATTGCAGAATAATTCATGTATGATAATGTTAGAAGTCGTGAAAAGTAAAAATAAATCTTCTTCTTCTTCTTCTTCTTCTTCTTCTTCTTCTTCTTCTTCTTCTTCTTCTTCTTCTTCTTCTTCTTCTTCTTCTTCTTCTTCTTCTTCTTCTTCTTCTTCTTCTTCTTCTTCTTCTTCTTCTTCTTCTTCTTCTTTTTCTTCTTCTTCTTCTTCTTCCTCTTTTCCTTCCTTTTCTTCTTCGAGAAGCGCGTGGCAAGCCGAGAGGTGTTTGAGAAGTAGAGAGAGAGGGGGAGAGGGGGCTGGCACCTAGTGAAGTAATTAACTGGTACCTTGTATCCGGGTGGCCCTGAATGCCAACAGAGACCACTACGTCCACATAGATCACAACAATTCCCCGGTTTAAAGAATACGATCATTTGATCTGTATGAGATGATCGCAGGTGCCCATGAGAGGGAAAATTTGTAGGCCTATAAAATTTACATGTTCACCCTCATTCATATGCACACACCCACGTATATACAAACAAACATACTAGCGCGCCCACATTAACGCGGGCGTGCACACACACACACACACACACACACACACACACACACACACACACACACACACACACACACACACACACACACACACACACACACACACACACACACACACACACACACACACACACACACACACACACACACACACACACACACACACACACACAGGATATAAGCCTTGTTGCCTAGGGATTACTCTAAACTGAATAAAATCGCGTGACGTCAGCCAGGACAACCCTCCCCCCCTAGTTCTCTCCCTTGTACACTCATCGTGGTCTTGGAAAAAGTCGATTGCCCATGCCGAGGCAAGTTTGATTTTTGGCCTATGCTGTGGAATGTAGCATATGCTGAGTGCTCTGGACCGGGGGCTGCATCTTGATGGTATAGCCTTTGTCTTCAGTAAGTTGACCTTTAGACCAAGTTGAGTGTTTTCTCCAAAGAGAAGGTGAAGGAAATCTTGTGCTACGTGATGACTTCAAAGTGCTTGGACAGAGGGTCATGTCATCAGGATAGGTGAACTCTGACGTGGGGCACATACGCAGGAGTTGAGTGCATGTTTCTCGTGGCTGTGTTAAATGAAAACTAGCTTGGGGTCGTTCCTGAGGTTTGTGGACAAATAAGTTAATGGATCGTTTGTGCTTTCTTCCGTTGTAGTAGTGACCTGGAGGCTTCCTTTGACATTTTTTTTTGTTTACAAATGTTGCTTGGGGTTGCCGTTGCATCGGCCATTTTGAGAACCACATCAAAGTTTAGGGAAATAATTTTGGTCCTCCTTGTTGTTAGTTGACCCCGGAAAAGACGAAAAATAAATTTGGCTGAAGCGGTTTCACTATAGACTTAGGACGTTAGAACACTATATTATCAATTAACTTTTAAGAAATTGTCTTTGTCAACTCTTTATTGCTTATATGAGTGAATTTGGCGATTTTAAGAATTTTTATATTGGGTGACGCTTGACAATTATATTCAGTTTGGAAGGGAGTTCATGTCACTCTTGGCGTCAAGCTGAATTGACTGTTCTTTCTAAGTTATCTTTCGCAGATTCCATACTTGGCTGTCTGGTTACAAGAACACCTTCACAAAGTGGACTAGAACTTGTAATAATGTTATTATTTGGTCCTGGAAATGGTCCTGGAAGGAGCCTCACTAGGATCGGGGTGGGTGGGGGGTGGGGGAGTCTCTCTCTCTCTCTCTCTCTCTCTCTCTCTCTCTCTCTCTCTCTCTCTCTCTCTCTCTCTCTCTCTCTCTC
>NC_134792.1:30811034-30821034 GCF_046742065.1 Oratosquilla oratoria
CATACATGCACATTCATTCTATACATCCACACAATTGGGCACGCGTGCGTGTTTGTGTGCGTGAACCCTTGCAGATTCGCCTGCGCCTGGGGTAATATGTTTAGATTTATATTTCTGGATATACAGATGGACATGCGCGGTTGTATTATACCAGCATGATAGAATGTATGCTTATGCGGTTGTGAACATCTGGTCACAAATTATCATTATTATTATTGTCATTATTATTGTTATTGTTATGTAATTGCTATCATTATTACTATGATTGTTATTATCATTGTTATTATTATTATTATTAT
The DNA here is from genome assembly GCF_046742065.1 of Oratosquilla oratoria. Taxonomy (NCBI): domain Eukaryota; kingdom Metazoa; phylum Arthropoda; class Malacostraca; order Stomatopoda; family Squillidae; genus Oratosquilla; species Oratosquilla oratoria. The sequence continues at coordinate 30,811,334 of NC_134792.1, forward strand.
TATCATTATTATTATTATTATTATCATTATTATTATTACTATTATTATTATTATTATTGTTATTATTATTATTATTATTATTATTATTATTATTATTATTATTATTATTATTATTATTATTATTATTATTATTATTATTATTATTATTATTATTATTATTATTATTATTATTATTATTATTATTGTTATTATTACTATTATTATTATCATTATTATTATCATAATTCATTAGTATTATCATTATTATTATTATAATTCATTAGTATTATCGTTATTATCGTCATCATATCTATTTTTCTTCGTGTTTTTCGTCTTCTTCTTCTTCTTCGAACTCCACACACCTTAGAAATGCGGGACTCGAACCGCGACTCGGAAGAAACGAGACCCACACGGTCCTTGACGAGACTCGCATCGAGTCCGATCTTCGTGTTAATGACTCCGTCAGTGTTTAAGAGAAGAGGAAGTCTTTACTCGTCCGGTTATGGTTCATTTTGTCTTGGACGGTGGAAGTAGAAGATGTTGTGAGTAGTCTATGCTTTTATTTCCTCCTCGTTTGCGACAATTGCTTCAACCCTCGCAAAAGACTTTATTGACTCATAAAATGAGACGGTACGGAAAATGAATTCACCTGTGGATCCTGTGGATCATGTGGATCATGTGGATCTAAGGAGATGTTGCACAGTCTCCTGGAAGGCGAGACGCTCCTGACACACACACGCTCCGTTAAGACACGTTTGTAACACAGTCTTTATCAAAACATGTTTCTGACACATGGTCGCCTTCAATGTTCAACATGGACATGAATGATGTTATTGAGGAAAATGGGATGCGTGCCGTTTGGAGGTATTATACTGACGAGGAACATGAGATGTAGGAACTAGGGAAGTTAGATAAGGGAAATTCATATATAGTACACGAACAAAATATGTAGGAATATAAAGTCTAGGTAATTGGGAGTTTGCATAAGATGGAGTAATTGGGGTGGACTTGGGTACAGAAAAACAGTAGCTAGGAAAGCGGCAAGAAGAGTTAAAGAATACATTGTGGAGAGATATATCTTATCGAGGTCTGAGATGAGAATGATTGAGATTAAAATGCAAGCGAAACCTGGCTATGTTTTAGGCATTTAGTTCCAGAAACTGGACATATCTTACCGGGTGAGGGATAGACCAGTAAAAATGGACTACTTGAGGAAAGGTTTTGTTAAAAGGAAAGTTTGTGGCACAGAAAGCAAATAAAAATAAACAACAGTTAACATAATAACCAGTATTGGAAAGTTTTTGAAAACGTGCATAAAGTGGAAGGGGACGGGCTTGAGAGAAGTAAATGATTTAAAGGTGGAATGCATGAGAGGAAGAGGAAGACGGAGGAGGGAATGGAGAGAGGGTCGAGGAATATTCACGGAGGAGGAAAAGATGTTGACACAGGGCAATGGAAGTTGGAGGAGGAGATGTTTGGACGAGAAGGAAGTAAGTGAGGAGAGGAGAGGAGGGGAAGGCAAGAGGCCGAGGTGAGTAGAGCAGGGTAGGAGAGATGGTGTCATTAGAAAAGTAATTAACCCACCACGGTTCTGCTTTTGTTTCACTTTGCCTGCAAATTACAAATGAGGGTCGAGGAAGGCATCATTGTGTAAGTGGTGAGAGGTGACCTCCAATTATGAAAGAGAATCAGAATATATAGATATGTATATATATGTATATATGTATATATATATATATATATATATATATATATATATATACATATATATGTATATATATACATATATATGTATATATATATGTATATACATATGTAAATGTGTGTGTGTGTGTATGTATAAATATATATATATATATATATATATGTATATACATATATATATATATGTATATATGTGTATATATATATGTATATATATACACATATATACATGTATATATATATGTATATATATATATATATATATATATGTATATATACATATATATATATATATATATATATATATATATATATATATATATATAAACCATTGGTGTGATGAAGAGTGTAAGTAGGCATCAAAAGAATGCGGAAAAATTAAAGAAAACCTAATGCCAAACCATCGAACTTAAGTGTAGCAGAAAGCTTAAGGTAGAGTAGGATGAGCACCAAGATATTATTTTGACAGAAGAAACGGGAGGACTTAGATAAAAAAACTAGACGAAATAGAAATTAATATAAACGAAGGTAGAGTGAGAGAACACCATAAAATGCTGAGAACTATAAAGAAAGGTTTTCAAGCTAGAAATTGGGTGATTAAAGGACTAGATGGAGATGAGCTATATGGGGAATACGAAGTCATGGAACAGTGGCAGCAATACTATTATGAGTTGCTAAGCAGACTGGATCCAGCCCGTTCAATCTAAACTGCACAAATAATGAATACAGATTCCATTGAAGAACCAACATTAGCTGAAATAAAAATGGTTATAAAGGAATTAATAAATGAAAAAGCATCAGATTGTGATGAAATACATGCAGAACTGCTAAAAAATGTAGGAACAATGCTGGAAAAAGAGATTTATAAATCAATGAAAGAAATATAGAATAAGGAAAGATTACCAACAAAATGGCAAAAGGGGGTAATTATTCTAATTTATAAGAAAGGAAGCAAACTAGAGTGTATCAAAGGATTACAAAGGCGGAGCATGCCGACAGGAGACCTTTTGATCCATATCTAGGTCGGATGCGAAAAAAAAATCATATTGATAATAAAATAATAAATAAAATTATAGGGGGATAAGCCTACTATGTTTTGTACAAAGTATACACAAGAATTCTAATGAAGCGGCTTAAGCCATACACAGAACATTAGTAGAGGGGATATCAGTGTGGGTTAAGGCCAAACAAATCAACTACGGATCATAATCACTCAATCCGCCAACAGATGGAGAAATATCTCGAATATGATAAGACCCCATATCAATTATCTATAGATTTCAGACAAGCATATGATAGTGTGCGCAAACCCTCAATGGGGCACATAATGGCAGAATCAAATATTCCAGCTAAAATAATGTCCCTCAACAAAACGCGCTACATAGAAAACAGATGGACAATAAGAGTCGGAAGGAAAGAGACAAAGTTAAAGTTAGGTGGGGTATGGTTAGGTTAGGAATTATTCACGAACTCCTCCTAGGTTTTTGCAGATAGACCCCTATAACCATATATATTCTGAAACCTTATAACCCATGGTACTTCGATATCTATCTTTCATTTGTATCTACTATAATAAAGTAGTAGCCTCTGTCTGTCTGTCTGTCTGTTTGTTCACGAAATCCCGCCGAAACCATATACATTCACCATAACCCAGCCTACTTGGATAAATATATTCTATTTCCAAAGGGCGTCTCCCTCCTCAAAGTGATTTTTTCTTACTTTCTAAACATTTTATTTTTGCTACCTTTTCCATTGAGTTATATTGATACATCTAACTTTTCTCCACCAATTCTATCAAAATTAAAATGATCATCATTGGCCCGCCGCAGCGTTTGGGTAATTTGGCTAGTATATATATATATATATATATATATAGTAAATATATATATAAATATATATATATATATATATATATATATATATTATATATATATATACACGAGTGTATGTATTGAATATATGGATAGATACATACATACATACATATATATATATATATATATACACGATTATATGTTTAGTATATATGCATATGTATATTAAGCATATTAAGCAGCTCTGCCTAGAGTCTGAACCCTTAGGCTGTGCGACTCATAGCACAAGGCTAGGACGCTACCAAACATGCCGTGCAGGATGTATTAAAGGGGTGTTCTGGAGCTAGCGTTATATCCCCGTAACATTAGTTCAAATAAAATTTCGCGTAGACGCGATTTTACCGTTCAGGAGAGTCATCTGACAAGTTTGTGGAGTTGGAATAAAATGTTTAATCCAACTGTCGTAATTACACACACACACACACGCACACACACAAACACATACACACACACACACACACACACACACACACACACACACACACACACACACACACACACACACACACACACACACACACACACACACACACACACACACACACACACACACACACACACACACACACACACACACACACACACACACACACACACACACACACACACACACACACACACACACACACATATATATATACCCACGCATACACACGCGCGCGAGCACGCACGCATACATACATTTGATGGGTAGCCTTCAATCATCCTTACTACAGAAGCTATCCTGGGGAATGAGGAATCTAGAGCCAGTTCCCCCCGGCCGATGTCCCAATTGATACATTCGTTGAATTTGGGCGGAAAGGCAATGCCGCCCAGTCCACGGCAGATCACCACCCGAAGTCCGAGTGAATTGTAAAGACGGATTACGGATTTGGGAACCGAACAAGGGAAAGCCGGATTGTCAGTCAAGTGTTCAGTCAACTGAGGTAATCTTCACACGCACATACGTATGTGCATGTATGTGTGCGTGTGTGCACATACGTATGTGGATGTATGTGTGTGTGTGCGCGCGTGTATGTGCTTTATATATATATATATATATATATATATATATATACATAGATAGTATATATACCTGTTCATGTATTCCCACATGCAGATTGTGTGTGTGCGCTACATGTGCATATATGAAATGTATGTATACTGTTTATGTTGCATGCAGTCCGTGGGTGCGTGTGAGTTAGATCTGTATCTATAGTGTATGTATACTTGTGCGTGTATATATACATACAGTTTGCTGTACGCTTGTACCGTATACACGTTTTTGTTTCTAAACTCTCATGTTTCACAGTTAAGTTAGATATGTTGTGATTCATATATCATAGCCAAAAACTAGATGCTGTGATACTCTCTCATAGATCACCTTCCGGTTCAACAAAGCCATCTCATTATCCCGATCAAATGGCAGAAAGCAGAAGAACCGAAACGAACCATAAAGGATTGTTTATTCCAGTAAAAGATGTTCGAAAGGAAACGAAAAGAAACGGGTCAAGGGTCGATGTTTTTTGAGCCAGATGCACAGCCGGGGATGATCGCATCGAGCAGCGACCGATAGTTTTAGGGAAATAGCCAAAAGGAAAATAGAATATCCGAACTGACAGAAAGATAGGGAATCTTGATGGAAATGTAGGTACCAATGAATAAATTTTAAAGCTTGATTTTGTGCAGAATCCAACTCTATCAGTGCCATTTCTCTGACGCGGTCCTAAGGCCAGGAGTGAAAAAAATATATTTATGAAAAATGTTAAACGTATGAACTAACAGAACTGCAGTTACCCCCACGCTTCGACATTTACCCGAATATATTTTATTCATTTTCTGATGGTTTGTTTCTTCGAGGGTGATGGCTGTCATTGGACCTTAACAATCTTGATACATATTCATAGATACTTAATGAATATAATCAGCAAACGTGTGAATCATAAAAATGCAGTAATGTTGCAATTCTTTAGTTCTTTTACGGAGCATTTGAAACATATACATACATATTTACAACTAATGATCTCGTAGTATTTCTATATTTTATAACTGCTATCCTTTGAATATATATAAACATAGACAAGATTACTCTTATCTATGACGTGGATTAAAAGAGGACAATAATCTCACAACACATAAAAATACTCATGTGTTCATAAAACTTATGTGTTATTTGCACCCAATGGCTGTGATAAAATGGGATAGCAAGAACATGGCGGTTCTTAGAACTAGTACCAGAATGCATGAGTACTTAGAGAAAAATTGTTCTTTGGTTATACGTGGGGGGAATAAGAACAGCTGTTCTCAGAACTTGTACATAAAGAAGAATTGTTCATTAGTTATGCATGTGTGTTGGGGGTAATGATAACATAGCGGTTCTAAGAACTTATCTGCGAGTCCGTGGGTATTTAAAGAACTGTTGTTCTTTGGTAATGCGCGGGGTAATAATAGCATAGCGGTTCTTAGAACTTGTCCGCAAGTCTGTGAGTACTTAAAGAAGATTTGCCCTTTGGTCATGTGTCGGGGTAATGATATTATAGTGGTTCTTAGAACTTGTCAGCAAGTCTGTATGCACTCGTACTTAAAGAGGAATTGTTCTTTGGTTATGCCCGAGGGTAATAATAACAACGCGGTTCTAAGAACTTGTCTGTGAGTACTTAAAGAAGAATAATTCTTTGAACATGCGTGAATTATACGATGGGGAGATTATTCAGAGCACAATTCTCCCACGGACCTGCGACTCGGAATCGAATAAGAAGCTCAAGCAAACTTAGTGTTTATGGACTCTGCGCGGTGATTAGACCCGAGAGCGGAAGTGACGTGTATAAATGGTTTGGCAGGGACTCCCGCCTTTGGCTCCTCCCCCTCTCCTCCCTCCCCCCTACCTCCCTCTCTCCCCCTCCCTCCTCTCTCCCCTCCCTCCTCTCTCCCCCTCCCTCCTCTCTCCCCCTCCATTTTCCCTCTCCTCCCTTCCTCCTCCCTCCTCCCTCCCCCTCCATCTTCCCTCTCCTCCCTCCCTCCTCTTTCCTCTGCATCCCTACCTTCTCCTCCCTCTTCCTCCCTCCTCCTCTTTTCTCTGCCCCCTTCTTTCTCCCCCTCCATTTTCCCTCTCCCTCCCTCCCTCCTCCCTCCTCCCTCCTCACTCCTCCCTCCCCCCTCCATCTTCCCTCTCCTCCCTCCCTCCACTTTCCTCTGCATCCCTATCTTCTCCTCCCTCTTCCTCCCTCCTCCTCTTTCCTCCGCCCCTCCCTCCCTCCTCCCTCCTCCCTTCCCCTCCATCTTCCCTCTCCTCCCTCCCTCCTCTTTCCTCTGCATCCCTACCTTCTCATCCCTCTTCCTCCCTCCTCTTCTATCCTCCGCCCCCTCCCTCCCTCCTCCCTCCTCCATGCTCTTTCTTCCGCATCCCTACCTCATCCCTCTTCCTCCCTCTTCTTCTTTCCTCCGCCCCCTCCCTCCCTCCTTCTCCCTACTCCTCTTTCCTCTGTATCCCTACCTCTTCCTCCCTCCTCCCTCCTCCTCTTTCCTTTGTTCCCTCCCTCCCACCTCCTCCTTCCCTCCCTCCCTCCCCCCTTCTCCCTCCCTCTACCTCTCTCCTCCTTTATCCTCTTTCCTTCTCCATTTCTTCCCTCCCTCCTCCTCTTTCCCCTGTCCTACTCTTCTCTCTACCCTCCTCCACTTCCCTCCTCCTCTCTCTTATTTCCTCTTCCCTCCTCTTCTTCCCTTCTACCTCCTCCTCGCTCCTCCTCCGCTCTTATCTCCCCTTCCTTTTCCTACTCTTACCTCTACCCTCCTCCTCTTCTTTCATCCACCCTCCTCATCTTCCTCCTCCTTCCGCCGCCCTCCTCTCTTCTCTTCTTCCTCCTCTTCCTCTTCCCTCCTACTTTCTCCTACTGCTACCTCAGGGTCTCCCGCCTCTGGCTCCTCACCCTCCTTCTCCCCCTCCTCCTCCCCCTCCTCCTCCCCTTCCTCTTACCTCCATTCTCCTCTGACCCTCTTCCTCCTCTTTCTTCCTACTCCTATCTCAGGGGCTCCTGCCTCTGGCTCCTCCTAGTTCTTCCTCCCTCCTCTACCCTCTGCCCTCCTCCTCCCTTCTCCAACCTCCTCCACCCCTCCTACCTCTTCCAAATTTTCTTTCCCCTTCCTCTTCCCTCTTCCTTCTCCCTCTTCCTCCTCCCTCCTCCTCTTCCCTCCTCCTCTTCTGTTCTTATCTTCTCATATTTGCTCTTCCCTCTCTTCTCCTCCCTCCTCCTCCTACTTCCATCTCCTTACTCCTCACTTTCTTTTCTTCCTCCTCCTCCTCCTCGCTCTCCTCCCCCTTCACTCTTCTCCTCTCTTCTCTCACATCTTCCCTCCTCGTTCCTCTTTTTTCATCTCTTCCCCCTATTCGCTTCTCCTCCCTCCTCCTTTTCCTGCTTCCTCCCTCCTCCCTCCTCCCTCCTCCCTCCTTCCTCCTCCTCCTTTCTTCTCTCTCATCTACCCTCCTTCCTCCTTTACTCTTCTCCTCCCCCCTTCCCTCCCCTTCCCTCCCCTTCCCTCCCCTTCCCCTCCCCTTCTCCCCTCCCATTCCCTCCCCTTTCTTCCCCTTCCCTCCCCTTCCTTCCCCTTCCTTCCCCTTCCCTCACCTTCCCCTTCATCCCTCTTCCCTTCCATCCCCTTCCTTCCCCTTCCCTCACCTTCCCCTTCATCCCTCTTCCCTTCCATCCCTTTCCCCTTCCATCCCCTTCCTTCCCCTTCCATCCCCTTCCTTCCCCTTCCCTCACCTTCCCTCCCTTCCCTCCCATCCCCTCCCTCTCCCTCCCCTTCCCTCCCTTCCCTCCCCTTCCCTCCTCTTCCCTCCCCCTTCCCTCCCTTCCTTCCCCTTCCCTTCCCTTCCCTCCTTCCCTTCCCTTCCCCTTCCTCCCTTCCCTCCTCTTCCCTCCCCTTCCCTCCCCTTCCTTCCCGTCTTCTTCTCTCCTCTTCCGTCATTCTCCCTCCTTTCCTCTCCCTCCTCCTCCTCCTTCCTTCGTCCTTCACCCTCTTCTACCTTTCCCGCACTCCCCTTCCTTCCTCTTTAATTCTATTTTCTTCTCTTCCCACCTCTTTCCTTATCTACCCTTCTCCTTCCTCCTCCTCCTCTCCTCCCTCTCTTCCTCTGTATTCCTCCTTCCTACCTCCTCATACTCCATCCTCCTCCATCCTTTTTCCTCCTTTTCCTCCCACCTCATTCCTCCTCCTTTCTCCTTCTTCTCCCACTCCTCCTTCTCTCCTCCTACTTCTCTCCTCCTCCTCCTCCTCCTTTCCTCCTCCTCCTACTCCTCCTCCTTTCCTCCTCCTTCCTTCATCTCATGTTTTGCATTTGCATCCGCTGCTTCGCGCAAGCAAGTGGGTTGCTGAGGGGCTCCCCCCCTCCCCCTCCTCTTCCTCCTCCTCCTCCTCCTCCTCCTCCTCCTCCCCCCGCCACTCTGCCACTCTCGCTGATTACTCTCAAGTCATGCAGCCTTTTCGCCTGTCTCTCCGTCGTTATTATCGATGTATGGGACGAATGTCGCTTGCTAGTCCCCCCCCTACCCCCCTCCTCAACCCTAATGCCCCTTGGGAGTCGGCAACGATCTCGCACGTTACTTCAACAGTCCCAACTACTGCGGTCAGGTTTCCAGAGTTGGCAGACATTTTTTTTTTTTATCACCTTTCGTTATTTCAGCAACATAGAAATTTTAATATGTTTGCAAGGTCTACATCGCGGTAATGATAAAAAAAAACGTTGGTCAGGATATTGCTGATGTGTATAGGGGCTTAACTTGTTCATGATCTATACGTTTTTCATCATTCACCCTCCCCCCTCCCCCTCGCCCCACCTCCCCCTTTCCCCCCGCCCCTCACCTCCCCCTCTCCCACCTCCTCTTCCCCTCCCCCTCTCCCCCCCCTTATTCACTCAAACACCGACCCGCTTCCGGGCCCGATTCGACTTCGGAAGAATCCTCTTCGGTCCTTCACATTCTTGTACCTCAGTAGAAGACCTCGCCTTGCATCCCTCTTTGCTTCTGAAACTCACTTCACCGTGTGGATATCCTCCTCCTCCTCCTCCTCCTCCTCCTCCTCCTCCTCCTCCTCCTCCTCCTCCTCCTCCTCCTCCTCTTCCTCCTCCTCCTCCTCCTCCTACTCCTCCTCCTCCTCCTCCTCCTCCTC
>NC_134792.1:30826034-30838534 GCF_046742065.1 Oratosquilla oratoria
ACACATCCACGTAGACATATACATGTACATATAATTGCGAATAAACACATATTTCAACATCACTGCACTGCAAGCCGGTACTCCAACTCTGATGGCCAAAGGGTTGTGTGATTCGCCATGGTCTTGGATCACGTGTTGGACTCGTGATCGACAGCTATTTCCCTCACGGAAGAGAGTTCAGAACTCATATTTGACCGATCAATGGGTAATGTTGTGACCTTACATGCACACACACATCCAACTCCCCGCCCACGAAAGTTGGAGTAACAACTCGCAGCGCAGCGACACTGAAATTATTTCAGCCCTGTGCGGTATTCGAACCCGGACCGCCGTAGTGGCGACAGGAAATTCTACCACTACGCCATCAAGTGTGTGTGTGTGTGTGTGTGTGTGTGTGTGTGTGTGTGTGTGTGTGTGTGTGTGTGTGTGTGTGTGTATGTGTGTGTGTGTGTGTGTGTGTGTGTGTGTGTGTGTGTATGTGTGTGTGTGTGTATGTGTGTGTGTGTGTGTATGTGTGTGTGTGTGTGTGTGTGTGTGTGTGTGTGTGTGTGTGTGTGTGTGTGTGTGTGTGTGCGCGCGCGCGCGTGTGTGTGTGTGTGTGTAAAAGGTGACAGCATAACCCATATATCGAACCATAAATGAACTCTGAGGTCTCATCCGGGAGAGTAATAACTGTCGGTTACGAGTCCAACACGTGATCCAAGACATTTGGTGGTTCACGCAGATGCACATGTGTATATACATACATAACCACATGCGCACACACACAGATGTTTTCATTCGTGAGTGAAGAAATGCGACCAGAGAGGGACCGGCGCGCATTGATAGTCTGAAGGGGGAAAAGTCCCCAAATGTTCATCATGAAACAATGACGAACGTTGCAATAGTTGACTGTTTTTTCAAAAAAATCCTCTTTTGTCTAACTCCGAATGCTGACTGTGGGGGCTGACAAAAAAAAAAAAAAAAAAAAAAAAAAAAAAAAAAAAAAAAAAACCGGATACTATGTCGAAGCATTGCAACTGCGCACGTTTATTGAATGCATAGGAGTTCTTAGGTAATGAGGCCTCTTTGTACATCGGAATCTCCTGTCTGACCGCAAGAATACCGTCACAAGGCAGTTAACTTTATTATATTGATTTATCTAACTATTTATTCTATTCTATTTCATATATGCATATATACATATATGCATATATGTATACATATATATCCCTTTCTCCCCTTCCAAGGAAGTGAGAGAAAGTCCTCTTAAGAAAGGTTTCCCTACTTGTGGTCAACTGTCCGAGTGTTCTGGTGAAGGACGATTACCTCGAAAAAAAAAAAAAAAAAAAAAAAAAAAAAAAAAAAAAAAAATATATATATATATATATATATATATATATATATAAATCTTCGTGATGATATTACGCTAAGAGGCTCTGATTTGTCGAGATCGAGAATCAGCGCGCCACAGTGGGAAGGACACAAAAGAAGATAATATATGTTTTTATATAAGACAATATGTTGCTCATTCTGAGGTGCTTGATGGAGCGAAGGTGCAAGAACTCTTTGTGTCTCTGAACTAAACTTGATTCTGCGGGAAGAAAGCTATCCTCGTAGTGTGTGTGTGTGTGTGTGTGTGTGTGTGTGTGTGTGTGTGTGTGTGTGTGTGTGTGTGTGTGTGTGTGTGTGTGCGTATGTGTATGTAAATATTAAACAGTTCTGCCTTCGAGATTTAAAAATAGGTTGTGTGACTTAGTACAAGGCTAGGAGGCTACCAACCATGGCCTAAGGGTATACAAAATATTCTGAAATTAGTTTATACCACCTGACATAAATTGTATATATGTATATATATATTTATATACATATATATATATATATATATATATACATATATATATATACATGTATATATATATGTATGTATATATATATACATATATATATCTTTATATATATATATATATATATATATATATATATATATATATATATATATATATATATATATATGTGTGTGTGTGTGTGTGTGTGTGTGTGTGTGTGTGTGTGTGTGTGTGCGCGTGTGTGTGTGTGTATATGTATATGTACTTATGATGCACTAGTAATATTGCTTACATCAGTGACTCGGCATAAGAACAAGGTGACTTTGGAAAAAGTTCTTTTCTAGTAGTTCAATTCTTTGTTTTTATTCGATGACAATAGTTTCTATACCAGTGGTTCCGAAAATAAGGGGCGCACGCCCATCCCAGGGAGGCGTGAATAGGACACAAGGGGTGGGCGTGAAGTAATTTGTTAAAAAATAATTGTTTAATAAAAATAACGAAATAATTCCAAGAACGTATTTAACGTTATATGAGCGCAAAGTATAATTCTATCAGTCACCCAATTCCGTTTTCTACGAAATTAGCTTAGTGCTAATATATAAATAGAAAATTATATATAGTTTCATATATTTATATACAAAACATATTTACCGTTATATGCGTGCAAAGTATAATTCTATCAGTCACCCAATTCCGTTTTCTACGAAGTTAGCTTAGTGCTAATATACAAATAGAGAATTATAGATAATTTCATATATTTATATACAAAAAAGATGGCTGGGAGTGTGGGTCAGTTGGAAGCAAAATATTCTTAGCTAGTGTCAGGTTTCATGGTCTTACAGAGGAAGGGACAACTTTAGATGATTTAAAAGAAAGTCTACGGAAAAGGAGTTTTCTGAGTATTCCAGGGTTTTTTAGTATTGTTTCTATGAAATTCTAAAGGCTAAATACGAGGAGGCAAGTCAGTGTCCATTTTTTAAAATAAATTTCATACATATATTTATCTATGTATTTGTTTATTAATTTATTTTTATATGGCTAAACATAACATCAACAGTTCCACGTTTGATCATTATTACTATTGATTATAATTCTTTAAAGAATCTCATACATTTATCACTTAATCAATTTATCTATTCATTTGACCAAACAGATGCCCGTTTGATCAACAGATGCACGTTTGATCACTTTTTTATTGAGTAAATTCTTTTTAAACAATCAAATAATTCTTTATCTATTAAGTTATTTATTTATTTATTTATTCATTTATTTAACCAAACATCATATCAACAGATGCACATTTGATAAATTTTTGTTTGAAATATTTTCTAAACACTCAAATACATTTATTTATTTATTCATTTATTTATTTGGCCGACTCGGCATAAACAGATGCTTGTTTGATTTTTTTAATCCTGATTCGTAATTATCAAAGCAAAGAGGACACAAGAGACGCCCAGAACTCTTAATATATTTTTTTATTTCTTTTAATTTTCTTAACAATTTTCATCTTCCTCCTTTTGTCTTCCCCTTCCTTTGGCTTCTTCTATCTTTTATTTGCACCCAACATCGCATTCGCTTTGCTTGTCTTACACTCTCCCTTTCTCTTTTTCCATTTTCTCTTCTTTCTCCCCCCCCACCCCCCTTTGTCTCTCTCTTCTCCCTCTTATTCTCTTCGTTCATCTTTCTGGATCCCCATTCCTTCCTCCCTTCATGTCCATCTCCGATTACTTCATTTATTTTTATTTATTAATTTATCTATTTATTTTTATTTATTTATTTATTTATTTATTTATTTATTTATTTATTTATCTATTTATTTATCTACTTATTTATTTATTTATTTATTTATTTATTTATATATTTATTTATTCATTTATTTATTTATTTATTTATTTATTTATTTATTTATTTATTTATTTATTTACTTATTTATTCATTTATTCATTTATTTATTAATCTTGGACGACGTCTCAGTTCTTCCTTTATTTCTGATGACCGCTCCTCTTCCCTCTCGTTTCCTTTTCCTCCTCGTCCTCCTCCTCCCCTTCCCTCTTTCTCCTCCTTCCTTCCTCCTCTTTCCTTCACCTCCCCCTCCTCCTCTTATTCATCTCCACCTTCTCCTTACTCCAGCCAGTTTCCTCCTCCTCTTCCTCTTCCTTATTCCTCCTTCTGTCTCCTTCACCTCCTCCTCCTCCTCTTTTCCTTTCCATCTCCTTCCTCCTCTTCCTCCTCTCCTCCTCCGTGTTCGCCATCTTCGTCGTCGTCGTCGTCGACGTCGTCATCGTCATCGTCGTTATCGTAATCACAACAGAACCAAGAGTTACGGCCGAAGCACCATTAACGAAACATTAATTAATTAATTAAACATTAATAATTTTTATTAATTAAAGACCCACAGCCACAGCCACCAACAGCCTCCACCACCCCACAGCCACCACCACCCACAGCCATCCACAGCCACTAACAGCCCCCTTCCAACTCGGAATTACAGTCGACTTTCTTCGCCTCCTCCCCCCTCACGTTCCGTTTTCTTTCGTTGGCTGTCGTCACTTTTTTTTTTTTTTACTTATTAAAGTGTTATTATTCCTTTAAGTGGCTTTGCCTTCACGTGTTTTTCTCACCGTCTTTCCCATGTCGTCCTCTCTTTGTTAGACTTTATTTGCTCTTTATTTATGAGAGAGTTTGATTTGGAGCGACCTCTTCGTTATATTTTTGCTCTCTCTCTCTCTCTCTCTCTCTCTCTCTCTCTCTCTCTCTCTCTCTCTCTCTCTCTCTCTCTCTCTCTCTCTCTCTCTCTCTCTCTCTCTCTCTCTCTCTCTCTCTCTCTCTCTCTCTCTTTCCTCGCTGTCTCTCCTCTCCTCTCTCCCCTCTCTCTCTCTCTCTCTCTCTCTCTCTCTCTCTCTCTCTCTCTCTCTCTCTCTCTCTACTCGATGTTTCTCATTTATTCTCTCTCCTCTCTCTCTCTCTCTCTCTCTCTCTCTCTCTCTCTCTCTCTCTCTCTCTCTCTCTCTCTCTCTCTCTCTCTCTCTCTCTCTCTCTCTCTCTCTCTCCTCTCTCTTGTCTCTATCCCTGTCCCTCTCTCCTTCCTTCCTTCCATCCCCGCTTTCGCTAAGTTTTAAGTTTTGTTGTCTTTTGTTGTCTTTTTTTGTCTTGCTCTCGCGTCCAATCATCGTCATCTTGTCGCTAGTCTTGACCTTCTTCATCGCTTTCCTCCTCCTTCTCCCCCTCCTCCTCCTCCTCCTCCTCCTCCTCCTCCTCCTCCTCTCTCCTTTTCTTCTTCCTCCTCTCCCTCCTCTCCCTCCTCTTCCTCCTCCACCTCCTCTTCTCCTTCTCCCCCTCAACTCCTCCTTCTCCTCTTTGACTTTTCCTCCTCCAGGTCCTCCTCCTCCTCCTCCTCCTCCTCCTCCTCCTCCTCCTCCTCCTTATTTTTACTCCGCTGGTTTCCTCCTGACTTCCTCTTAAACGTCTTCTGTGTTGGCGCGTCCTGTCCGGATAGCCCTCTTGCCCTTCTCTTCCTCCTCCCCCCTCCCTCCTACTCCTCCTTCTCCCTCCTCCTCCCCTCTCCCTCGTACTCCTCCTTCTCCCTCCTCCTTCCCCCTCCCTCCTACTCCTCCTTCTCCCTCCTCCTTCTCCCTCCTCCTTCTCTCCCTTCTCCTCCTCCTCCCTATTCCTCTTCTCTCCTTCTCTCTTCTCCTCCCTCCTCCTTTTACCTCCTCCCTCCTCCTATTACCTCCTCCCTCCTCCTTTTCTTCTTCCCTCTCCCACTTCCTCCTCCTCCATCTTTTCTACTCCTCCTTTTACCTCCTCCCTCCTCTTTCTCTTTTTCCCTCTCTCTCCTCCTTCCTTCTCCCTCCTCCTCCCTCCTCGTCTTACCTCCTCTTTTTTCTTTCCTCTCCTTCCTTTTTCCTCCTTCTCCTCCTCCACCCTTTCTACTCCTTAACCTCCTCCTTCCTCTTCCTCCTCCTTCTTCATCCCTCCTCCTCTTCCTCCTCCTCCTTCTTTCTCCTTCTCTCTCTTCCCTTCTAATCCTTCTTTCCCTTCCCTCCTCTTTTCCTTCCCCCTTAAATTTTCCCTTCCCCTCCTCCTCTCCCTCCTCTCTCCCTCCTCCTTCTTTTCCCTCTACCTTCCTTACCTTTCCTTTCCCTCTCTTCCTCCTTCCCTCCTTCCTCCTCCTCCTTCTCTTTCCTCCTCCCTCTTCCACCTCCTCCTTCTCCTTCCTCCCCCCTTCCCCTTTCTCTTCCCCCTTCCCCTTCCTCTTTCTTCTTCCTCCTCCTCCTCCTCTTTCCCTCCCTCCTCCTCTCCCTTCCCTTTCCTCCTCCCTCTTCCACCTCCTCCTTCCCCTTCCTCCCTCCTTCCCCTTTCTCTTCCCCTTCCCCTTCCTCCTTCTTCCTCCTTCTCCTCCTCGTCCCCTTTCCTCGTACCCCTTCACCTTCCCCTTCCTCCCGTTCTCCTTCCTCCCTCTTGCTCTTCCTTCTTCCTCCTCTTTCTACTCCTCCTTCCCTCTCCTCTCATCAACATTCGAAAGCTTTCTCTCGTAGCCCCTTCTGCCCCCTACCGATCACTTAGTCATACCAAACTTGGTCCGTACTTAGCTGGAACTTAAGGAATCACACTCGAGGTATAAAGAAGGATTTTATTGTCATCGCTTGACGCGGACCAAGGGGGAGGGGGAGGGGGAGGGGAGGGGGAGGGGAGGGGGAGGGGGTGAGATCGATGACGTCATTCGGTTGTTTTGTTTGTTATCCAAGACGATCACCGACCTTTCAGAACGTTTATACTTGGAAAAACGTGGGATTGGATTCCTTTTGAATGGTGTTTGGTTTTTCGTTACCCTGAAGTGCCTCCTGTCGTGTAGAGAGGTGTCTGTATGTAGGCAGAATAAAGTGGTTCAAGGTGTGAAGGTTGTTAGTTTACGGAGGAGGGAGTTCTGTGGAGTTGAAGGAGATTCCATTTTGTGTCTCGTGTGATCTTCGATCCGGTGATTTGGGGGGAAGAGGGGAGTAGATGGAGGGCCACGGGAAGGGAGACGTGGGAGGAGGAGGAGGAAATTGGGAGGGGGAGGGGGAAGTGGAAGGGGGAGGGGGGACGTGGGAGGGGGAGGAGGAGGTGAGTAGTGGGAAGGAGAGTGGGAAGGACAGGGGAGGTGGGAAGTGGGAGGGAGAGGGGGAGAAGTGGGAGGGGGAGGGGGAAGTGGAAGGGGGAGGGAGGAAGTGGGAGGAGGTGAGTAGTGGGAGGAAGAGGGGGAGAGGTGGAAGGGAGAGGAGGAGAAGTGGAAGGGGGACAGGGTTGAAGTGGAACGGGGCAGGGGGGAAGTGGAACGGGGCAGGGGTGAAGTGGAAGGAATGTGGATTGGGGAACGTGGAAGGGACACGAGGGGGGATATTGAAGGTGGAGGAGGGGAGAGGGGGGGTTTCTTTAGATTAAGAATCAGTTTTCTTTCGAATCTGCCCCCCACGCCCCCTCTCCCCCTCCCCCCCACTCTCCCCCTCGGCTGAATGCTATCGCTGGCTTTAGCGAGAATTAAATTCCACCAAGGAGCTGCCACGCGGAGCACCTTGAAGTCTACAACTTTACTTCAGACGAATAAAATCGTCTGACGGCAACTTTAATAAACACGTTAAGGGAGTTTCCTCTCTGCTAAGTAAAATTGCTTGGAGACAAACGTGGAATTAATAACTAGAATAAAGGACAGATATTCAAGCGCTTTAGAATATTATGCTTGTGATTCATCGTTCTTATTGTATATTTTTCCAGGAAGTATGATACTGAAATTAACTGAAAGATACTAAACAATATTGAGATTACGAATAACTATTATTGTTATATATATATATATATATATATATATACATATATATATATGCAGTATATATATATATATATATATATGTATATATATATATATATGTATATATGTATATATATATATATATGTATATATATATATAATTTCATATAGATACAAAAATGAGGGTGGCAGGCCATGTGGGTCACCTGGGAGCAAAAATGAGGGCGATATATACAACTTTGGAAACCTTTAAAATAATAAAATATATCAAGTTTGCCCTCAAGGAGAATTAGAATGTGAAACTTGATACTAAATAATGGTTCTTTGAAGCTGAATGAAATGATCTCTCTAGGGCAGGGGTTCTTAACCTTTTTTCTCCAATTCACCACTTTTTACTGAGCCAACTCTCCATTTCCCACCACAGCATCGGTCTTTGACAAATTCGATTTTAACTCATGCAGTGTTGACATTTCTAACACCAGAAACAAACAAAAAGAAACAAAAACATATCGATTAAAAATAAAAAAAACAACAGTGGTTCTTCTGTCCGACCGGTCATTCCCCACTTGAAACTCCGCCATTCCCCACCAGTGGAGAATTCCCCACAGGTTAAGTACCACTGCTCTAGGGTATTTTTTATTTTAGAATTGTTAAATTTGTCTTTGTAATCAGTGAAGGGTCAATAGGGGCTGTTCAGTCAACGCGGTATCACACTGGGCTATATTTCCTTCAACCTCCGATAAATCGGTGATACTGCACACCTCCAGAGCTTTTTTTTTTCGCCGTGAAATCACTATCGCAAACTATTTTGTTTTCTCATCAAAAATACATTATTATCATCTGATATACAGGAGGAAAATTATTTTCCTTCAGGATATCTGATTCTTTCCTAAAAGCTAAAGGATGCAAGTCTACTCCAACAATCGGAGGCAAAATATCCCTGTGTTATAACGCCTTAAGAAGAATGAAATAGTCTAGTGTTAATCAGAATAAAATCCTTAAAGACACAGTGGACAGGGTTTCCCTGACCCTAGATTGGTCAGGGGGTTCTTTAAACCGAATAAAATTGTCTGGAGTTGGATTAGCTAAGATTCTTAGACATCCCGGATATATCCTATTAGGCAGTAAAACCTGAAGACAAAAACAGGAATGTCAGTCCTAGAAGCTCTTGGTGACTTTCGAACCCTGAGCGCTTCGGGCTCGTCACTGAGTGTCCGTCCTCAGGAGCGACGCGGGGAGCGCGCGCCCGTCCCAGGTATGCAAATCCGGAGGGCGTTCACGGCTGGCTGGGTCCCATGAAAAGAGGAGAACCACCTGAAGATGGGGCCCATGATGCGGCTGACCCATGCGAGGTCACCAAACCCGAACTAACGTGCAGTACGTATGTCGATCAAGCAAAACGGCGAGTTGAAGGTTTGAATGACGGCTCAAGGGTTGAATGCTCTTTCAAAGGAAATCAGAGGGGTCGTATGGCAAATGTAATGTCCCTCTGAAGGGGAGAAGAGGATTTAGGAAGAAGGTTTTATTCTTTAGTGTATTTCATTCCGTCACTTTTAGTAACCTGTAGGTTTTGGTCCCTGGGTGAGTTGGTTTATGTCTCCTCAGTTTAGCGACTATATATTTCCTATAATTAATGAGATAATTTGAAAAAAGTTTGTAAATATATTTCAGTATCACACATACTTGTGGCTTTTCTGCATAACCAGAATCTCACGTCTAAGTGACTTTTTCTGCAATATATATATTTTACACACACACACACGCACACACACACACACACACACACACACACACACACACACACACACACACACACACACACACACACACACACACACACACACACACACACACACACACACACACACACACACACACACACACACACACACACACACACACACACGCACACACACACACACACACACACATATATATGTATATGTATGTATATGTATGTATATGTACATACATACATACACACACACATATATATATATATATTTATATATATATATATATATATGTATATGTTGAGACATTCTGACAGGTTGATGTAAGCGGAATAGGAAACACAGGAGTCTTGGTCTTGAGTTTATTCCTGACTAGTTTCGCAGGTATGCTTTTTGAAAAAGCATACCTGCGAAACTAGTCAGGAATAAACTCAGGACCAAGACTCCTGTGTTTCCTATTCCGCTTACATATATGTATATATATATATATATATATATACATACATATATATGTGTGTGTGTATACATATATATACATATATGTATATATATATATATATATATGTATATATATATATGTATGTATTATCATTTATATATTTCTTTATTTTTTTTGCTTGGGAGTTTGATGAGATACACTTTATATTTTTTCAATGTGTGCATGTTGAAGTACTTCCATTTATCAAATTAAAGACTTAACAATTCCTAAGGTATAAAACATTTATATCCTTATTTTCTATGTATATACGTTATGCTTTCAGAGTGTCTGCTTGACGGATTATTCTGTTCTGTTGTAATATTTCTCAAAATTACTCTAGTGGTATCTGAATTGTAAGTTTATTTATTTATTCGTTTATTTATTCTATTTTTGTTTACTGATTTATGTATATTTACGGAAATAGTTGATTACTTTCTGTTTGGTGATATATTCTACTGCAAGCTGCATTCAACAAAACATAAATTTGTGGCATCGTTTCGCCTTGGCTATCCAGATTGCAGAATCATCAGATATTTGTAATATTCTTATATTTCAAATGTCATGAATGTATTACTCAATGTCTTTGCGAATTTCAACAAGGTTATGTATCTAATGTATCTAATTATAGTATATAGGAAAGAACTAAACTCGTGGGGTCCTGTATCTTACTCTCCATTTATCATTCCTAGCTTTAGATGCATGCACGGATGTATGTATAGATGTGTATGCACACAAACGCGCACACGTACACACATACATAGATACACACGCACACACACGAACATACACCTACACACACACACACACACACACACACACACACACACACACACACACACACACACACACACACACACACACACACACACACACACACACACACACACACACACACACACACACACACACACACACACACACACACACACACACGCACACGCGCGTATACGCAAACACTTGTTCGTGTGGTTTCTCGCACTTGTTCGTGCGTTCGTTCATCTGTTCCTTTGTTCTTCCTTCCTCGTGAGGATATTATTTTTCTAGTTACGAGTAATGTAAAGCGATGGTTGATTTCTTGGATCTGCGTGTAATGTCGATTTTCTTTTTTATTTCCTCAAATTTCTTCTCTTTCCGTTATTCCATCAAACCCATTGGAGCTTACTTTACATGCTTTATTCTGGTTAGCAAAAGATAATGTCGTCACTCAGATTAAGAAACATCTCTATAAGAAAGGACTTATTTTATTAATAAATTAATTAATTTTATTTATTTTTATCTATTATTTTTATTGCCGGTGGGGGGGGAGGGCATCGTCATGACGCATCGCCATCACCATCGTCACAGAGAGAGAGAGAGAGAGAGAGAGAGAGAGAGAGAGAGAGAGAGAGAGAGAGAGAGAGAGAGAGAGAGAGAGAGAGAGAGAGAGAGGAGAGAGAAAGAAAGAGAGAGAGAGAGAGAGAGAGAGAGAGAGAGAGAGAGAGAGAGAGAGAGAGAGAGAGAGAGAGAGAGAGAGAGAGAGAGAGAGAGAGAGAGAGAGAGAGAGAGAGAGAGAGAGAGAGCGAGAGAGAGAGAGATAGAGAGAGAGAGAGAGAGAGAGAGAGAGAGAGAGAGAGAGAGAGAGAAAGAGAGAGAGAGAGGAGAGAGAGTTTTCCTTCATTTCTGCCATTGTCAATCTCCCTTCGTATTCTAATCAAAGTCCGGAAAGTTTTTGGCATTTACGTCAATCTGTAGTCGTTTCCTCTCAAACTTGTGCACAGTAATGACCTCTTCCTTCTTTTCTTGCGCCCTCCATAGGCTCCAAATTATCTCTGGCCCTGGATTTAGTTATAAAACTTGGTAGTTTGCTCGTACTGTGTGTGTATGTGTGTGTGTGTAGGTATATATATATATATATATATATATATATTTATATATATATGTATATATATATGTATGTATGTAGATATATATATATATGTATATATATATATATGTGTGTGTGTGTATATATACATACATGTGTGTGTGTGTGTGTGTGTGCTTTTGTGTATGTGTTTTTGTGCCTGTTTGTACGTGTATGTTTGTGTGTAACTGTTTTTGGGTCTATATGTGTATGTGTTCGTTTGTATGTGTTTTGTGTATGTGTTTATTCACCTAATTATGGTATATAAGAAAGGAGCAACGATTTTGAAATCTCGTCTTTTTTTCTAATTTATTATGAAGAAGGTGGTGGTGAGGAGCCTACGTCAGGAGGTGCTGATTAGTTGCGGCCGAAGCCGTTAACCTTTCCCCATGTGCTTGGACTGTCTGTTGGGGCTGGTAACAGTCACTGCTAGGAATCGGAGAGAAGTGCGGAATTCGAACACACAACAATGCAAGTGCGGGGCCATCACGCTTCCGCTTACGCCACCACTGTCCCATACATGTGTGATTGTATGTATATATATATATATATATATATATATATATATATATATATATATATACATATATATATACATTGACGAGTTCAACACCATATGAGGACGGAGCCTTTATTTGTACGACGTTTCGCTTATTACAGCTTTTTCAAGTACAAGTTGAGATACAAATGCTTGAGATTAAATAAGGGGAAAGGAGGGAACTGGGAGAGAAAAGGGGGGTGGGAAGGAGGAGGAGGAGGAGAAAGGGGGGGGGATTGAACACTGGGAAAGGATGAGAATGCTGGCCCA
>NC_134792.1:30843534-30846034 GCF_046742065.1 Oratosquilla oratoria
CAAATCAGGTACGCCATCTCCCAAACTCCATCGACGTCGACTCGTTTTATCGCTCTATGCCGACCACTGCAGCCAAAGCAAATTCTGACTTCGGCATCTAAACTTGTAGAGAACCCTTCCCACAGCTCGCAATACTTGAGGCCGACTGGAGAGAGAGAGAGAGAAAGAGAGAGAGAGAGAGAGAGAGAGAGAGAGAGAGAGAGAGAGAGAGAGAGAGAGAGAGAGAGAGAGAGAGAGAGAGAGAGAGAGAGAAAAGAAATATAATGAAAGAGGGAAATTGTGATTGTGTTGGTATGTGTGTGAGAGAGAGAGAAGACAAAGATAAAAGAGGAAGAATAAAAGAGAGAGATTGGGATTGTATTGGTATGTGAAAGAGAGAGGACAAAGAGAAAAGAGGAAGAATTAAAGAGAGAGATTGGGATTGTGTTGATATGTGAGAGGAAGACAGAAAAAGGAAAAATAAAAGAGAGAAAGAGATTGTGATGGTATTTGAAAAGGAGGAAGAGAAAAAGAGAAAATATGGTATGTGTTTTAGAGAGGAAGACAACGTGAAAAGAGGAGGAACAAGAGAAAGAAATAGATTGTGATTATATTTGAAAAAATAGAGACATTTTGACTCGGGATGGTACGTGAATACGCTGTTATAGATAAACGAAATACGCTTTTACGATGATCTAATTTGTTTGTGGTCATTCATTTCAGTAAGAAGAACAACAACGTTAAGTAGACGGGGGTTGAAAACGCAGACAAAGTTGTCAGATAAAACAGGTTTAGGGTCAAAGTGTCTTAAGTGTCTAATAAAGACACTTTAAACCACTGAACGTTTATTGCAAACAAAGTTATCTGATAAAACGGGGTTAGGGTGAAAGTGTGCAAAGTATTTGATAAAGACATTTTCACCATTGCCCTGTACTATAACGTTAACTTTAACTACCTCCAATGTAATCAATTTGAGAGAATACCCCCCACACACACACGTACACACTTCCACAGTAAAAGGGTTATTCGTATCTCTGATATCTCCTTGGTTATTCTCCAGGAACCACCAGGGTATTTCATTCAGCTGAGGTTAGGGCGAGTGTATAAAGTACCTGAGTTAAATATATTTACTTAACTGACCACGACACTTTTGGCCTCCCCAGAAAGAAAGAAACAAAACCTTTGGACAAGACGGTGCCGGTCATTGGTGGCTGGCACTACTCGCTGCTGGCACTGGCCTCAAGGATGCCATTTGCTCATGATCGACGGGTTCGCCTCAGCCACTGGATATCCCTCTTTGCTAGAATCTTGTTGGATTCGGATATCTAGATGCTAGGTCTGGCATACGTGGCTGGAAGCCTCAACGCCATGTCTTACCATCCGTGACATCACGCTCATGCGGTGAGGTGCTCACGCCACGAGTCGCTTAGCTGTGACTCGGGGTCGTCTCTTTTGTTTTTGTGTGGTTGGATGTCTAGGACTCGAACCCGGTACACGTCGTGGAAAGCAAGATCAAAAACAGGTTACCAAAGAAAGAACTAGCAGAGGAAAATAACTGGGAAATAATATCATGAGAAAGCACTCTTTTTCGATGTTGTTGGTCGTTCACAGCATGCGGTGAGGTCTCTCTCTCTCTCTCTCTCTCTCTCTCTCTCTCTCTCTCTCTCTCTCTCTCTCTCTCTCACACACACACACACACACACACACACACACACACACACACACACACACACACACACACACACACACACACACACACACACACACACACACACACACACACACACACACACACACACACACACACACACACACACACACACACACACACACACACACACACACACACTCACTCTCACTCTATTTATCTCTCTTTATCTCTTTCTCTCTCTCTCTCTCTCTCTCTCTCTCTCTCTCTCTCTCTCTCTTCATGGAAGGGTCTTGGCTTTCCTGTCTGTGATGGACAAGTCGCTTAACGAAGACCATCCTTCTTGCCGGGCAAGAGGAGGACACGCCCGAGACTTGGGTACAACTCGCTTTACAGAAAACCTTTGTAGCTATTTTACCTTGAATGGTTGTATTTAGAATCAATTAGTTGCATATAACATGCAGTGGCACTAATGGTATGTGTGTGTGCGTGTAACAGGCAGATGAAAATTAGTATGCAGGTTTTTACTAAGCCCAATGAAAAAATAATTCGGTGGTTGAAAAAAATTTGTCTCACGTCGATTTAATTTACTGTATTTTTCAAAACAGTTGTATATCAACTATAATTATATACAAAAATAATACAAATTAAATAGAAAGAATAGTAAAATTATATATATATATATATATATATATATATATATATATATATGAGATGTAACATATAAGAAAATAATTTAAAATGTTTGATTTAAAATTTGGTTGAAAACAATGTTTCAGTTATCTCTTTTGTATAAGTTATTCTAGTTAAAATTTTATTCTAATCCATTGTAATGATAATTTCATTTTGTAATAATCTCCTTTTGTGTCATTT
>NC_134792.1:30856034-30858534 GCF_046742065.1 Oratosquilla oratoria
ACTTTAAAAGTATTACCTGTCATTCAGATGAATTAGACAAAAAAAAAAAAAAAAAAAAAAAAAAAAAAAAATTAATAATAATAATAAATAAATAAATAAATAGATAAATAAATAGATAAATACACAAATAAATAAATAAATAGATAAATAGACAAATAAATAAATAAATAAAATGACATAAAAGGCTCGTGCATGGCGTTCTCAAGGATATGCCCTACCAATCTGACATCCACTCTCATGCAAAGAGTATGGTATATCATCGTTAGTGAAGAAAATCTAAAAGCGGATAAAGAGTTTCTTGAAACTTGTGACCTATAAAGATGTCAATATGATCAAGGGGGACATCTCTCACTGTTTCTGAATTTGAGAGAAAACGATAAGAATGATAACAATGGAAATAAATAGATGAATAAGTTAAATGGTACACGCGTCGCCATCAACAAAAACAACGTACATCTGATTGCACGAAAGCATTGATAAATTCTGCGCGTTTTGGATAAGCTAACATACCAAAGAACTACATTGAAATATACAGTACAGCACTGGTAGAACTATGTGTTATCATTAAACACGCACATTTCTCGCACCTTTTTGAAGCCTGGGGTCTTCTAAACACCAGAAAGGATTTGATAGCTGATACTATTTGACAAAAATTACAGGGAGATTATCAGAAATTGAACCCTGTGGCAGTTAAGAGCTTCAAGCAAAAACCCAGACAACGATGGAAAACAGTTTTGGCTTTGTGCTGATTTAGAGGGACATGAAAAAGAACATTTAAAGGAGACGTAATTTCATAACAGACTTAAGGGACTGAAACGTAAAATAATATGCTTTTCATGCCTAGGAACATGGACACAGTATCTAGCAGACTGACCATATTTGAATCAACATTTCTCAGACTTCACAAATGGTTAATGGAAATAATACAAATGTGACTTAAAATAAACATTCAGAACACATAGTCATGAACATGCAGCCAAAACAAAATCTATGTGGAGTTCAGAAAGAATCACAAATGAAAAAAATATTGAACATACGAGTGGAAAATGTCAGTCAATATAGACAAAAAAAGTCGAAGAAAACGGAAAAATTAGATTATAAGGAAAATAAAACTTCAAATGTTATGAAGAGGTTTCAGATGAAGTAAAGCAAAATTATATACAAGAGGATAGAAATTCCTTTACATCCTGTGAAGAAACCATGACTTCTTGTGTGCTGATGTAAAGTAATGACTGTAAAAGTCAACTTGCATTTCCTGAATATGTGCATTTTACAACACCTACATTATATGTGCATCTATGTATGTGTATATGTATATATATATGTATGTATATATATATATATATATATATATATATATATATATATATATATATATATATACATACACACTGAATGGTTCCCAGTGATCAATTAATATCTTTTTCAACCACATATCACTTTACTTCAATGTAACTTTGTTACGGGTTAGCTGGGTTCGAATCCTCGGCTCGTCCACGTTTCAATTTCCAATGGATACCTCCTTCGAGCGATTTTCAGTCTCATTTGTGATAGCATGGAATTAAAAGCGATATGTGGTTGAATATATATATATATATATATATATATATATATATATATATATATGCGTGTGTGTGTGTGTGTATACATCCATTTGCCCGCTCATAAATATCCATCCATCTACCTATCCACCTGTCCATGCATGCATAATTACATAAACATATATATGCATGCACGAGTACATGCATAATACAAACCTTCAAGTACAAAATATACATAAATAGGTTCATGTATTTATACATACATATATACATGTAGCTATGCATACATGCGTTAATATATATATATATATATATATATATATATATATATATATATATATATATATAATATACATATACACATACAAATATATATATATGTATATATATACAACATGTATATATATATATATATATATATGTATATATATATATATATATATATATATATATATATATATAGAGATGTTTTTTGGGCTTTTATGGATCTGGAAAAGGCTTATGATAGGGTAGACAGAAAGGCACTGTGGGAGGTTATGCAGATTTATGGGATAGGAGGAAAGCTTTTGGGAGCTGTCAAGAGTTTTTATGTGAGTAGTAGAGCATGTGTTAGGATTGGAAATGGAGAGAGTGAGTGGTTTGAAGTAAAGGTGGGACTTCGTCAAGGATGCGTTATGTCGCCCTGGCTGTTCAACTTATACATGGATGGGGTGGTGCGAGAGGTGAATGCTAGGGTAGTGAGTCAGGGATTGGAGATGGTTAAAGAAAATGGAGAAAAGTGGGAGGTGAGCCAGCTGTTGTTTGCGGACGACACTGCGCTTGTGGCAGGGTCAGAGGAGGGATTGAGGAAGCTGGTGGCAGAGTTTGGGAGAGTATGTGATAGAAGAAAGCTAAAGATAAATGTGGGTAAAAGTAAGGTGATGAGATGTACAAGGGGTGAAAGTGGCAGTAGACTGGAA
>NC_134792.1:30871034-30878534 GCF_046742065.1 Oratosquilla oratoria
CTTTCGTGCGCACACACACATCATTCTCTCTCTCTCTCTCTCTCTCTCTCTCTCTCTCTCTCTCTCTCTCTCTCTCTCTCTCTCTCTCTCTCTCTCTCTCTCTCTCTTTCCGTGTCCTTATGATCTCCCTGCATCCTAACTTTGTGCTGCGAAAGGGCCAAGGATCAAGCGAATGCGCGCGCTCAGCCTGACCTCGCCTGACCCAATTCACGCCCTGAAGCAGGACGAGAACGAGCTGACTTCGTGCTTTCACATTACCGAAGTGAGACCTTGGCGGGTTCCCAACGTTTCCGTCGACGGAGTCGGCCAAGGTCCTCCGCGAATGACCGTCCGGAACTTCCAGTAGACAGATAACGTAATCAAGACCGGTTGACTGTAGCACCAGGGAGCAAGACGGGGTGGAGGGGGGTTGGATGGAAGAGTCCAGGGGGGAAGGTTGGCTCGGTGGCTGTTCGATTTGGTCTACGTGGGTGTATCCCCGTAACCTACGATAGAATAGGTCTTGGTTCGGTCAAAGTAGACGCCACGTGAGGATGCAACTTTTATTAAAAGTACAGTTTCGGATGTTGAAGCTTTTTTCAAGTCCATCTATACAACAAAACTTTTTTCCCCACTATAAGGGAGGTAGCCGAATCAAAAGGCATGTACCTACTTCCACCTATTCCGCTCCTATTCAGCACCTCTTTTTTTCAAGTATAGAATTGAAAAGCTCCAACAAGCGAAAGATTGTATTCTTGATAAAGGTTTCACTCTCACATCGTGTCTGGTCTGACCCTTTTGTCGACAATTGGCATTTCAAATCATCGGGTCTTGGATTATTATCGGAAAAACGCTTGCAAGTGCAATGCTAGTCTTACTTACAAGTACTAATCAGCCATTTCCTTGATCTTGCATCCAGTACTAAATGTCACTGTCCTTAGCAGATACCGCTAATGTGGAGACAGAAACTGCGAAAAAACTTGTCTCAAGAACTGCACTTCACTTCCAGGAAGTGGTCATAGCGTAGGTTTTGGTTTCTGGACGATGAGAGATAATCGTCTGAATCCTGGAAAAACTCGATATAACCGCAATCGATATCGAAAAGCCGCGATACAATGATGGTTGAAAACGAAATATATATATATATATATATATATATATGTATATGTATGTATATATATATATGTATATGTATATATATATATATATACATCTATGTATACACATATGTATGTATATACATATATATGTCTATATATATGTATATATATATATATATGTGTACATATATATATACTGTATATATATATACATATATATACAGCCGCTATCAAAATTGAAAATCCGCAATCCGACTTCGGTCGAATAGAAAATCCGCGATGCAACCGCGATTGGGATTGAAACCCAAAATACGATCGCTATCGAAGTTGAAAATCCGTGATACAACCGCGTTCGGAAATGAAAACCTGCGATACAAAGGCGGTCGAAAATGGAAAACCGCGATACAACCGCGGTCGAAAATGAAAAACCGCGATACAACCGCGGTCGAAAATGAAAAATCCGGGATACAACCGCGGTCGGAAACGAAAAACGGCGATACAACCGCGGTCGAAAATGAGGAACCGCCAGAGAGCAATGCGACCACAACCCTCTGAAGAATGAGTTGATTAAGCGAAGAAACGATGGGAAGTGGTGGGCGAGAGGAGGTCATTTCTCTCTTTTGTTTTCTCTTTTTTTCACTCCTGCTCTTAGAGAGTAATAGGTGCCGTGCTCGAAAATGTCTGGAAAGCACAACGGCTGTGATCTTTTATCAACCATTTTGAATTCTTTTTTCTTTTATCTTTATATACTATTTTCTAGATGCATACGTGAAAGGCAAAGTAAAAGAGAGCACACACACACACACGCGCGCACGCGCGCCCACAGACAGACAGACAGACACACACACACACACACACACACACACACACACACACACACACACACACACACACACACACACACACACACACACACCGCACACACACACACACACACACCGCACACACACACACACACACACACACACACACACACAAACAAACACACACACACACTCATATATATATATATATATATAATGTGTGTACATATATGAAAATAATTTGCTAATGTAAAACACACAAAATTAGAGGTATGCCAGGATACAAAAAAATTCTGTTATTATTTTTACAGTTTCAAGGTATCCACAACAGAAGTGGAAGTATAATCACAAAATACAACAAATTAATGGTTACTTTTGCATGTATGGTTATGTTTGCATTCAGACATAATTAAAGTTTAGTTCGTAAACACTAGATTCGTGAGTTCGAATCCCGCACTTCTCTCCGATTCCCAGCAGTGACTGTAGTTACCTGCCCGCAGGAGTCCCCAAAGCGCATGAAAGGGGAAAGGTGACGGCTTCGGCCGCAGCTACTGAGTGCCTCCTGGGTTAGTCTCATTATCTATTTCTCTTCAGCAGAGACCAATGAGTCCATGAAAAGCGTAAGGCTTGTTGAGGAAGGAGACTTGCGTCCCCAGGTGGAAGAGGAACGAAAGAAATTGATTGGCTTCGTACCACACTTGGTCTCATTACAGACGCGTCCCCACCCGGGCTGGGTGTCTGTCGGGGCAGGGGCCAGTGCGTGTGCCACTGATGGGGTCTTGGCATGTACACGACATTTTTTTCCTCCTCTTTCTCTCTCTCTCTCCTTCTTCGTCTGTTTCTCCTTTCTCTCTTCCTCTCTCTTGGTCTCTTTATCTCTTTCTCCCTTCGATTTCAATCGCGGACTAGCTCAATCCGTGGAACTTAGAGGATTTGTGTTTGTGTTTCGTCGCCGATAATACGATAATATAAACAAGAATTCTCTCGTTGGGTACGACATCAGGCACAAGGGGTGAAGCGGTGAAGGTCGGGTGCAGCAGAAGGGGGAGGCAATTAGATGTTAAGTGATCAGAATTCTTCTTTGATTAATTAGTCTCCGGTCAGTCTGAATTATGTATGTATACAAATGTAATACTTCATAATCATCATCACCTTCATTATATCAAAATCATCATACCATAATCATTAATCATCATCACAGTTGTCATCATTATCATCGCTATCGCTTCCGTCATCATTATATAATCATCAACATCATCACCCTCATTATCATCATCATCATCACCATCATTATCATCATCATCATCACCATCATTATCATCATCATCATCATTATCATCATCATCATCACCATCATTATCATCATCATCATCACCATCATTATCATCATCATCATCACTACCACCTACGTCATTATCATTCACATGCTGACCTCAGTCGTCGCGGTTTCCTCCCGAGGAGTAGCGTCTGGTTTAGACCAAAACAAAATATGAATTATAAATGATACTGACTTATAATATCTTTATATACAGTATATATATATATATGTATATATATAAATATATATGTATACATATCTTTTTTTTCAACCACATTAACTTTATACTTACTTTTAATTCCATGTCATCACGAACGAGACTGACAATGCGGTCGTCGGAGACATACGGAAACTGATACGAAGCGAAGCCAATGGCTCGAACCTTAGCTCAGACATATCAAAGTAACAGTGACTAACCACTGCGTGTATATATACATATATACATAATTATATATATATATATATATACATATATATATATATGCACATAAATATATATATGCACATAAATATATACACATATATATATATACACAAATATATACACATATATATATATACACAATATATATTATATATATATATATATATACATAGATATATACGTATACATACATATATATATATATATATATATATATATATATATATATATATATATATATATATATATATATATATATACATGTTTATTAGGCACAAGTTCTCACGTAGAAAATTTTGACTAATAGTTTTGGGTGTTCTGATATTCAATATCTTCAGTTACAAGAATAAGTTTTCATCCTCATAGCTCATATCAAGTGAAAGGGTGTAGTGATAGGCGCTGATGGATACCAACGATTATGATAAATCTATGTAACTGTACAATAAAACTATTGACAAACAGTGAGATTTTTTTTTTTTTGCCTCTCTCGGAGGAATGTTCAGAGTGAGAAGAAATATAACTATTTTGAAGGACAGCTGTAGAACAATGTCTGTAGAATGACCTGTACTGTTTATAAAATGACAATATTAGGAGGTATAGGATAGGTCATGGGGGGGGGGGCCTTGGGTGAGGTCACTGGGTGAAGTGGGAAAGGTCAACGGGAGTTCTTGGGTGAGGCACTGATGGAAGTGGGAAAGGTCAACGGGAGTTCTTGGGTGAGGTCACTGGGTTAAGTGGGAAAGGTCAACGGGAGTTCATGGGTGAGGTCATTGGGTTAAGTGGGAAAGGTCAACGGGAGTTCTTGGATGAGGTCACTGGGTGAAGTGGGAAAGATCAACGGGAGTTCTTGGATGAGGTCAGTGGGTGAAGTGGGAAAGGTCAATGGGAGATCTTAGGTGAGGTCACTGGGTGAAGTGGGAAAGGTCAACGGAAGTTCTTGGGTGAGGTCACTTGTGGAAGTTGGAGAGGTCATTAGGAGTCCCTGGGTAAGAGACACAAATTGACCTCTCCCGCTTTCCTCAGTAACCTAACCAAGCGACAATTACCAGGTCAACGGGAGTTATTGGGTGAGGTCACTTGTGGAAGTGGGAAAGGTCAACGTGAGTTCTTGGATGAGGTTATTGGGTGAAATGGGAAAGGTCAACGGGAGTTCTTGGGTGAGGTCACTGGGTGAAGTGGGAAAGGTCAACGGAAGTTCTTGGGTGAGGTCACTTGTGGAAGTGGGAAAGGTCAACGGGAGTTCTTGGGTAAGGTCACTGGGTGAAGTGGGAAAGGTCAACGGGAGTTCTTGGGTGAGGTCACTAGTAGAAGTAGTAGAGGTCATTAGGAGTCCCTGGGTAAGGGACACAAATTGACCTCTCCCGCTTTCCTCAGTAACCTAACCAAGCGACAATTACCACCTGCACCAGACCGTAAATTCACGAATACTGGTGGACAAATGAACCTAGTACAGCAGCGTACAGTGCCATCCTAATGGTCTGTGATAAATACGATACGTTCTCGTGTTTCTCTATAATAATATCACTGCAAAACGAATGTACAAGTCATACAAGAGTACATCGTAATTTGCTCTCAGAGTTGTGAGAACGCGTTGTTGATTATACCCACATTATTTACACGATAACCCGTGACAGGTGTATATATTTGGAAGGGGGGGGGGCCCAGGCTCTGTACTGTGTCCCATGTGGCGCCAAGAAGTCCGGGACTTGATCGCCAGTGTTGACGCCAAACGTCAACTTTGGACCTCAATTTTTGTTCCCTCCAGTGGTGAGCAGAATCACTCGCGTTCTTTGCCTTCGGTGTAAAAAAAAAAAAAAAAAAAAAAAAAAAAAAAAAAAAAAAAAAAAATTGTGGGATTATGAAGTCAAACTGGGCCAAGGAAGAGATTGACTGATACAGACATGGAGACAACACAGAAAGGGGAACAGACAGACATACAGACAGACAGAAGAAAATGTTAGCGGGGGGAAAGAAGGAAGTATGGACATATGCAGTCACTCATAGATATGCGCACTCGTACACACACACACATACACGTACGCGTATACATACACACATACACACGTACACGTATAGATATACACACATACAAACACACACGTTCACGGATACATACATAAACACACACACAGCTCACCGGTGCAGTCGTACATCAAATTCCGCGTTTCGAATTCGAAGTCCTGCCCAGGGTTGAAAATTTCAGCACATCGGTGCGCTGCGAGCCGGTATTCCAACTCTGGTGGGGAACGAGCTGTATGTGTATGGTCACTACATTACCCATAGATCGGGCCTTACAGGAGCTCTGAGTTCTCTTCTGTGAGGGTAATAGCTGTCGATCACGGGTTCAACACGTGATCTAAGGCCGTGGTGAATCACACACATGCACACACACAAAAAAAACACACACACACACACACATACACACACACACACACACACACACACACACACACACACACACACACACACACACACACACACACACACACACACACACACACACACACACACACACACACACACACACACACACACACACACACACACACGTCCTCACAAACCTATACTATACACACATACATCCATGCATGTATTGTATAAACTGGAGTACGCTTGATTCCACATGTATATATATGTATGACCCTTTCCTTAATTGTGTTAGCGCTGGGTCCGTGAATTGTATTTTATTTTACACTCCTTTGATAAGATCCCTCCGCCCTTGTGCATAAAGTATTTGTATGTACTCTCTCCGAATAGTAATGACCCTCTCGAGGTCTATTCCCGAGTGCGACTCGAGGCGTTTTTTATAGTTTCTGTTCATTAGTGCTGTAGTGACGTCACATCCGGATCGTGGTTCTATTGTAGGGTTGAATATATTTTGCCGAGACCATATATATATATATATATATATATATATATATATATATACATATGTATATATACATATATATATACATATATATACATATATATATGTGTATATATAAACATACAATATATATACATATATATACATATATATATGTGTATATATAAACATACAATATATATATATATATATGTATATATATATATATATATATATATATACACTTACTCGATCTATTTAAATTAGTATGTGAAACGTACTTTTTTTTTTAGCATTTGCTTCATCACGCAAAGGAATAAAATGCTTTTCCGATATTTCGGGTCGAGGCAAAGTAGATCCGATCAACAGTGATTGCATATGAAGTTCAACTGCATGAATCTGTATTTGATTTAAATATTGTCTCACATACAAAAAATCATATCAGATTTATGTACGTAAGTATATGAAGCCCAGTATTAATGTACATAGGTTCATGTTATTGGGTATTCATTGTGTGTGTGTGTGTGTGTGTGTCTGTGTATGTGTGTGTGTCTGTCTGTGTGTGTGTGTGTGTGTGTGTGTGTATGTCTGCATGCGTATGAGCAAATATGTGTGTATATATGTGTGTGTGTGTTTGCGCATCTCCGTATTTGAATGTGTGTATTTGCTTGTGTGTGTTACGTGTATATGTGTCTGTGTGTGATAACGTGTGCGTATATGAGTGTGCGTACATGTGCGTGTACGTGTACGTGTATGTTTGGATTTATGTTTTCCATTTCTATATACTTGTGGTTTACAGATTTTCAGACACATTCACATCTTCTCTTCTTCAAGACCTGAGTCCATCTCAGATTCTTTATCGTTTTTTTTCTTATTTTTTTGCATTTCATTGGTGCGTACTATTTCTATTAGTTTCTTTTTTCACTCACGTATTCTGCTCTGCGGAAGGTTGAATTTCATCACTCCCACTTTTTTTTTTACCCCATTTTCTTTTCCTGTTTGAGTTTATTTTATGTTTTATTGCTGGT
>NC_134792.1:30883534-30891034 GCF_046742065.1 Oratosquilla oratoria
AGTTAAAGTGCACGGACAGATAAAGGCATAAGCTTTACGAGGGAATGAGGGACGGGATGGAGAGAAAGGAAAGAAAGACGAAGAAGGAGGAGGAGGAGGAGAAGGAGGAGGAGGAGGAAGGAGGAGGTGGAGGAGGAGGAGGAGGAGGTGGAGGAGGAGGAGGAGGAGGAGGTAGAGGAGGAGGTGGAGGAGGAGGAGGAGGTGGAGGTGGAGGAGGAGGAGGTGGAGGAGGAGGAGGAGGAGGAGGAGGAGGAGGAGGAAGAAACTGAGAAGACCGGGAGGGAAGAGGAGAAGGAGGAGGGGGAGGAGGGATCCCAGGGGGAGGAGGGAGGGGTGTTGGGAATCCGGGAATTTGAATCCCATGAAGGTGGGGGTGGGGGTGGGGGTGGTGTGGTGGTGAAAATACTCAGAGCTTTTGGTTGGCAATCTTGAGGTGAAATATAGAGGGCGTGAGGATTACTGAGAGATCGAATTAGTATACGAATGATAAGATTTGTCGTAATGATAGTCAGTGGTGTTGCCATAATGTGATCCCTTTGTTGTCTTTGTTGCGTTTATTCTTATTATATATTTTTATCTAAGCCTCAGTTTTTTTTTTTGCGGTTACACACATTTTTTTTTTCAAATATACATCAATTTCATTATCATCAATGTTGCCATCACTATATTTTCGTTATTGTCACTCACCACTGTATTGATAGCAATACTGCTATAATTCTAAACCCAATAAGTATGTTTAGAGCAAAATATTTAAATATAAAAATATGTTTTTGTTTTTTGACTCGGAGGATCAATCTTTTCTTATATATGATATTAATATAATTATCACCATCATCATCACCGACGTTGATGACGTCACCACCGATATTGATGACGTCACATTGCTCACGTAACCATGTGACGTCATCACCTATGTTGATGACGTCACATTGCTCACGTGACCATGTGGAACGCCACCGTCAGTGGCACGGTAATTTTATGATGATTTACTTTAGTTAATTCCGTTGAGTCAAAAGATAAGGGTGTAGAAGCAATTGTCCTGTTGGAGCTGAGTAGAGTCGTCTGTTGTTAGCCAGAATAAAATCCTCAAAGTCTTAAGGTCAGAAGAAGAGGTTGACTGAAATGGTTGCGTGCGTTAGCGCCAAAGTCTCAGCATCACCACCCAGCCTCACTTAACTCATCACACTTCACCGGAGCAATGTCGTCGTCCATTACCGACGAAGTGCCATAAGCAAGAAATACTAATAATGTAACTGAAGGTGTAGTTAATTATATATATATATATATATATATATATATATGTATATATACATATATATAAATGTATATATATATATATATATATATATATATATATATATATATATATATATGTAGTAAATAAATGAAAAATAAATAGATCGTGCGGTGTTTACCAGAAGATTATTTTGATTTCGTTCGTTTATCATATCTGCCTTCAGGTGATTTTATTATACGAGGTTAAATCCTTTCTGGAGCCGAAAAGGATTAAGAACGATATTGAGATTATCTCCGTGAGGCCAATATCCTCCTTCACTTGCTATATCCCTCCTCACCTTCATATTCATCTCGCTTTTCCTCCTCCTCTTCCTCCTCTTCCTCCTATTCCTCCTCTTCTTCCTCCTCTTCCTCTTCCTCTTCATCCTTTTCTTCTTCCTCCTTTTCCTTCTTTTCCTCCTCCTTCACTCTTCCTCCACTTCCTCCTCCTCCTCTTCGTTTTTCTCCTCCTCTTTTTCTCCTGCTCTTCTTTGTCCTACTCCTCTTTTTCCTCCTTTTCTTACTCCTCCTCTTCCTCCTCTTTTTCCTATTCTTCCTCCCCTTCCTCTTTCTCCTACTCTTTTTCCTCCTTCTCTTCCTCCTCCTTCTTCCTCCTCCTCTTCCTCCTCCTCTTTTCCTCCTCTTTTTCTTCCCCCCCTCCTCCTCCTCTTTCTCCTCCTCTTTTTCCTTCTCTTTTTCCTCCTCCTCCTTCTCCTCATCTTCTTTCTCCTCCTCTTTCTCCTCCTCCTTCTTCTCCTCCTCCTCCTCTTTTTATCCTCCTCTTTTTCCTTCTCCTCCTCCTTCTTCTCTTCCTACTCCTCCTCCTCCTCCTCTTCTTCTTTCTCCTCCTCTTCTTCCTACTCCTCCTCTTTTCCACCTCCTCTTTTTCCTCTTTCTCCTCCTCCTCCTCCTCCTCCTCCTCCTTATCCTCTTTCTCCTCCTTCCCCTCCTCCTCTTCTTTTTCCTCCTTCTCCTCTTCTTCCTCCTTTTCTTCTTTTTCCTCCTCCTCTTCTTCTTCCTCCTCTTCTTTCTCTTTCTCCTACTTCCCCTCTTTTCCTCCTCCTCATCTTCCTCCTCCTCTTCCTTCTCCTCTTCTTTTTTCATTTCCTCCTCTTCCTCCTCTTTCTCCTCATCTTCTTTCTCCTCTTTTTCCTCCTCCTCCTTCGCTTTTTTGTCCTCCTCCTCTTTTTCCTTCTCCTCCTCACTTTTCTTTCTACTCCTCCTCCTCCTCTTCTTTCTTCTCCTCTTCTTCCTACTCCTCCTCTTTTCCTCCTCCTCTTTTTCCTCTTTCTCCTCCTCCTCCTCCTCCTCCTTATCCTCTTCCCCTCCTCCTTCTCCTCCTCCCCTCATCTTCTTCCTCCTCCTCCTCCTCTTCTTCCTCCTTTTCCTCTTTTTCCTCCTCCTCTTCTTCTTCCTCCTCCTCTTTCTCTTTCTCCTACTCCTCCTCTTTTCCTCCTCCTCCTCTTCCTACTCTTCTTCCTCCTCCTCTTCTTTTCTCCTCTCCTCCTCTTCCTCCTCCTCTTTCTCCTCCTCTTTTCCCTCCTCCTCTTCTTCCTCTTCCTCTTCTTCCCTCCGTACCCCCCCCGATTCATCTGTATGAGGGAAGCACCATCTGGCGTCACTTGCACCACCTGGACTCCTCGACGGCACAGTCGGCTCCATTTCTGAAGAGACTACAGAGGTCTTTAGGTCGT
Source organism: Oratosquilla oratoria (assembly GCF_046742065.1). Taxonomy (NCBI): domain Eukaryota; kingdom Metazoa; phylum Arthropoda; class Malacostraca; order Stomatopoda; family Squillidae; genus Oratosquilla; species Oratosquilla oratoria. The sequence continues at coordinate 30,886,504 of NC_134792.1, forward strand.
AGGTCACGTCGTTCAGTAGTCGTACTTGACCTAGTAGCATTTTAGCATCCGACCTCGTTATGGACCAAAAGGTCTCCTGTCTGTGTGCTCTATCTTTGTAGACCTTTGTAGCAAACTTGTGTGTGTTGTAATTGTTTAGAGAAATAATATAAGATGATAACAAAGGTAATAAGAGTATGAAATCAAATTAGATTAACAAAAAAAAACAAAATAATAGGAAGCGTAAAGTGGTTGAGTATTGTAATTGTTCGACCAAAAGATAAAGTAGGTGAAATAGAATAAGATAAGTATAACGCTTGACTATTGCAATAGTTCGACAAAAAAATAAATGAAAACATAATGTTTGCTACAGTTTATGAAACGGCACTGGCGGCCGCTGTAGTACTCAGAACTGAAGCCACGACGGCGATGCGCAGATGCTGCGAAAAGGAAAGGAGAGGACCCATCGTTGCTGGAGAAGGTAGCGAGGCTCCTACGCCAGGAGACGCTGAGTATCTACGGCCGAAGCCGTCACCTTTGCCCTATGGTGCTCTATAGGGAGGGACTATTGGGGCAGGTAGCAAACAGTCACTGCTGGGAATCAGAGAGGAGTGCGGGATTCGAATCCATGATTACGCGAATGCGAGGCCAGAACGGTTTCTATTACACCACCAAAGCATTGAAGAGGAGAAACATAAGAGAAGGACAAGGGAAGGTGGACGGGACTACTGAGACGGGACAGGGAAGGAAGAGAGGAGAAGAAAAGGAAGACAATGAGGAAGACCTAGGTGGTTAAGGAAGTGAGGAGAAGGAGGAGGGGGAGGAGAAAAAGGAGGAGGAAGGATGCGAAGGAAGAGAGGAGAAGAAAAGGAAAACAAGGGAGTGAGGAGGAGGAGTAGGGGGGAGGAGAAAAAGGAGGAGGAATGATGCGAAGGAAGAGAGGAGAAGGAAAACAAGAGAGTGAGGAGAAGGAGGAGGGGTGGGAAGAGCCAAGAGGGAAGGAAGAGGTAGAAGAGGAAGAATGAGGAGGGAGGGAAAGAAGAAGAGAAGAGAAGAAAGACAATGAGGAAGACCTAGGTGGTTAAGGAAGTGGGGTCAAGGAGGAGGAGGGGGGGTAGAAAAAGGAGGAAGAAGTAAATGAGGAAGAGGTAAAGGAGGAAGGAAGAGATGGAGGGTAAGGAGAAACTGGCAGGAGGAGTGTGGGTGAGGGTGGGAAGTGCATGGAATGAACGTCCAGGAGGAGAAGCAAATGATGGTAAAGTTTATGCAAAGAATTATAGTATTGAGCAAAGAACGCTGGGAGTCTGGAAGCTTGATGTCAATATTAAGAATATGTTGAAGAATGCGGAATGAACTTCGTGAGCTCGGAAAAAATCATGGAGGAAAAAGAAAGAAAGGATTTTTTTTTTTCGTTGAAAAAATCTGCATCGACGTTGATGTTAGGACACCTGATAAGTTGAATGTCGTTTGGGATCTTTGTCTGTATTAGAAGAAATGATGGAGACAGACGAAGTAGACAAAGGAAAAAGAGCTCACGGGTGAAAAATGAGTGTAAAATGGGTAAAAAAAATATATATTATACGTACATACGTACCTACACACACACACACACACACACACACACACACACACACACACACACACACACACACACACACACACACACACACACACACACACACACACACACACACACACACACACACACACACACACACACACACACACACACACACATACACACACACACACACATACACACACACACACATACACACACACACACACACATACACACACACACACACATACACACACACACACACACATACACACACACACACACACACACACACACACACACACACACACACACACACACACACACACACACACACACACAACACACAAACACACACACACACACACACACACACACACACACACACATATATATATATATATATGTATATATATATATATATATACACACACACACACATACACACACACAAACACACACACACACACACACACACACACACACACACACACACACACACACACACACACACACACACACACACACACACACACACACACACACACACACACACACACACACACACACACACACACACACACACACACACACACACAAATATATATATATATATATATGTATATATATATATATATACATATATATATATATACATATATATATATATATATATATATATATATATAACGTAAGCGGAGTATGAAACACAGGAGTCTTAGTCTTGAGTTTATTCCTGACTAGTTTGTTCCTGACTAGTTTCGCGAATGTGTGAGGGCTCAAGCCGATATAAAAGAGACGAACATAAGCAAAGTTAGCGAAAAAAAAAGAAAAAAATCGGAGTCGATCGACAGCCCCTTCGATCGACAACAACACAAAGCTACAAACGCAGGAAATTAAAAATATATAAATTAGTTCCATCGTATTTACCTTGATGAAAACCATGCGTAGCAAATTTGGAATAAAGGTAAGAAAACTGTTTGCTGCGTGATTGAATCATATATCTTTATCTATTCACTTATTTTATGCTAAAGGAGGTTCATGTATACGGTGCTGATAATTCATTTATAAGTACCACGCCGCTAATCTTCTCTTTGTCCTCAATGCCTCTCTCGTAACACTTGAACATAATTTGTCTACTTTATCTACTTCCTATTTATCTATTTATTATTTAAATTTACCTCTACCACTACCACCTGCCCACTTTTATCTATTTGTTTATTTATTCATTTATTTATTCATTATTAATCTGGATATGCTAGACGGTTAGGTTAATTTTCTTGATTTATACATAATCCTTTTCCTCCTGACAAAGAGTTCAACCTCTCGACGAGCTTAAGATCTTTTTTTGGATTGAAACATTTCAGAACTTATAACGTTTGAACGTTTTTGCTGCTTTCCTCAAACGATTTTGCTGCGGGGGCACACTAATCTATCATGCTACTTGCTTTTGCTACATCGTTTGAATAGAAACGATTTCGGCTACAGTATTCTAGGCCCCCGTTAGAACATCTCATCAATGTGACTAATATTCGTCTAGTTTTGACTTCTCTTAGTTTTTCATTCAGCTTCTCATTATATGACACAAGAAACTCGAAAAAAAAAATCGTTACCGAAGTCTTTCCTATTCAAACGAAATAGCAGAAGCAAGTAGCAAAAGCAAGTAGCAAAAGCAAGTAGCATGTTAGCAAGAAATACCTAGTGTGCCGCTTCCTGTGTTTGCTCTTTTCCTCCACTTCCTGTTTTGGAGCAACTGTCTCGACTTGGTTCCACTCTGAGGGAGCTACCGCCTCTTCGAATTGAGCACCAAACTCTTGCAACCCCGAGGGCCTGGCACTCGGTTCCTGGACTGGGCTAAAAATCTCTCTCTATCTTCTTCAACTGTATATCTTACACTTTTTCATACATGGAGCGCTGACAACCGGCGACTGCTCCCTGTTAGTTTCGCTCGGAGATATAGAAACAGTCCCACGCTCACACAATACAGACCACAATCAAAAGGTTCTTCCTAGGCAGATCTGTGAGATGCTTCGAGGACCGTTGCCAGCCTTTGTGGGGCTGTGGGTTTTAATTGATTGTATCCATAGCACCACTTAATTACGAGTACAATAGTGTTTGTTGGGGGATCTTCTATAGGTTATTTATTACCTTCAGTGCTGAGTGGGGTTATCTATTACCAACATTTAACAAACATCATACAGTATTAACCGTTGGAGTAATAATTTTGACAAAACTTGCATACAAATAAAATGAAGATAAATAGATAAGTACGGGTAATTAAAAAAAAGAAGAGATGTGAAAACAACCATGATATTAACTATTGAAGTAAAACATGTCGACAGCCGCGTAGTTATCATCATTTGGACAGTGGAATACTAAATAATAGATAAAAGATAATAAAAGATAAATACATGAGAACTCCAAAAAGATGTTGGAATAATAAATAACAAATAAAAGATAATAGATTATAAATGCACGAGACCTCCATAAAAATGTACCAGTCAGTATGTCCGCCAAGAAGAACATAAGTTTCTGTTTTAAACCACGGAAAGGAAGTTTGTGTGTGCGGTTGTGGTTGTGTTTATGTATACGTATGTACCTTGCTGTGGATGTGCTGTGTCTTGCGACACTGCTTCTGACCCAGGGCAGTGGAAAGGATGCAGGGATGACCCGTCATCCAGGAGGTGCCAAGATAAGAGGGAGGGAGGAGGATGGAGGGGAGTGGAATATATGTATGTATGTATGTATGTATGTATGTCTGTATGTATGTATGTATGTAAGTATGTATGTATGTATGTATGTATGTATGTATGTATGTATGTATGTATGTATGTATGTATGTATGTATGTATGTATGTATGTATGTATGTATGTATGTATGTATGTATGTATGTATGTATGTATGTATGTATGTATGTATGTATGTATGTATGTATGTACCAAATTTATCTAATTGTATACAGGAAAGGAACAACGCTTATGCAGTTCCGC
>NC_134792.1:30901034-30903534 GCF_046742065.1 Oratosquilla oratoria
TGCCAGGCGAGTTCGCGTCTTTTAACAGAAGGTCCCGTCCTATGCCGGACAGAATCTTGTGGCTATGAACAGATCAACATTCATAAAAGGTCGTAACCAACCCCAACCCCCTCAGGAACGAGCTATCGCCCTCAGCTGAATAAGATTATAATTTCTTCACCTTAAGAGCGTATAAAGAGCGCCAATGTAACCAGATGATGTATTCTTGACCTCGGGAGGTATTGAAGTCGTTCTCTTGGAAAGGTCATCCTGAGAACGATCCTTACCAGCTTAGAGGTATACCTCCAAAATGTCCATTTAAATGGGTACGGATATTGATATTAACCTACATTCGTTGGTGGGTCTAAGTTCCAGAAAGTGGTTTACTCGCTTCTCAGTGCTGTAGTCCTTTATGTGACGTGGTGAAAGGGAAATTTGCAAAGGTAATAGGGGTGGGGTTACACTTGCAAATTGGTTGTTTTGACGTGGCCTTCTGACAAATCTACCATACATGTATGACAGAGTAGACTAGTTTCTACTCGCCTTGTACCGTAGAGCTCCTTTTCCATGACAGTCTATGTTGTGTTGTTTGTGAAGAAATTTGGATTAATTGTTTTCATTTTACTCGTTTATATTTCGTTTATTTAATTACCTGTTCTCTTCTTTCCTTGTTTCCAACTTTTCTTTCTAGTTCCTTTCACAAGCGCATACATACACGGGCATAAATTTATATGCACACATACACATATACTCACACACGCGCACACACACACACACACACACACACACACACACACACACACACACACACACACACACACACACACACACACACACACACACACACACACACACAAACACACACACACACACACACACACACACACACACACACACACACACACACACACACACACACACACACACACACACACACACACACACACACACACACACACACACACACACACACACACACGTGCGCGACTCGATGGCGTAGTGGTAGCGATCGCGGCCGCCACTATGGAGGTCCGAGTTCGAATCCCGCCCAGGGCTGAAATAATCTCAGTATCGCTGCGCTGCGGGTAGTTGTGTGTGTGTGTGCGTGTAAAGTCACAGCATTACCCAAAGGTAGGTCATATATGAGGTCTGAGCTCTCTTTCGGGAGGGTAGTAGCTGTCGATCACGAGTTCAACACGTTACTCAAGACTATGGTGAGTTACATACACATATGCAAGCACGCATGCTCAAGCACGCACGTACGCACACACGCGCACGCACGAACGTACGCACACACGCACGCACACACATTCGCACATATTTGTATACAAACGTGCTAATAATATTATATTACTTTCACCATAGCTTTTGTTAGCTTTACTTAACTGATCAATATCATTCTTCTACTCAGCCTGTTCATATCTACATTTGTTAGCTCTGGAATCATAATTACGTTTTCCCTGGAAAAAAAAATCCAGAGTGATGACTAAAGTGGTTATTATCATTGCAAAACTAAACATTTCCATAATTGTACCAGTACATATAATTTTTATCATTAATATCACAATTGAAACAACGATGTCGTCTCTGTAACTATTAGTATCTTTTTGTTATGTTCATTATTCTCATATTACAATTTTTATTCTTCTTAATATAATTTATATACCAATTAACTTTTCTGTTTAAGTTATCGTAGCCATTGCAAACTGGTGGCGTAATTGGAAACGTGCTGGCCTCGCATTCGCTTAACTGTGGGTTCGAATCCCGCTCTCATCTCCGATTCCCAACAGTGACTGTTTGCTACCTGCTCCAACAGTTCCCAAAGCGCATCATATAACAAAGGTGACGGCTTCGGCCGCAGTAAATCAGCTCCTCCTGGCGTAGCCTCCTCACCTACATCTACTACATGATAACTGTCATTGTAAACAAATCGACATTTATCGTAATGAACATGAATGCCAATTTCAATACAGACATGAATACAACACGTCAGATAAGTGTAATACATGAATATTTTTCATCATACATTATCCCTGATAAAGTTATAAATCCCGATATTTATTACGAAAATGAGCAGATTATATCAGGAGAATAAATCCCAGCTGAGAGTTTCAACATCCATCGAATCGGCGTCGTTATAATTTGCGCAGCACTTGTCCCTCTCATTAATTCACTTTATACTTTTATAACACTTAAATTACACCAGGTTAATTTTACGGAATCGGAATTATCCAAAATCAGTCATTAGTGAATTCCAATCACAAATGCAATTTAGGTGCTCTAATCGCAGGTGGAGGCGATAATGTTTAAATGAGGTGAACAAACGCTGAGCTATCTAAGTGGAAATGCAGATTAGGAAGCTGACCAGTTGTAAGTGCAGGGGAGGAGAGGCACAGAAAAAAACACACTTGCTTATTAATAATGGAAGAGAACAGAAGAGGCAAAGAAGTAGAAAGTGGCACCAGAATTAAAATAAAAAGAAGAAGAAGAAAAAACAAAAACAAAAAACGGCCTCCTAATA
>NC_134792.1:30911034-30916034 GCF_046742065.1 Oratosquilla oratoria
ATTACTTAAACGTGAGTAGGGAAATTGGTCATAGGTATTTCATAGTTCGTGTACTTGCGGGGAAGGGGGAGTGTTTACTGTGTGCTTTTTCGGAAATGACCAGCGCTTCTGTCCTTGAGGACTATATTGCACCGAGGAAGCTAAGTCGCAGAGATGATAAAGGAGATGTGTAAGGAAGGAGGAAAGGTGGAAACGTAAAAGTCAAAAGCGATGAGCGTTGTTCTTTGAGTGGAGACCATTCTCTAGTCATAAAAGAATGCTCCGTGCCTCTGGTCCGTAGGGGTGATAGCGAAGTCTCTAAAATGTCTGTAAAAAACATAAAGATCAATACCACATACGGGAATGTATTAGGAGAGCAAGTGTTTGTGAGTGGATGTGATTCAGTATATGTATGTTGGAGTGTTAGTGTTTGCATTCGTGTAAGTATTGTTTGAATTTTTATATTTACATGGCACTAGTGTGTGTGTGTGTGCGTGTGTGTGTGAACGTGCGGGTTCGTGTATGTGTTTGAAAGCATTTTTGTGTACGTATATTCTATGTCTTAGTGCTTTTTTTCTGTGTGGATGTTCGTGCTGTGTTTGTTGAGCAAATGTCTTCAGTATGTCCGTTTTTATGGTTAAGTCAGACTAATCCGTTTTTATTCTGAAACTCAAAATGCGAAGGAAAAAGACCCTTTTCATGGGCTGTACGGTCCATCGGCATATATATGAAAACATGTGTAAAATATCTCTTCGGTTTACTGATGAGTTTGATTCAAGTTTACTCGCCACTATACTCTTATTATTATTGTTATTATTATCATTATTTTATTTATTTATTTATTTATTTTTTGTTTATTTATTTTCTTTTAGTAGAGGGAGCACTTTCGTATGATGACACACCCTTTAGTATAGGGCCATAAAGCCAAGTGCAAGGGAAGCTACAGTATACAAGAAACATGTGGGTCATTTTAGATCGACGCTTGTAAGCGGGTTTCGAACCGACGACATGACGTATATGTGTGTGTATATGTGTACTCATGCTCATGTATGCATACATACGACTATATACGTACATGTACATAAATTCTAGCGTACGTAGCGTTTGCATTACCGTATACGCACGTGCGCGTGTATATGGCATCAGTGTGTTTGATAGGCGGGTGCGGTTGGAGGTGGCGGGGTGTTTTTGGAGCGCGTGGTAGGGGAAGAAGCTAGCACGTGCGTGGAGCCCGGACTTTGCGCGCCGCCGCCACAGCGTCCAGACTGAGAGGGGAGAGAGCAAGAGAAGCAGCAAGCGAGTAGCGTGCTTCCCAGCCCGCTCACACAGCCAATTACTTATACACAATTGCACTACGCCCCGAAACGCTCGGGCTAGCTTAGTCTGCGACAGACTTCTCACTGTTTCTAGATCATCAAACCGACTAGCTTCCTCCGCCTAAGACGATTTGCCTCATCCTAGATACATATGAGTATATAAACAAGGTAATATTTACCATGAGGTCATGGACATGCCTAAAATATGTAAAGGAAATAAAGCTTGCCTCACAGACGTGTATATTTGAATTAAAGAGGAGATGATAGTGCACAAGCTGGAACACCACATGAATCTAAAAATTGGCGTACTAATTGGAGAATATGAGATGGGGCCTCACTAGCGTAGCTTCCTTTCTGCATGCTACTATTAGGTAAGCACAAGTAGGTAAATATACGCGTTTACATGACTTGCTGGTGTAGTGGTTAATGGAAGCTCAAGAAGGGTGGAGTTATAAGCAGAATGATGGGAGACATTGGGAAGAATACATATGAAAAACAACAACTTGTCTACCATCTTTATTCGCGAGAATTCTTGTTACAAACACCCAAGTACATAGGGCAAAGGTGACAGCCTCAGACTTGGCGTGAGGTTCCTCCTGGTTGAGACTAGACAAGCCGTAGCCGTCGGGGGTCGGTGCTGGCTCCCGTCGTGGAAGGCGAAGGCCCATTTGGTAAATGTAATTTCTCACAACTATTTTAGCCCATTTCGTTGTTTTGTACATGTTTGTATCCCTTGACATAACCAATGACCCTGGAGGAAGGGTTGCTTGTGTGTCATCTTCCCCATTAACGCATTTGTACAATATGACCTCCTCTTTCACTCTTCTCTCGTGCACTGTAGGATGGACGCGCTTAAGGCAGGACGAACACAGTCCGTATCCATTTCTCTTTGACTGTTTGAGGATTACCTTTTTCTCCTGTTCATTTGCTATTTCTCTCTCTCTCTCTCTCTCTCTCTTTCTCTCTCTCTCTCTCTCTCTCTCTCTCTCTCTCTCTCTCTCTCTCTCTCTCTTTATGTATATCTCTCCCTCTCCTTCTCCCTTCCTCTCCCTCTCTCTCCCTCCCTCTTTCTCTCTCCTATCTCTCTCTCTCCCTCTTCCTCCCCCTCTCTCTCTTCCCCCTCTTTCTTTCCCTCCCCCTCTCTCTCCCCCCTCCTTCTCTCCCTCCCCCTCTCTCCCCCTAACTCCTCCTCCTCCTCCCCCTCCTCTTCCTCCTCCTCCTCCTCCTCCTCTGGAGCCATTACTACTCCTCGATCATTGTCACTTGGGGCATTCTTTCCTGTTCCTCACTGCGCGACTCTCTTGTCCTCGATTTCGGTCCTGCTTCTTGCGTTTTGTCCTTAATTGTAGCAATTCGCTGCCGTTCCTCTCTTCGCGCACTTTGATCACGATCATCGCCACTTTTTTTCACGGTTAAACGGTCCTCCACCTCTCTCTCATCTCTCTCTTTCTCTCCTCTCTCTTCCTCTCCCTCTCCTCTCTCCCTCTCCCTCTCCCTCTCCCTCTTCCTCCCCAATTGGTGTCACGTTCCCGGTTCGGTCATCACTTCGAACCACTCCCCTTACCTTCCTCCTTCTCGTCCTCCTCCTCCTCCTCCTCCTCCTCCTCCTCCTCCTCCTCCTCCTCTTCCTCCTTTCCCTCCTCCTCCTTCCCCTCTTCCTTCTTCTCCTTCTTCTTCTCCTCCTCTTTCTCATTCCCCTTTTCCTTCTCCTCGTCCTCCTTTCCCTACTCCTCCTCCTCCTTCCCCTCCTCCTCCTCCTTTCCTTCATCCTCCTCCTTTCGCCCACTCCTCCTCCTCCTTCTCCTTCTACTCCTTCCCCTCCTCCTTTCCCTTCTCCCCTCCTCCTTTTCTCCTCTTCCTCCTTACCCTCCTCCTCCTCCTTCCCCTTCTCCTCCCCTCCTCCTGTTCCTCCTCCTCCTCTTCCTCACTCTCCTCCTCACTTCCTCCCCCTCCCCTCCCCCTCCCCCTCTTGCTCCTCCTCCTCCTCCTCCTCCTCCCCTCCTCCTGTTGCCCTCCTCCTCTTCCTCTTCTTCCTCCTTCCCCTCTTCCTTCTCCTCTTCTTCCATATTTTCCCCTCGCCTTCCTCCACTTGTTCCTTATTCCTCCACCTCATCCTCTCCTCCTGCCTCCTTCACCTCCACTTCCACCTCCTCATACTTCTATTCTTCCTCCTCTTCCATCTCCTCACACAATTTTTTTTTCTTCAAAATTTCATTTTATCAGTTTATCTTATCCATTCATTCGCTTCTTCTTCTTCATCTTCCTCTTATTTCCTATAATCTGTCTTTCGTTGTAGATATCATATTTATATTCTAATTATTATATGTTTCTGCTTTCTCCTGTTGTTTGATGTCCTACACTCTTCCGTCTATCGACTTTTCCATACCTCATTTTTGTTCTCATCTTTCATCCTATTTATTCCTCTTTTCCGTTCCTTCCCTCTTCCCTGCCTCTGCCTCCTACCATCTCCCCCTGGCTGCCTCCCATTCCTCCTCTTCCTCCTCCTTCCTCCCCTTCTTCCCCCTTTCTCCCCCTTCCCCTTCCACACTCCCACTTTGGCAAGCTGAGTAACAGAGTTCCCCTTCCTTTGCCTCCCGTCCTGACACACAGCGTTCAATGGCTATCCTCCTCCTTCTCCTCCTCCTCCTCCTCCTCCTCCTCCTCCTCCTTCTTCCTCCTCCTCCTCCTCCTCCTCTTCCTCCTCCTCCTCTTCCTCCTCCTCCTCCTCTTCCTCCTCCTCCTCTTCCTCCTCCTTCTCCTTCTCCTCCTCCTCCTCCTCCTCCTCCTCTTCCTCCTCCTCCTTCTCCTCCTCCCCCTCCTCCTCCTCCCTCCTCCTCCTTCCTCCTCCTTCCTCCTCCTCCTCCTCCTCCTCCTCCTCTTTTTTTTCCCGAACGGCTGTTCGGAAGCGTTTTTCCTCAATACTTTCACACTGTTTCCTAGACAGATATGGACAGCAGCGATTTTCCTCCTCGTCCTCGTCCTATTCTTCCTCGCCCTCCTCCTCTTCTTCCTCCTCCTCGCCCTCCTTCTCTTCTTCCTCCTCCTCGCCCCCTCCTTCTCCTCTTCCTACTCCTCCTGCTCCTCCCTGCCCTCCTCCTCCTCCTCCTCCTCTTCCTCTTCCTCTTCCTCTTCCTCCTCCTCCTCCTCCTCACCCTCCTTATCCTCGTCATCGTCGTCATCCTCCTCATCCTCCTCACCCTCCTTATCCTCGTCATCGTCATCGTCCTCCTCGTCCTCCTCCTGCCCCCCTTCGTCCTCCTCCTCCTTCTCCTCCTCCTCCTCCTCCATGCGACCTCTCCTCCCGTTCATTCGTTTTGCTCCTTGGGAAAGTCTCCTCCTCCTCCTCCAGGTTGTTCCTCAAGCGATGACACTTCGCTCGAAGCGCAAGTCTTTATAAAAACAGATTCTTGCGTGCAAATACTCTCACTTGTGTACAGTTGAGAAAATAAGGTCCTCAATACTTTCTGGCGTATAGTGTTGGTGACGAAGACTAAATTATTGCATCAGTTTGAGAGAAATTGACTTTGTTCGTCTTATCTCTACAGTTGTTCGTACTTCCTTGACTATCTATCGGTAGTAGGTGTTTTTCTGTGATCCATGAAACATAAGATTGTAGTATATATCCTAAGAAATCGTTCAAGAACTTACCCAGCGGTACACACTCACACACGCACACACATACACACACACACACACACACACACA
>NC_134792.1:30921034-30923534 GCF_046742065.1 Oratosquilla oratoria
CTCCCTCCCCCCCCCGCCCTGCCCACCGGGGGTGGGGGAGGGGTGAGGGGGGAGGGGGGCAGTGCAGCATGGCATAGCGTGCGGCGCCCTCCACCTTTCCTTGCGCCTGCCCTCTTATCTGACTACCTAATGTGTACAGGACTAATTGTGATCTCGTTTTGGGACGTTAGTGCCGGTGGTGGTGGTGGAAGAGGTGATAGTTGTGGTGGTGGTGTGGTGATAGTGATATGAAGGGTGGTAGTGGTAGTATACAAGGGTAGTGGTGGTGGTATGCAAGGGTGGTAGTTGTCCCGATGATAGGGGTGAGGACGGTGGTAGTGTGGTAATAAGGGTGAGTGGTGATGGTGGTATGAAGTGGTGGCAGTTGAAACCATGGTGGTGATAAGGATGGTAGTGATGTGGTGGTGATGGTGGTAGTATCGGTAATGGTTATGGTGGAGATTTATTGGTGATAATTCTAATAAGAATGGTGTTAATGAGGGTTGTGACGCCAGTCGATTCTATTCAGGTGAGGAAGGGAAGACATTACCTTCGCCTTATTCATTAGCCATTGTCACCATCATCATTATTCCTCCCGTGACCATGACGTAATAAGAGGGGGCCATAGGGCGCTGAGGGGAACGTCCATTGGCCCAACTCCCATCCACTGTGGCCCTTAGAGGAAAGACTGTGGCCCAATTGGCCAACGTGATTGTTGTGGCCTCGAGAGGCGTAATGTCCTTCTTGCGCGCAATTGTGTGCTTTATCCCTGAAAGCATGGCGGGTCCTTTTAGCCCCTCGCGTGGCACCGTGCCACTCCGGGTGGCACGGTGCCACTCCGGGTGGCACGATGCCACTCGGGCATTCCCTCGAGAGAGGAATGCCAAGGGTTGAGGTGCAAGTGCTCTGCGGGTTAACGCCTTCGCGAATGGGAAAACCCACTTACAGAGTGAGGGGAGGAAAGTTGAGGGTAAAGCTGGAATTGAGGAGGAGGAGGAGGAAGTTGATGGTGAGGATGATATTAAGGGTTAAGTTGGAGTTGAGGAGAAGGAAGTTGATGAGGAGGGTGATATTAAGGGTTAAGTTGGAGTTGAGGAGGAGGAAGTTGATGAGGAGGGCGATATTGAGGGTGAAACTGGAGTTGAGGAGAGGAAGTTGATATTAAAGGTTAAGTTGGAGTTGAGGAGAAGGAAGTTGATGAGGAGGGTGATATTGAGGGTGACGCTGGAGTTGAGGAGGAGGAAGATGATGATGAGGGTGATTAAGGGTAAAGTTGGAATCATGGAGAAGGAAATTGATCTTGATGGTAAAGAAGATGGAGGATGATGATGAGGGTGAAGTTGGAGTTGAGGAGAAGGATGTTGATGGTGATGGTGAAGTTGGAGGTGGAAGTTGGGGTGAAGTTGGCGATGACGTTGAAGAAGGTAAAGCTGAGATGAAAATTGAGGTTGCAGGGGGTAAGTAAGAGTATGCTGGGGGAGATGGAAGTTGAGGATATAATTAAGATTCGGGTTACGGGAGGGGGGATAATTGAAGACGAAGTTGGAGTTGAAGAGGTTTAAGTTGGAGTTGAGGTGAGGCTTTGGACGAAATTGAGGTTGAGGTAGTTCCATGTCTTTTATTACCTGTCATTCCTATCCATAAAATTGTCTCGTCTTTTCTTAAAAAAAAAAAAAAAAAAAAAGCTGGTGTCTCAGTACTCACTACGTGGTTACTAATTCTATTCCATTTTTTAACGACTCTATTAGTAAACTAGTTCTTGGATATTTCTTTCGTAAGCCTTTAGTGTACCTTTGATCTTTACATGGAATTTCTTTAAACAGAATAAAATCTCTGTACCGGGAGATGGATGCACATTAGGGATGAACATATGACTGTGAGAATAAACACCTTGTGAGATCGAAACCTTTATTGGTACTACGTAGTACCAATAAAGGTTTCGATCTCACAAGGTGTTTATTCTCACAGTCTTGTCGGCTTTTGCCATTGTGATTCATGAACATATGAGATGGATGATCAAAACATGATGAAAAGTTCGATGTCTAGAACCCTTGAGGAAAATGAAATCGTCTGGTTAAGCTTAGATTAGATTAGATTAAGTTAGATTAGGTTAGGTTTATTATGAAGTTTGTTTCACCTAATGCCTGCCAACTTCATTCATTTTAGGGGTGACTTGCGAACTTGTGTATTAGATTAATTTAGGTTTGATTATTTTTATTATGAAGTTTAATTTAGCGATTAGATAAGATTAGGCTAGGATAGATTAGGTTTGTTAAGAAGTTTGCTTTAGCGGTTAGATAAGATTATGTTTATCATGAAGTTTGTATTGGCTGTTAGGGTAGGTTAGATTAAGTTTGATATAGAATTTGTTTTGCCGGTTAAACTAGGTTAGTTCTATTATGAAATTTGTGTTGGTGGTTAAGTTAGATTAAGTTAGTTCAACTATGAAGTTTGCTTTGACGCTTAGGTTAGATTAGCCTAACTCAATTATGAACTGTGTGTTAGCGGTTAGGTTAGATTG
>NC_134792.1:30936034-30941034 GCF_046742065.1 Oratosquilla oratoria
TATTAAGAGAGAGAATTTGATAGGTAGAAAGAAGGGGAAAGGGAGAGAGAGGGAGGGAGAGAGAGAAAGATAGATTGAGAGAAGGGGAGAGGACGAAAGAAGGAGGGGGAGAGAGATGAAGAGAGAAATATAGAAAGGGAGAAAATGAGAGAGAGTGGGGGAGAGAGATAAGATAGATAGATAGAAAGGGAGAGAGGTTTAAACTACACACCTATAGGTACAGAAACATAGATAGAGGACATACAAAGAAAAAGTTTTTACAAAGGAAAGGCTCGCAGAGGAGGTGCCTACCACAAAGGCTTTGGGACGGAACGCGTACAAAGGTTAAAGGCGAAACTGGAGTATATTTTGGGGATTTGGGGCGAGACTAGGTTAGGGATGAGAGGGTTTTGTGGTTAGGGCGTTGAGAGTGGTCGATGATGAAGGGGACATGTTTCTCAATGAGACGTTGACACATGGCTTCATTCCATGGTAATGAAGTTGACTCTTGGCTTGTCGGCTCGGGCCTCCAGGGTTATTAGGTGTGGCGGAGATTTTGCCGCGGCGGTTCCGCGGCGGTTCCGCTGCGGTTCCGCGGCGGTTTTCGTGGAACCTCGGCTGCAGTTAAGGTCTCAACCGGTCCGCGGTGCCGGATGACTGAGCGCGGTTAGTGACGGTTAAGCGTCCGCGGGGCGAGGATAGTGGGAGAGTGGGCGGTGGGATTGGGAGGGTAAGGCTTTCTGCAACGGAAGGTTGGGGAAGGTCCTTGCTCCAGCGGAATTGGGGAAGGACCTCTGGGTCTTCCTGGGGACCTTAGGGATGCCTGTGGTGGCGGTAGGCCTTAGTTGAATCGGTTGGATGGACGTCGGTCGTATCGTTTAAGAGAACTGTTTTCTGGGTGATTTGTTGCAGAGGTTGGTCATGTATGGCGGATTTGGGGAGTCGCTTGCCTTTGCATGATTTTAGGAGTGTCTGGGTCTGAGGGTTTCTGTTTCTGGGGATATGATGATTTGGGATTTTTTTCTCTTTTTTCTCTTTTTTTCTTTCTATTTAATTTTGTCCTTTTTATTTCTATTTTTATTTCTTTGTATATTTTCTTTTCTTTTTTTTTCTTTCATCTATTCTTAACGCCAGACTGTTTTTATCCTTTGAAAACTTACTTTTTATCTAAGGGTTCAGGGTTACTATCACAAAGGCTCATAACCTCAGAGGCGGGATCGTGACATTATTCTTAAGAATTATCTAGCTGAGTGACTCTGGTCCTTAGGGATGTCATCAAAGTCCCTAAAATATTGACTAGATAAAATATGCAGTCAGTACCATATACTGGACTCTCATCAAAGCAATATTCTCCCATCAATCATTCAATCAATCAGCCATCTAAATCCACTGCTGAAAGACTGCGCCAACCTCTGCCACGTCACTCCTGTATCGGAATACAAGTGAGGTTTAGTATCTAATCCATATTTGTTAGGTTAGATAACCTAACTAACGTTAGCTAACTGGATTACATTGCCAGTTAGAGTCACGTGGGTACTCGGTAGCAGTATATAGTTCGTATTTGTTATTTTAGACTATTCAACCAAAGTTAATTAACTGGATTACATCGTTATTTAGAAATTCGTGTAGATCGTTTAACTTGGTAGTACATCTGACATTGGATGAAGTACTTGCAGTTAGCAATCAAGCACAGTGCATGAGTACATTTGTACAAGCCGTAGCAGCGCATTGGGTACGGACAGTTTCTCACAGGACATTTGTTCACCGGACAGTTTCTCACAGGACATTTGTTCACCAGACAATCAAGAAATAGAACACATACTCACCACTAATTCTTCCCCAAAATTAATAAATACATAACTTCACACACACTCACACACACACACACACACACACACACACACACACACACACACACACACACACACACACACACACACACACACACACACACACACACACACACACACACACACACACACACACACACACACACACACACACACACACACACACACACACACACACACACACACACACACACACACACAGATCCATATATATGTATCTAATGCCCACCGCTAGAAGGATCGTCTTGACGGAGGGACGACGTATTCCAACCTCCCTAAAGCCCCGTGTCCACCCACAGCCACCCCCACCCCCCTTAAGAGATTAACTCTGAAAAAGTTGGGTCAGGGTTCAACTGCTTGATCCGAAAGGATGAGGTCACGAAGGAAAGAATAAGCCCAGAGATGGCTAAACTTTGGGGTGGAGGTTGAGGTTGAGGGGTGAGGGTGGAGGGGGGAGGATGAGGGGTGGGGGTGGTATGGGGCTTGGGTGGGTGGGCAGATGAGTTCTAGATCCCTGGTAGTAATGGTTAAAGCTCAGTTAGGAACTTGGATTACGAGTCGAAGTTTAGATTACACTGAAAAGGATAGTGGGTACCGTGGGGGAGTTTTGGACATAGAGAAAACGATGATCGTGATAAAAGATAATCTAGGAATGATTAGATAATGGTAATAAACTTTAAGCTGGTAGAGCTAAATTAAGCTGATATGGAAAGCTTTCGTCAGTAAAAGCTTTAGGAACTAGAGCTCAAAGTGGGAAAGGCTTAAATAAAACTAGAATGGAAATAATTCTTTATAGAGCTTTTAGAAAATTATTAGATAAACGGCATCATGAAGAGAAGCTGAGATGTCCTGAAAGTTTTTGATATTGAGAGAATCTTGAAACTTAGATAAATATTTTGAAAATTTATTGGAATTGTCGAGATTGTTCTTAAGGATGCTGATGGAGGCTGGATTGTGTCGAGAGAGCCTTGTCCCAAGGAAAAATAGAACAACAGTGAACAGTTTGAACAGAAGAAGAACAAAATCGTTGATTGTGAACAGATCAAGATTTCTATGACTAAGTTGAAATGGCGACAAGCTTGATTTATTTTCGTCTGGCTAAAGTTAAGCGATTTTCTTGCAATGGTTCCTAAAATCCCTAGCCAGGATTGGAGGTGACCCAAATATATATTAAAAAAAAAAAAAAAAAAAAAAAAAAAAAAAAAGTTGCTTGCCGCAACTGACAGGGCTTGCCATCCCAGGGGTTTCTCACTTCCCACTTTATAAGAGTGGATTTTTTTTTCTTTCCTACCTAAGAGGAGGAGGAGGAGGAAGAAGAAAAAAGAGGAGGAATAAGAAAATAAAAGAGGAGTATAAAGAAAAAGAGGTGGAGGAGTAGGAGCCGATACGTATCGTTCATTCTCCTTTTCATTCCAGTCCAGACGACTCATTAAAGTAACCCGAAGCTAGCCTGAATTAAATACTTAAAGAGTACCACTATCTATAAATGATGTCATTATGAAGTCAAGCATACATAGGTTTGCTGACTTGGCGAGGTAACGGTTGGCGTTTGAGGTCACGCCGATGGATTCAGGTCACCTGGGGATGACCTTAGGGTCATTATCTTTGGTCAAGTATGAAACGGCAGTGGCAGGAATCCCTCTTCTACTCCCACTCCTACTCCTACTCGTAATCCTACTCTTATTCCTATTCCCATTCCTATTACTACTCCTTCCCCAGCTACTGTTCCCACTGTTCCCACAACTATTCCACTACTATTCCTATTCGTACTTGTACTATTCTCACCCCTACCCACTAGTCCTCTTTCTCCTCTTCCTCTTCCTCTTACGAGTATGTTTGCCTCTCCCTCTTCTTCTTCTTCTTCTTCTTCTTCTTCTTGTTCCTCTTCCTCCACCTTTTCTTTTCGTTTAGAAATTCTAATTACCTACCACGCCAGCACCCAAAGATCATAAGATGCTTTCACAAAAGAAGTGTTCACACTCTCTACTAAGTGTAGCTAATGAGGGGGATTTTCAACATTACATAATGAAGATCATGTTTTCTTGTCCTATAAAGGGTATAAAGGATTATTCAATATCATTTAATGTGTTTGAAATAAGGGCATGATTCTATGTTAGGCATTAAGAAAAGTGGACTGATTTCATCACAAAGAGATTAAAGAAGTCTCCGGATCTTTGGTCCCTGAGACATTTGGTCCACTGGTCTCTTTTTCAACCCAATTCACTACAATATTTTTTCTTTGTTTCTTCTTCCTTTTCCTCTTCTTCTTCCAATTTTTCTATCTTTTTCTATTTCATCTGTTGTTACTTCTCGATTCACCACTGTTTAAATAATTTGTCAATGTCTGAATTAGGTCATCTTGGATTTATATTCTATTTTTTCTATTGAATTTATTGCTGCCTCTAGATTCACTATTATTAAAATTTTGTGCCAAATGTCTTGTACTTACACATAAGAATATCTTAGGTCAACGTGGAGAGAACTTGGGTCACCCTCGACGACCTCAGGTCAAGTTGAAATGATGAGGTCACGGTAGACTTCCTAAGTCGTAAAAGCAGGTCATGGCAGGGTGACCAGGTCGGTGTCAGGGGTGGGGGATGGGGTGGGGGATGTCATGGTAGAAATAGCAAGCAGAGGTAGAGTTGAACACACCGGTTCTGAACTTTGAACAAGTTGAACTGGCGGGAGCGGAGTCTGAAAGTTGGGTCGTGGTGACTGTGTTGGAGGGATGGGAGGAATGATAAGGAGTGGGAGGAGGGAGGAGGGAGGAGGGAGGAGGGAGGTGGAAAGAAGAAGAGAAGGGAATGGTAACGGAGGCCAGGGGAGACAAAATTCAGATTCTGAATGTGTGTGTATATATGTATATATATATATATATATATATATATATATATATATATATATATATATATATATATATATATATATATATTTGCAGAAGCCACCGGGAAATTGAAAAATCAGATACCGAACGTTTTCGTCTATTTAGACATTGTCAAAGGTGCATTTTCAAAGGTACATTTTCTGTACCTTTGAAAATGTCTAAATAGACGAAAACGTTCGGTATCTGTTTTTTCAGTTTCCCGGTGGTTTCTGCAAAAATAGTTTATCACGGGTGTTTTGTGATTTCTCTGCATATATATATATATATATATATATATATATATATAT
>NC_134792.1:30946034-30951034 GCF_046742065.1 Oratosquilla oratoria
ACGACCGCACCAACCTCTGCCACGTCACTCCTGCAAACTTCTCTATCTGGTCTCTCCACCTTCTGTCTGGTCTCCCTCTTGCACGCTTCTCCCCTCGCGGTGTTCAGTCAGTAACACACTTGCTCTACCGCTCATCTTTGTCTTCGTGATTTGCAAAATGCATCTGCGTTGTCGAAATGATTTAATTATTATTATTATCATTATCAAATATTTAGTTTTGTTTGTTTTATTCATTTACATGTTTATTTATTCTCTGGCTAGGAGGACTTTCTTCAATATTTAAAAAAGAAAGAAATATATACATATATTTTTTTTTAAAGTGACTCTACTGGTAGAGTCTATTGTTCTGAAAAGAATCGTGTGGTGCCAACCATAGCAGCATCTTTAAAGAAACCACCATAACAAAGAGCACACCCCTTTGCTGACAGTGTGTGTGTGTGTGTGTGTGTGTGTGTGTGTGTGTGTGTGTGTGTGTGTGTGTGTGTGTGTGTGTGTGTGTGTGTGTGTGTGTGTGTGTATGTGTGTGTACGTGCGATTGTGTGTGTGTGTGTGTATGTATGTTGTATGTATATGTGTGTGCGTGTACGTATGTGTGTGTGTGCGCGCGCGGGCAAATATGTGTTTTTGTATGTGCGTGCATATGTACCTTAATATGTATGTATGTATGTATGTGTGTGCATGCGTGTATTCTCACACGCACGTACACTTACACCAGAGGAATGAATTACTAGGCAGTTGACTTACAGGCTCCCGCAAATGTTCATCAACTTAAGATACACAGTTAAATCCAATAAGAGAAACAGAAGTTTAGGTGACAATTGTGTGATGACTCAGACAGACATGCGACGCTTCTCTGTGCCTTGGCCTAGACCGTGCCACGCAGTGCCAGACCGTACCAGCAATGTGTGACAGCTGATTAAAGCGCTGAAAGCTGAAATACGCCCCTTACTATTGACGCCTTGATGAACTCAACAGGGAAAGTTACTCAGCCAAGTGTATGTGAGCATGTTGATCATTAGTTATAACGTAGGAAGGAAGGGAGGGGGGTGGAAGGAGTGGAGTAGGAGGGATCTTCGTGTGGAGGAAGAATGGAGGATGTTATGTGGAGTATCATTACCTTAGAGGGAGTTCAGACTGACGATATTGTCAGGAGGTATTTCCCTGGAGAGAGAATTAAGAGATGGATATGAGCTGTGATGAAGGAAAAGAAAATAATACAAAGGGATGAGTGGGAAGGGAGAGGAAAGAGGTGGATGAGAAGAGGAGGAGAGGAATGGAGGAAAAAATAGGAAGATGAAGAGGATGAAAAGAGTAATGGAAAAGATGGAATGTGAGGAAGTGGAGGAAACAGGAGGGAGGAGGAAGAAGAAAAATAGGAGAATAAAAGGGGGAAAGAAAAAGAGAAAGTATGAGTTGAGGAAGAAAAAGAGGAGGGAAAGGAGAAGAAATAGGAAGAGGAGGAAGAAAAATAGGAGGAAGAAAAATAGGAGGAAGAAAAATAGGAGGAAGAAAAATAGGAGGAAGAAAAATAGGAGGAAGAAAAATAGAAGGAAGAAAAATAGGAGGAAGAAAAATAGAAGGAAGAAAAATAGAAGGAAGAAAAACAGGAGAAAGAAAAATAGGAGGAAGAAAAATAGGAGGAAGAAAAATAGAAGGAAGAAAAATAGGAGGAAGAAAAATAGGAGGGGAAGAAAACTGGGAGGGAAACATAAAAAATATGAGTTGAGGAAGAAGAGTAGGAGGAAGGAGAAAAGGTAGAAAGAGGAGGAAAAAATAGGAGAATAAAGGAGTAAGATCAGAACGTGGAATGAGGAGAAGGACGAGGAGGAGGAGGAGGAGGGGGAGGAGGAGGAGGAGGAGGAGGAGGAGGAGGAGGAGGAGGAGGAGGAGGAGGAGGACGAAATAGAATGAAACTAAGAAGAGGAGAGTTAAGAAATGAAAGGCACGCGAAAAGGAAATGGCGCGATACTTTTTGCATAACCAATACGCGTCAATAAGATATTGAAAATGATAAGATAAACTAAAGAAAGTTGATAAAGACGAAGAAAACATTGATATCAGGGAATGTGTAGAAATGAGTGAGAAAAGTTGAAGTCATGAATTGATGCATCGGGTGGAGGCAAGAAGAAAAGATGAGAAAGAAATGCAGGCTACGTTATCAGAGAATCTAGAAGAGAAAAGGGGGTGAACTATAAAGAGAGAGAAAGAGAGATGGATTTATTTAGTCCGCGCGAATGGGAACGAAGGAGGAGAGAAAGTAAAGAAGATGAATGGAAGTATATGACAGTAGAGTAAGGCAGAAGGAGGAGGAGGAGGAGGAGGAGGAGGAGGAGGAGCCTGAGGGAGGGGCGTGGAGGAGGCAGAGGGAAGAAAGTGGGGAAGAAATGGAGCAAAGAGTCGGAAGAGCAAGGAGGAGGAGGAGGAGGAGGAGGCAGAGAGAAGAAAGTAGAGAAGAAATGGAACGATGATTTGGAAGAACGAGGAGGAGGAGGAGGAGGAAGCAGAGGGAAGAATGAGAAGGAGGAGGAGGAGGAGGATGCAGGGGGAGGAGAATGGAGAAGAGATGGAACGAGAAGCTGGAAGAGCGAGGAGGAGGAGGAGGTCGAGGAGGAGGAGGAGAAGGAGGTGGGCGTGTCTGTTACGTCACTAGTATGAAATACTATTCATTTCCATACACTTGGCTCACTCAGCTTTAAGGACTTCCACATTAGGCAGCAGCTTCAGCCTTATCCTCCTCTCTACCCTTCTATCTGTGTGGGTACATATATGTTTCGTTACAATGTGAAAGCTCTTGTTTGTCTTTAAAAATTACACAGGAGAATTGTTACAACATATATATATATATATGTATATATATATATATATATATATATATATATATGAGTACGTGTATGCATATGGATATGTATATGTGCGCATATTTGTGCTTATATATTCATATATGAATATAACTGGATATATGTATAATGTAGGTATACGCGTGTATGTGCGTGTGGGAACATGTGCGTGTGTGTGTGTGTGTGCGTTCGTGTGTATGTGTATGCGTGTGCGTTTACCTATTTGTCTTACGGTTAGAACTTTTACATTTAACTTGTCCATCGCCTTATTTACGGTGTGATTAAATAACCATTTCCCTATACATACGACACCGCGCGGCGACTAACGTCCAAAGTTGTGATAAATACGCGCACAAGAGACACACAAACACGCAAGAATGCACACACACACACACACACACACACACACACACACACACACACACACACACACACACACACACACACACACACACACACACACACACACACACACACACACACACACACACACACACACACACACACACACACACACACACACACACACACACACACACACACACACACACACACACACACACACACACACACACACACACACACACACACACACACGTGAGATGAACTTACAGAAGCCTTCTAACTCCTTACTTGTCGTCAGTTCCGATGCTCCTTTGTCGTTTCTTTCCGCGATTCGAAACCGATCCTCTTCACTGTTTTGTCTCGGACCTTTTTTCGTTGTCGCGTCGTCCATTGTTCGTTTTGGCCCGTCTTGTATCCCCTCCTGTTTGCTCCTGTTTGTCTCAACATCCGCCTCTGTCTTCCTGTTTTTCCTTAATACCACCGTTTCCCATTCTCTCTCTTCCCCCTTCCCGCATCCCACCGGCTCTTCCTCTTCACCTCTCTTCCTCTTCCCTCTCTTCCTCTCCCCTCTCTTCCTCTTCCCTCTCTTCCTCTCCCCTCTTTTCCTCTTCCTCTCTTCCTCTTCCCTCTCTTCCTCTCCCCTCTCTTCCTCTCCCCTCTCTTCCTCTCCCCTCTCTTCCTCTCCCCTCTCTTCCTCTCCCCTCTCTTCCTCTCCCCTCTCTTCCTCTTCCCTCTCTTCATCTTCCTTTCTACTGTTTTCCTCTCCCCTTTCTTTCTCTTCCCTCTCATTCTCCCCCCTCTCTTCCTACCCTCTTTTTTCCTTTTCCTTTCTAATGCTTTCATCTCCCCTTTCTTCCTCTTCTCTCTCTTCCTCTCCCTTCTCTTTCTCTCCCCTCTCTTTCTCTCCCCTCTCCCCTCTCCACATACTTTTTGGCCCCTAGTCGCCTTTATTTTTTGGCGTCTTCCTGACCCCCTCACCCCCCACTCCAGCTTCCCCCCAGCGCCTTTCTTTCCCCCCCTCGGTCCTTATTTCCCCTCCCACGTTTTCTCTCAACCGTGCCCTTTCCCCCTCCCCTCCACTACCCTCCCCTCCCCTCCCCTGCCCTACCCTACCCTTCCCTCTATCCTTCTCTTCCTTTCTTATCTCCCTCTTTTCCTTCTCTTCTTTCCTCATCGGAAACGGTCCAAGTATACTTAGCATCTTTTATCTGCGTCTGTATTTTTTGCTCTCACCTCTCTTCCTCTCCCCTCTCTTCCTCTTCCCTCTCTTCCTCTCCCCTTTCTTTCTCCACCCTCTTTCTCTGCCCTTCCTTCCTCTCCCCATTCTTTCTTCACCCCTTACTCTCCTCTTTCTTCGTCTCCTCTCTCTTTTTCTTCCCTTTCTTCCTCTCTCCTTTCTTTCTCTCCTCTTACTTTACTCTTCCCTCTCTTTCTCTCCCCTCTCTTCCCCTCCCCTCTCTTCCTCTCCCCTCTCTTCCTCTCCCCTCTCTTCCTCTCCCCTCTCTTCCTCTCCCCTCTCTTCCTCTCCCCTCTCTTCCTCTCCCCTCTCTTCCTCTCCCCTCTCTTTCTCTCCCCTTTCTTCCTCTCCCCTCTCTTCCTCTCCCCCTCTTCCTCTCCCCTTTCTTCCTCTCCCCTCTCTTACTCTCCCCCTCTTCCTCTCCCCTCTCTTCCTCTCCCCTCTCTTTCTCTATCCTTTCTTCCTCTCCCCTCTCTTCCTCCCCCCTTTCTTTCTCCCCCTTCTTACTTTCCCCTTTCCTTCTCTCCCTTTACTACCCTCTCCCCTTTCTTCTTCTTCCCTTTTTCCTCTCTTCTTTCTTC
>NC_134792.1:30953534-30963534 GCF_046742065.1 Oratosquilla oratoria
TAGTAAGTTGTTACTAAGCGAAGCAAAGCAAGCCGAGGCCAAACGAATCGAGGACAGACGAGATGTGACAGCAAATTGTTGCTAAGCGAAGCAAAGCGAGGCGTGGCCAAAGGAGGACAGACGAAATATGACAACAAATTGTTACTAAGCGAAGCAAAGCAAGGCGAGGCCAAACGAATCGAGGACAGACGAGATATGACAGCAAATTGTTACCAAGCGAAGCGATGCGAAGAGAGTCTAAGCGAGATAAGGCGAGACCAGACGAGATATGACATGCTGTTAAGCTGAGCAAAGCGAGGCCAGGTAAAACGAAGCAAAGACAGACGAAATATAATATAGCAAACTGTTGCTAAGCGAAGCAAAGCGAGTCTAGGCCAAACGAATCGAGGACAGACGAGATATGATATAGCAAATTACTGCTAAGCGAAGCAAAGAGAGGCGAGGCCAAACGATGCGAGGACAGACGAGATATGACATAGCAAATTGTTACTACCCGGAGCAAAGCGAGGGAGAGCGAAATGATGCCAAACAAAGCGATGACAAACGAGATGTGACAAAGCAAACTGTTGCCAAGCGAGATAAAGCGAGGCATTTGCAGGGCGGGGCGAAGCCAAACTAAGCGAAGCCAGGCGAGACCGGGCTGTGCAAAATGTTATTAAACAAGACAAAGCGAGACAAAACCTAGCGACGCAAATCGAAATCTGGCGAAGCAAAGCAAACGGAAGCGAAGCGAGGCGAAACGAGGCAATGCGATGCGAGGCGAGGCAAAACGAAGCAAAGCGAAGCGAAAGGAAGCGAAGAAGGGCGAGATGGGATACAATGCCGTCCACGATGACGACGACGACGATGACGACGACGACGACGACGAGTGTAGAGTTCAGGGCCACTCTGAGCTGTCGTCATTTTCATGCGATTGCTAACTAAAACGCATCCTGTGTACCAATGTGAACTCTCAGCAAATAATCTTTAATTACGAAACATTTAATCCCCTGACGGGGCTCTCTCTCCCTCTCCCTCTCCCTCTCTCTCTCTCTCTCTCTCTCTCTCTCTCTCTCTCTCTCTCTCTCTCTCTCTCTCTCTCTCTCTCTCTCTCTCTCTCTCTCTCTCTCTCTCTCTCTCTCTCTCTCTCTCTCTCTCTCTCTCTCTCTCTCTCTCTCTCTCTCTCTCTCTCTCTCTCTCTCTCTCTCTCTCTATCTCTCTCTCTTCCTCTCCTTCTCTCTTTCTGTCTCTCTTCTCTCTGTCTGTCTGTCTGTCTGCCTCTGTCACTCTGTCCGTCTGTCTGTCTGTATATCTGTCTGTCTATCTGTCTGTCTATCTATCTATCTATCTATCTATTTATCTATCTATCTTTCTCTGTTTGTCTCTCTCTCTCTCTTCCTTTTTGAAATATATATATATATATATATATATATATATATATATATATATATATATATATATATATATAATAAACTTTTCTTGAAATAGCAACAAGTCATTAATTTTTTGGGGGGAACTAGTGACAGATGATTTTATTCAAGAAGGAACTTAAATCAATCAAGATCTCGTAGCATACAAAATCAGCAGCCCCCTAACCCCTTCGCAGTTATTCGTGACCCGTCAGCCAGAGGAAAATCTATAACGGGCGTTCCTGGATCGAACAGGGTTATTGGGTATTCGAGTACTGTACGCCAGTACTCGTCACGACATATGGAGAATGTTTACTTCACTCTTGTGAATATTTTATTTAGATATAGAAAAACCCAGAAAATATCGGCCTCACAGAATTGAGAAAAAACATAAGGTAGATGAAGAACACATTCTACAATTTTTTTTTTTTTTTTTCTTTTCTGATATCAGTAAGTTGGGGTGAGGAAGGTAACCTATGTCACTGACTAGTGTTCAGTGATGCTGATTAATGATAGCTGGTCCACTCCGTGTGACGTCGTATTGCGTGAGGAATGTTTACTTTGAGTTGAATAGATTTGGGCACAGGTTGTGTGGTACATAGTATTGGGAGCACAATATGGTTGATTAGTGAAATCACGATGCTTGAATGAAAGCTTAAAATTACAAATACGTGTGTTGATGATTGTTTATTAAAATAAGTGACCTCGGGAATGTGTTTGTTTTTCAAAACCCTCGTCGATTTGAAGTAAATTTTGAGTTTGCCGCACGTTCAATCCGCAATGTTATATGATATGGCATTAATATCAACTCTATGATGGAAGAGATGATGGAATAAGACCTGGCTCAACCATACAGTCAATCAATCAATCAACCATCCTGAGTCCGCTGCCGAACAAAAGCCTTTATCATAGGATTCTATGACTCACACGACTGCGCCAACCTCTATCATGTCACTCTTGCAAACTTTTCTATGTCCTTTCTCCACGTTCTGTGTGGTCTCCTTCTTGCACGCTTCCTGTCTCACAGCGTCCACTCAGTAACACACTTGCTCCGTCGCTTATCATTCCTTCTCGCTAACTTACTGCATGGTGACTCTAAAATCAGGACACATAGGAAATGTTACTATTCATAACTAACTTGGTCACTTGGAATGGCCGCCCCGTCCACCCGACCTTATCCCCTGTGATTTTCTTTTCCGGGGGTTTGCTGAAGGAAATTTTGTACTCAACGAAAACTAAAAAACACAGGACACTCGAAAGGAACACCTGTGTGTCCAGACTACAGGAACACCCTGTATCGAGTCTGAAGTATTTTTTTTTGTCATGCTATCCCGACATCTGAAGTTCAGGAGAGCGCTCCACTGAAGCGATGAGTCCCAGTGTGTGCCCATGACTCACAGGATCCCCGGAGGGCTTCGGGGGGGGGGGGAGGCGTGGTGGGGGCGGAGGTGTGTGTGTGTGTGTGTGTGTGTGTGTGTGTGTGTGTTTGTGTGTGTGTGTGTGTTGTGATACATCCAGGCGGTCGCTCTGCAAATTTACAAATAAGATAAGGTGAGCTTTTGTGTGTACAGTGTGTGTGTGTGTACGTGTGTGTGTGTGTGTGTGTGTGTGTGTGTGTGTGTGTGTGAGTGTGCGCGCGCGCGTGTGTATGGCCGGGTGTTTATGCGTGTGTGTATGTGTACACGCATTATGTACGTATGTGTATACGAAAAAATGATGCGTTTTGTTGCCATAGTTTGCCCTTCCTGATGATTATCACCAACGTTTTTTTCTGCTTCCTCATTCTTCTCCTCCCCCTCCTCCTTTTCTTCCTCCTCCTCCTCCTCCAAATCTGGAGCCCTACATGGATGAAGAAGTACCACGAAATTTCTTTCGAGATTGTGTACAGATCTTTCTCTTGGGGGCAGATGTCTACTCCTCCTCTTTCTCCTCCTCCTCCTCCTCCTCCTCCTCCTCATCTTCCTCCTTCTTCTTCAAGGCTCTCGCGTTTATACAACTGTCACACCCAGGACGTCTAGTCAATCAACAGAATACAGAGGTTATGAGTTGGAGAGGCTGGGAGTCGGCCGAAGGCAGGGGGAAGGATAAGGGGAAGGGAAGGGGAAGGAAAGGGGGAGAGGAGGGTAAGGGAGGGGAAGATGAGGGGGGGAGGGTATAAAAGTGAAGTGCGGAAGGTTGAGTGGTTTGAGGAAATGGGAAGTCAAAAGGGGTAAGAATGTGTGGAGGTGAGGAATGGCATCATGGGTGGTGGTTGGGTGAATAAATGGACATTTATAGTGGGGGAGGAAATGAGGCGGGTGTCATGGAGGCGGTGGGGAGAGGAAGGGGGAGGGGGAGGTGGGGGGGGAGGGGAGAGGGGAGGGGAAGAGGGGAGGGGGAGGGCCGGAATGAAAGAGGAGAAAAAAGGGAGAAGGACAGACAAGGAGGAAAACGATGGATGTGGTAGCGCCCACGATGGAAGAACTAAAAGGAGAAGAAATATCCAAAAAAGACTTTCTTAAAACGATATGCCAAAAAAAAAAAAAAAAAATAGAGAAGGAACTTCATAGAGTGTACTAGAGAAAGGCCTAGATGGAGGGGAGGAGGGAACGAAAGCGAATGACAGGTGGAATATATAGAACGAAAAATAAATAGAAATAAGAAATATTGTTTATAGACCGAAGGCGCGAGGGAAGAGTCTAAATCAGCGTTTCTCAACCTTTTTGTTCATGGGCCCTATCCGTATGGAATGCTGTTTCCAAAGAACCTGGGGATCTTTCCAACTCTAACTAGAATTGTTTTGCACCTTTCAGCGCTACAAGTTGAACCTCTAATCTAGTGGCTTTCAATCTTTTTGTTCGTGGGTCTTTTCCGTATGGGATGCTGTTTCCAAAGTTCCTGGAGATCATTTCAACGCTGACTAAAATCGTTTTGCATCCGCCAATCTCTAATCCAGTAGCTCTCATTTTTTTTCTTAGGTCCTTTCTTTATGGGATGCTGTTTTCAAAGTTCCTGAAGATCTTTCCAACGCTGACTAAAGTCGTTTGAATGCACCAATCTCTAATCCAGTAGCTCTCATTTTTTTTTGTTCTTAGCTCCTTTCTTTATGAGATGCTATTTTCAAAGTCCCTGAAGATCTTTCTAACGCTGAATAAAATCGCTTTGCATCCACCAACTGCTATAAGTCTCCAGATTGTGTGCCCTAATAGGACTCTGGATTCCCCCAGACTTCCCAGAACATAGGTTGAGAACCGCTGCTCTGAATAGTCTGTAAAGTGAGGGCAGAAACGATGACCGACATCGTAATCAATTACCGACGCAAAAGTTGTGCTGATTGTAAAATGCGGCGAGATGAAACAGTGACGTGTGAGCAGAAGTAATATGCAGAAGATAAACAGTAATTTGAATGATGATAATAAATAAATAAAAAAGAATCCCGTGAGGGGATGTAAGTGATTAATCCCATCCTATCAGGGATGGACGCCTTTTATCACATTTTGTTGTGCATCGCGTCTGATCAATTTATATATCTGAGAGAGAGATAGATAGATAAATAGATTGATAGATAGATAGATAGATAGATAGATAGATAGATAGATAGATAGATAGATAGATAGATAGATAGATAGATAGATAGAGAGAGAGAGAGAGAGAGAGAGAGAGAGAGAGAGAGAAATAGAGATAGATAGATAGATAGATAGATAGATAGATAGATAGATAGAGAGAGAGAGAGAGAGAGAGAGAGAGAGAGAGAGAGAGAGAGAGAGAGAGGTTACTAACAGTCACTGCTGACAATCAGAGAAAAGTGCGGGGCTCAGACCGCGATTGGGAAGATTCGAAACCTTGACGGTTTTGTTGGCGTCACCAGTGTCCTCTTGAATGTACAAAACCCGAGTTCGGGAATCGAACTCGGGATGTGCCTCCCTGAATTTCAGCAATCTTCTATACTGGACTTCAGGGGGATAAGGTGCTTGATGTTTAGGGACAAGAAGGATTGTATGTTAGGGACATTTTCTACTAGAATCTGTATATTATACAACTACACTGAATTTTGGGGGAAAATGTCCTACTTAAATCTGGCGATATGTTAACCTAGATTTTAGGAATACCCGAACTGGATTTTATTATTGATTTCTGTTCTATTTATTTATCATTATTATCTTATTTTATTTTTTTCATCTCTCATATATATACATATTATATATATATATATATATATATGAGAGAGAATGTGGGTGGGGAAGGGCAAACGAAGATGTGTTAGGAATAGAGTTTATTGCCCTAACGTTGCGACCAACTTGGTCTTC
Source organism: Oratosquilla oratoria (assembly GCF_046742065.1). Classification (NCBI taxonomy): domain Eukaryota; kingdom Metazoa; phylum Arthropoda; class Malacostraca; order Stomatopoda; family Squillidae; genus Oratosquilla; species Oratosquilla oratoria. Next base: position 30,959,209 of record NC_134792.1, read on the forward strand.
TTCAGAGGACTACAGCATTATAAACGGATCACAATTCTTATATTCGTAGTGAGAGGGAACCCGCCAAGGTATGAGCGTCATGTTTTCCCTTTGGCTAACGATTTAATTATTAGGACACTTGCTGCTTTCGAGAGGCATTTAAATCCGTCTCTGTCGTTGTTGTTCTTGTTGGCGGCGATATGTGCAGCTTCCACAGTTTTTCTCATTTTCTTCTCAAATCCCTCGTGTAGAATTTCTGCGTTGTTCCAATCAGGTAGATGTCCACATTTGTCCAGGTGACGAACCAGGGAGTTAGATGTGGACATCTACCTGATTGGAACAACGCTTAAATTCTACACGAGGGATTTGAGAAGAAAATGAGAAAAACTGTGGAAGCTGCACATATCGCCGCCAACAAGAACAACAACAACGACAGAGGACGGATTTAAATGCCTCTCGAAAGCAGCAAGTGTCCTAATAATTAAATCGTTAGCCCAAAGGGAAAAACATGGGGACGCTCATACCTTGGCGGGTTTTCCCTCTCACTACGAATTATAAGAATTGTGATCCGTTTATAATGCTGTAGTCCTCTGAAGAAGACCAAGTTGGTCGCAACGTTAGGGCAATAAACTCTATTCCTAACACATCTTCGTTTGCCCTTCCCCACCCACATTCTCTCTCATTTGTCTGAAATAATCTTAAATATATATATATATATATGTATATATATATATATATGTATAATATGTAATAATATATATACATATATATATATATACATTTATATATATATATATATATGTATATATATATATGTATATTTGTTGTAGAACTTTGATAAAAACGTAACACTGAATACTGGAGATAAAGACAGAAACCCATAAATCTAGGGGTGTAGGTTGGAACTACAGAAGATTTGGTCGTGAGCACACAGGACGTGAGAGACCAAGTCACTGAAGCCTAACACACTAAACACTGAATCTCTAAGACATAAGGCACTAAATCATGGAGTGGGGTTTGGAAAAATTTATACAATGAATCTTCGGGAGGGAGACGGGTTGGATACACTGGACATCAGGTCTTGGATATTTGAGGAATACAAGGCAATAGCTTTTGGGGGATATTAGAAATTGGATATCTGGGGTACATTGGAATATATTTTGGGGGATATTAGAAGCTGGGCATGATGTCTTAGGTACTTTGGGGTATACAGGGATAAATTTTGGGGCATAGTAGATGTTGGACATGAAATCTTGGGTATTTTAGGATACATTGGGATAGATATGGGGAGATATTAGAGGGGTGTAAATTTTTGGGTATTTTGGGGTACACGGAGATGGATTTGGGGGATGTTAGAAGGAAGTAAACTTTGGGTATTTGTGGGTTACCCATTTTTTTTTTTTGGGTGGGGTGGGTTATTAGGGCGACATCTTGGGTATTTGTGGAGTACACGGGGATGGATTTGGGGGGCTATCTAAAGGATATCCTGGGTATTTTGGGGTACATGCGGATAGTTTCAGAGGGATATTAGATCGTAAAATCTTGGGTATTTGGGGAACATAAATTTTAGGTATTTGCGGGTACATGGGGTGGATTCTAGGGGAGGCGATATTTTTTGGATATTTTCGGTATTTTGGGGTACATGGGGGAAATATTTGGGAGATATTAGAACATAAAACCCTGGGTATTTGGGGATATTAGGACATGAAAATTGTGTATTTGCGTGTACGCGGGGATGGATTTTGGGGTGAGGTTAGCTGATGTGATAGAAGAGAAGGTTCCTCATCAGAGGTGCCGAGTTCGTTATGGTCTTCTGTGTCGAACTCAGCTCGTGAGAAACCAGCTCGTGAGATCGTGAGAATTCATAATGAAAAGTGAGGAACCCGACGAGGGTCACGTGATGTGTGCCCAGGTGGTCAACATCATTCGCACAGTCGATATCATAAGTTTGTCGACACTTTCTGATGTGCTGTGACACACTTGGGGAATGTTGTCATTATGGTGAGTTGCTAATTATTGATCTATATATTTATTTACTTATTTATTTATTTATCTACTTATTTATAAATTTATTTATTTATTCATTATTTTTTAACAGGACTTGTCTCCCTTCTTCTTCTTCTTCTTCTTCTTCTTCTTCTTCTTCTTCTTCTTCTTCTTCTTTTTCTTCTTCTTCTTCTTCTTCTTCTTCTTCTTCTTTTTCTTCTTCTTCTTTTTCTTCTTCTTCTTCTTCTTCTTCTTCTCCTCTCTTCTTCTTCTTCTTCTTCTTCTTCTTCTTCTTCTTCTTCTTCTTCTTCTTCTTCTTCTTCTTCTTCTTCTTCTTCTTCTTCTTCTTCTTCTTCTTCTTCATCTTCTTCTTCTCCTCTTTCTTCTTCTTCTTCTCCCTTCTTCTTCTTCTTCTTCTTCTCCTTTTTCTTCTTTTTCTTCTCCTTTTTTCTTCTTCTTTTTCTTCTTCTTCTTCTCCTTCTTCTTCTTTTTCTTCTTCTTCTTCATCTTTTTCTTTTTTTTTCTTCTTCTTCTTCTTCTTCTTCTCTTCCTTTTCCCCCTCCTCTTCTTCATCTTCTTCTTCTTCTTCTTTTTCCTCTTCTTCTTCTCTTTCTTCTTTTTCTTCTTCTTCTTCTTCTTCTTCTTCTTCTTCTTCTTCTTCTTCTTCTTCTTCTTCTTCTTCTTCTTCTTCTTCTTCTTCTTCTTCTTCTTCTTCTTCTTCTTCTTCTTGTGAGTGTGCCTGTGTGTCTGTGAGTGGTAAAATTTGGCACAGATGAACTAGCAAATACGAGTTGTAATTCCGAGAACAATAGCTGTTAATTGATTGTTCCCGAAATGTGTAGCATGATCCTAATGTTTCATTCAGTTTCGTGCTGCTCTAGGATGGGCTGTCAGTTGCTAGTTAGTCATTAGTATTTATTTATATATATATATATATATATATATATATATATATATATATATATATATTTATATATATATATATATATATATATATATATATATATATATATATATATATACAGGTATTAGTCTCGAGAATTTATAGAGAATTATTTGTGAATAATTCTGGGCACGTGGTGCTAAAACGTCGTGGGAACTTGTTTCCCCCAATGTACAGACGGTTTAAGAAACATGACGATGTGGTTATTCACCATACATAGCTCCAATTTGCGTTCAAACCCACGAAGTAGATCTGAATTGAGATCATATCCCTGCTGAGTAAATACATTGTCATTGACCAGGTAGGAAGAATGGGATTTCCTCTCTGTATTTGGAGGCTAAGAAGGTATTAAAGTGTATATAACGATCTCACTCTCCTCCGAGGAACAGCATCCTACCAAGCAACAAAGAAAAAAACTTTCACGTTGTCGGCTTGCTAGTAGGTCTGTCATAACTATCCGTTCTAGCATTTCCACTCTATGCATCCGGGAGGATCGTTCCTTGGGTTCCGTTCGTCCATTAGAGCCGTGATAGGTCGGATTCTGTCTGTTCGTCGGATTCCATCCATTCGTTGGGTTTTCTCAGTCTGTCAGGACTATATATATACGTATACACCAAAATTTAATACGTGTTTGATATCTTCATAGAAACTGTATCCTAGTAAAACTAGGATTAACTTAAAGAACGCTACAGAAATAGAGTAATAAGGAAATTTCTATCTAAGAAATTTCTGAAGAATTTTAAATTATGAGTGAGGCTGCACTTATTTTATTTATATATTTTCTTTTTCCGGCTGGAGGGTGCATGACCTACTGAAATTTAGTGACATGCTACCCTAGGATTTAATATATGAACTAGATTTTTATTGAACGTGGGAGAAACAGGAATGGATGTCCACCATTAAAGAAAATTATCTTTGATGGGAGTACATGAACTAGATTTTTATTGAACAATAATAAGAATTATAGCGTTGGAGAATCAGAAATGGATGCCCACCACAAAAGAAAATGATCTTTGATGAGAACATATGAGCTAGATTTTTATTGAACGTGGGAGAACAGAAATGGATGCCCACCATAAAAGAAAATTATCTTTGATGAGAATGCATGAATTAGATTTTTATTGAACAATAATAAGAATTATATCGTGGGAGAACAGAAATGGATGCCCACCAGAAAAGAAAATTATCTTTGATGAGAGTAAATGAACTAGATTTTTATTGAACAATAATAAGAATGATAGAAAATGAACAATGATAAGAATTATAGAAAATGAAAATGATCTTTAATGAGAGTACATGAATAAATAAGAGTAAGAACGAGAACAAGAGTAAAAGTCAACGTAAGAATAGACGTGAGAGTAGGAGAGAAATTGAGAGTAAGAACTTCGTGATTTGAGCAGATTGCCAAACGGAATCCA
>NC_134792.1:30968534-30971034 GCF_046742065.1 Oratosquilla oratoria
CAAGGTGAGCAAAGGAGAAAGATGACACAATAAACTGGTTACGTCATCCAGGGAACATGTTGGTGGGAAATAGAGTTTAAGCGCTGTGAGCAAGAGGAGAGGACTTGTGCCTTCTGCCAGCGTCTAAGGAATCTTATCTCCCGAAGACGAAGACGAAGACGGCAGTGGAACAGAAGGGCTAGGAAGTTGAAGGAAGGGGGATGGTGGAGATAGAGGGTTGTTGGAGATGGTGGAGGACTGGTGATGATGGTGGTGTGGTGAGCGATGAAAGAAGAAAGTAGATATCCGAGGAACAGAAAACGGGACTGAAGGACAGAAGGAAGAGGAAGAGAGAGGTTGTGTTTAGGGTGCCGATGGGGGGATTGGGGGTTTGGGGGAAGAGGTTGGTCCGGGCACTGAGAAAAGAGTCCAGCAACAGAAGCTGGAAAAAGAAAGACGAAAGAATAAAGAAAGGGAAAGGGGGAGAGAAAGGAAGGGAAGGGGAGTGAGAGAGATTGTATTTGGAAGGGGGAGTTCAGTGTAGACAGTGAGAAAAGAGGAAAAAAGAGAGTATAAAGAAGAGGACATGAAGAAAGGGACGACAGGAGGGAGAGCACGTGGTGTAGAAAGGAACTATCTGTCTTTACGTCTGATGGAAGAAATGGGGAAAGTGTTGACAAGTAAATAGAAACAAAAAACAGAAGAGAGAGATAGTAAAACATTATTTTACATTCACTGGGCAGTACGAAATAGAGGAACAGTTCTCAAAGCTAAGGCAAAGGGAAAGAATATCCCATTAAGTGCGAATCTTAAAAGGTGAACGAATAAATAAGAAAAGAGGGAAAAGTCTCATTTGTAAACGAATGAAAATATCTGGAATCTGAAAGAAGAAGAATCAGACATAATGAGTAAGAACGTTTTTTAGAAAAAAAAACCAGTGATTCCAACTAGTAAATTAGTAGGCCTATTTTTTTTTTACAAAGAATCTTTGAACTACATGTGGAGTAAAAAAGAAACAGAGTGATATCCAAAAAAAGGAGCATTGATAAACGTTCCACTGGAAAAATGGAATTTTATTAATGGAAGGCGGGCAGGAAACTAGATAAGCATTTTCTATGTATAAGCGGCTAACGTTACACTAGAAATAGGTAGAAAGGACTATGGATGGTAAAGTGCAAAGAGACCAGAAGGCGTAGAGAAAGGCTAAGACAGCCTTGAAACCAAAAAAAGACTTTCAAAGATCTCTGGAGGAAGACGGTGAAACTAAACTCTCAAAATAGAGAGAGAGAGAGAGAGAGAGAGAGAGAGAGAGAGAGAGAGAGAGAGAGAGAGAGAGAGAGAGAGAGAGAGAGAGAGAGAGAGAGAGAGAGAGAGAGAGAGAGAGAGAGAGAGAGAGAGAGAGAGAGAGAGAGAGAGAGAGAGAGAGAGAGAGAGAGAGAGAGAGAGAGAGAGAGAGAGAGAGAGAGAGAAACAGAGAGAGAAACAGAGAGAGAGAGAAAGAGAGAGAGAAACAGAGAGAGAAAGAGAGGAAAGAGAGAATGTAAAGTCGAAGAAGAAAACTTTGATAACGAAAGAGAGTAAAAAGAGTAAGAAAAGTCGGGGAGAAAAGAGGGAAAGACGAAAAGGAAAGCCCAAGATAGGGCGACTTTGAATTTTTTTTTTTCGAAAAAAAAAGGAAGGACGCAAAGGGGTTTCAGAAGCAAAACAAACTCGGCAAAAGGGATTTTTTTTAGATCAAAAACTGATGAAAGAAAGGAAGAAGTAAAAAAAAAAACAAAAAAAAAACGTGTTTGCTTCTGCCTTGTGAAGGTCATGAGAGGAAACGAAAGAAGGAATCAAAGAAAGAGTAATGATGAAAGAACAAATTAAAAAGATATATATATATATATATATAATGGTTGTAGTGGCGTAGTGATTACGAGAATGCAGTTTTTCACGGTGGTAAAGGTCATGTCTCTTTCGTAGATCTTGCACAAGTGTTAGACAAGGAGCCTGTAGTGGGCAGCACCGCATCTTATTCACGACACTGATACAGTATTATCTTATTTAGAAAAGAAACAGTGAAGTTGGTCAAAGGTAGACATTTACCCATCTTCCTTATCTACACCTTCCCATAGTACATACTTACCTATTTACCTTTATACGTAAGTACATATCTACCCACTTACCTTCGTATAGTACATACATACCCACCTGCCTACCTTTCTACATATTTACCTATCTACTTACCTTCTTATCTACACACGATCCTGCCCACCTAAATGTGGCCTGCCTGCTAGCCTGCCTACCTGCCTTCCTGTTGACTTACCTGCCTAAACAAACTAACTGAATTTGGACTCTTGTCAAGCTCCAATTCCTAATGCAAAATCTTATCCTCGGGTCCAATTTTATACCTATGTTGTCAAAAGCCGTTTGAGGTTATTTCTAAGATTAGAGTATGGCATTAGTACCTAAAACACCTTGCAGTATTCCGTCCTCGTCTACTCTCTCATTTATCATTTCTGCTGCTCTCTCTCTCTCT
>NC_134792.1:30978534-30991034 GCF_046742065.1 Oratosquilla oratoria
TTCTTTCCTTTCCATTTCCTTCCTTCGTTCCTTCTTTCTTCCCTTCCGTTCATCTTCACCGTCACTCTTCTTTTCCCTCCTTCCTTCCCCTTCTTCGTCCTTCCCTTCCCTCTCTCCATCTTCGCCGTCCCCCTTTTTTTCTTCCCTTTCTTTCTCACTCCTTCTTTTTCTTCTAATTCGTCCTTTTTCATCGTCATTCCTCTCTTCCTTCCTCCCCGTCCTCCTTCTTCCGGTCTTCCTCTCTTCCTTCCTCCCCGTCGTTTTTCGCTTGCTTCTTCCCTTTCCTTCCTTTTTTCCTTTTTCCATTCTTTCATACCTATTTCCCTTTACTTCCTTTCTATTTTCTTTCCTATTTCCCTGCCCTACTTCCCTGCCTACTTCCATTTCCTTCCTCCTTTTCTTTCTCCTCTCCTTCCTCCTTTCCTTTCTCCTTACCTTCATCCTTTCCCTCCTCCTTTCCCTCCTCCTTTCCCTCCTCCTTTCCTTCCTCCTTTTCTTCCTCATTTCCTTCCTCCTTTCCCTCCTCCTTTTCTTCCTCCTTTCCCTCCTTGCCTTCTTCCTCTCCGACCTCCCTTTCTTTCCTCCTTTCCTTCCTCCCTTTCTTCCTTATTAGACACTCCTCTCCTTTCCTTATCGAAGTTTCCGTTGTCGATAGAGTCTGTCTCCACAAAGGTCTTGTACCTTTTGATGTGGCACTAGGCTTCTTGTTGGCTCATGCCAGTCTCCGGAAGCTACCACTTCTGTCGCACTCTCGAGGTTAACCATTTCCAGTGGACCAGAATTTATTTTAAACCAAGTTAAATCATCTGTCATGAGTCTGAACAAAACCTCGAAACTAGACATAGTTAACCCATAAACCTAAGTCATCTAATCGTGATAGTTAAACCTCAAGACCAAGGTTAACCTGTGCAGGAGAGCCATAGGTTTCTGTAAGATGAATCAGATCGTCTGGCGTTTGACAGAACTAAGTCTTTAAATTATGCCAAAAATGAAGTAGCGAGTTTTCACACTTCTTCAAGTAAGCGAAGTCTCCACAAAGACTAGACCAAAAACAAGGAGAACTTCTTGAGCTGGCCAAAACATGAAGGACGTCTTGACCAAACCAAAACATGAAGAACATCTTGGCCAAATCAAATCATGAAGAACGTCTTGACCAGAACCAAATCATGAAGAACGTCCTAGCTTGAACCCATCCCCCCCAAAAAAAAATGAAGAACGTCTTGACCAGACCATATCATGAAGAACGCCCTTTCTTGACAAAAAAAAAAAAAAAAAAAAAGAAGAACGTCTTGACCAGGCATAAAAAAAAAAAAAAAAAAAAAAAAAAAAAATGGAGACCGTTTGGAGGCTGCAAGAGTCCCGACAACTCTTCAGAGTCTGTGGGGAAGGGGGAGTGTCCCTTCAGCGCTGAAGGAGGACTAAGCCTGAAGTCCTCTCGTGGCTCTCATCCTTCTCCAATGCTGGAACTCCCTCTGCCCCCATTTTCCTGGCGCCCTCCTCTTCCTCCTCCTTCCTCCTTCCTCCTCTTGTTTCTCATCCTAATTCTTCTGTCTCCTCCCTCCTAATTCCTCCCATATCCTCCTTCCTCCTTCTTATCCTTCTAATTCCTCCTCTGCCCCCATTTTCCTGGCGACCTCCTTCTCCTCCTTCCTCCTTCCTCCTTCCTCCTCTTGTTTCTCATGTTAATTCTTCTGTCTCCTCCCTCCTAATTCCTCCCATATCCTCCTTCCTCCTCCTTATCCTCCTAATTCCTTCTCCGATATTCTTTTCCTTTTCTTCCTAATTCTTCCTCTTCTTTACACTCTTTCTCCAGTTCCTCCTCTTCCCTTCTTTTTTTCCTTCCTCACCCTTTCCACCTTCTTATTTTTCTTCTTCCTCCTTCTCGTTTTCCTATTCATCCTCTTTTTCTTCCTCCTCCTCTTCTTTCTCTTCTTCCTCTTTATCTTTTTCCTCTTATTCTTCCTTCTCCTCTTGTTCCTCCTCCTCTTCTTCCTATTCATCCTCTTTTTCTTCCTCCTCCTCTTCTTTCTCTTCTTCCTCTTTATCTTTTCCTCTTATTCTTCCTTCTCCTCTTGTTCCTCCTCCTCCTCTTCTTCTTCCCCTCATCGGTTCCTCGTGAGTTCCATTTGCCTTCCCTCCTTCCTATTCATCCTCTTTTTCTTCCTCCTCCTCTTCTTCCTCTTTTTCTTTTTCCTCTTATTCTTCCTTCCTTGTTCTCTTGTTCCTCCTCCTCTTCTTCCTCTTTTTCTTTTTCCTTTTATTCCTCCTTCCTTCTCCTCTTGTTCCTCCTCCTCCTCCTCTTCTTCTTCTTCCCCTCATGGGTTCCTCGTGAGGTCCATTTGCCCCCGGGAGACCTTCGTCATTCTGCAGCCTTCTTGCTTTTAGCGCCTCTTCAGGTCTTTGTCGTCCATTTCTTTGCTCCTTCCTCCTCCTCCTCCTCCTCTTCCTCCTCCTCTTCCTCCTCCTCCTCTTCCTCCCGGTCTCTTACACGCCACTGCCTCTTTACCATATGTCTTCCTCTCAAATTTTAAGTCTCAGTGTTTTTTTATTTTATTTTTCTATCCCTATGTCTATCTCTATCTCTTTCTCTCTCTCTCTCTCTCTCTCTCTCTCTCTCTCTCTCTCTCTCTCTCTCTCTCTCTCTCTCTCTCTCTCTCTCTCTCTCTCTAACGGTTTATCTTCACCTGTTTTATCTCATTTCTTCGTCCTCTTTCTCTCTCTCTCTCTCTTTCTCTCTTTCTCTCTTTCTCTCTCTTTCTCTCTCTCTCCATCGTTATCTGTTATCATTGGTACAGAATGTTTCACGGTTTATCTTCACCTGTTATATCTCGTTTCTTCGTCCTTTGACAGCCCACTGTTTATACTTTTGTTTTATCGCCTCAGTTTTGCTCTTTTCTCTTGAGGCCTCTCTTTCGCTGAGGCCATTAATCTCCCACTGGGCCCCAGCAAATTAATAAGTACTTTTCGAGATACACACTACTCACGCATTTCCCTCTTTTACGTATTAGTAACCTTCGTGCACACTCAAGAACACGCGTGGATATACACGCGTCGAAACGCACCCGTTTCTTTATTTCCTCCTCATTTTCTTCTCTTGTTTTTGGTTATACTAGAGTTTCAGTTTCCTCTCTAAAGGTATGGTTCACTTACTCGCTGATACACGTGCACACACACACACACGCGCGTGCACACACACACACACACACACACACACACACACACACACACACACACACACACACACACACACACACACACACACACACACACACACACACACACACACACACACACACACACACACACACACACACACACACACACACACACACACACACACACACACACACACACACACACACACACACACACACATCCACAACCCTGCGCTCTAGCATACTTACAAACAAATGTTTGCACGTATGCATCATATGCCTTCCCTCGTACCACATACCCACAAATTCACTCTTTCTCCCACTTCCCTTTCTCCTTTCCCTTCCCTTCCCTTTTTCCCCTCTCCTTCCTTCGCAATCCTTATTTTTGGTTACCCTTCCCCACCAGACACACACCTTTTAGTATTGCTTTGTCAGCTCGCAACCCTAGCTTTAACCTCCCTCTGCTCAGTCCACTCCCCTTCTCATTCAAGTCTGCGCTTTTGATTTCTTGTTGCCTGTTCCACTCCCCTTTCCCCCCTTTCCCCCCCATTTCCCCCCTCCCCCTCCCCCTCCCCCCTCCCCCCAACCTATTACTGTCTCTCCCCCGGCCCATAACCACAGCTTGCTTCTCTCTTCCACCCCCATGCAAGGAGGTTTCTTCTCCCCCCTTCCTCCTCCCCCTCCCCCCACCACCTCTCCCCCCCTAGTCCTGCCTCCGGCCCCGTATGTCTTCTTTGCTTATGTCCCCGTGGCTCTCCGTCTGTTTCCTTTTCGCTTCCATTCCAATGTTCTTTCTTCGTTCTCCCGCCCAACTTTGCTTCAGTTTTCGCGCCCTCGACCGTTTCACTTCATCTCCGCCAAAACTAGAAACTATTTTGACATTTTATTGCCAGCTGAGAAGAGAAACTCGCTCCCCCCCCCACACACACTCCCACCCCCTCCCTTCCAGCCCACGAAGGAACTCCCTCCTCGCTTGGCCCACATCGAAGAGGGAGAAGTATTGGGGTTGGAGTCTTCTGCTTTGCTATCCTTTACCTTCCCGTTGCTTTATGCCTTGAATATGATCAAATGATTCACAATTGAGAACCTATTGATGTCTAAGTACTTATACAGTGTGTAATCATATGTATGCATTGAATGTTCGTTCATGCATGTATACATAATGTATACTCATACGTGTGTGTACGTTTGCACGTGAGCGTGTGTATATGTGCGTGCGCGCCTTTGTGTGTGAGTATGAGTATATGTGTATGTGTGTGTGCTCAAGTGTACGTCAATGTACAACTTCCTGTGCGTGTGGAACCTGTCTAACTTGAGACTTGTCTGACAGAAGCCCATCTCCCTTACCTGTCTCACCCAGTATGTGTTCTTAACATCGTCTCATTCCCCCACTCCAGATATTTCTTCTTTTCTTTTTTCACTTCTTTGCTCGTCCGCCTTGTCTTTCTTCTCCCCCTTTCTTCTCTCTTTCTTATCTCTCTCTTCATCTTCTCCTTCGTTTCTCATTCCCATTTTATCTCCCTACTTTATCTCCCCTCCCCAACCTTCATCTTCTTCCTCTGCGATCTTCCCTCCTCCTCTTCCCCTTCCTCGACCCTCTCCGTCGCCACTTTTGTCCTCCTCATTCTTCCTCATGATTCATAATTAAAGGTATTATTATGATCGATCCTGTGAAGGCTCTCTTTCGTTCGTTAACTTTAGTCTTAGTTCCTCTCCTGTGGAGCTCGTTGGTGCTTTGGTTTTTGTGTACCTCCTTGTTCAAAGATTTTGTTTTGTAGTTTCGTTAGTATGTGTGTAGATACAGATAAATGTACATACACACGTACACATACACTTTCACACTCACATACACACACACACACACACACACACACACACACACACACACACACACACACACACACACACACACACACACACACACACACACACACACACACACACACACACACACACACACACACACACACACACACACACACACACACACACATTCGGACATACGAGCTCTGAGCTCTCTTCCGGGAGGGAAATAGCTGTCGATCACGAGTCCAACACGTGATCCAAAGACCAAGGTGAATACACACACACAAACACACACACATCACTACCACCGTATCATACAACACATCACACACCACCTCATACCACAACACACCACAAAGATAGCTTAAACATCTAGTTAGACAATCACCTTAGTAAGATGTTGAATCTCCTCTCTTTCCAATGGAGTTGGCCAAGTCAAGGACCAGAAGGTTTTCTTTGCATTTGCTGTTCGATTGTATAGGTGGAACTAGAAGAGTTCGTCGACACTTTAATAGTACCTCAGTCTACTCACAGATAGCGTATTTTTTTTCAAATGTGATTCATGATTATTTCTATTGAGATATGGGTGGCTTTGGGTACCTTCTCTTAGTTCATAAATGTACAGAAAAAAAAAGCTAATTTCAGAATAAGAATGTGCTCCATGTCCGTAGATCCGGACACAAAATGAGCAAAGAATCGAAAGTAGAGGAAGAGACCTTCTCCGGTAATCTTTCTGGAGTAGATCTAGACGAAGGACAGAAAAGGAGGGAGGGGGCGAGGGGCGAGGGGCGAGGGGCGAGGGGCGAGGGGCGAGGGGCGAGGGGCGAGGGGCGAGGGGCGAGGGGCGAGGGGCGAGGGGCGAGGGGCGAGGGGCGAGGGGCGAGGGGCGAGGGGCGAGGGGCGAGGGGCGAGGGGCGAGGGGCGAGGGGGCGAGGGGGCGAGGAGGGGATTGGGTCCATTGGGGGCGCTACATTAGTATGCTTATATCACCCAGGTACCCACTCAAGTGTGAAACAGGAATAGGGGTCCTTCCTCTGTACTGCTGAGTCGAAGGAAAAGGAGCGGCCAGGACATTTGCCTCCAAGTCTCGAGGTTTGAATTTCAAAGCTGGGAAGGTGAGGATCGTTTCACACGTATCGAGTTTTTGCCGTGCGCCGTCCACGACACGACGGGTATCCGTGGACGCTTTTATACGTGGTCGTGTTCTTGACGTGTGAAAGCGTCCATAGACACTCATGTTTATTTGAGAGCACGACGTCGTGTCGTGAACGGCGCGTGGTGAAAAGTCGATACGTATGAAACGAGCTTAAAAGTCGTTAACAAGTAGACAACCTGAGGGTTTTGAAATTGAACCTTTAAAAAGAATACAGTAAACCTTTGATATAACGAGCTAATTGGGGGGAAGTTTCGTTGTTGTAGCCGAATGTTCGATATATCCGAAGTCTTTATTCTGTCGAACTTTCTCCAAATATCGAACTTTGGGTCAGTTTATGAGATGGGAGTTTGGTACACACTGTCCAACCAGTGTACCAGTTACAGTATTGTTTTAACTTATCATACAATTGGGCACCCCCTCCCCTACTCCATTAAAATATAGTCAAGATAATTCTTGTATTTATTTGTGATAGCAAGTGGTGCAAAATAAAGGAAACATAGAAACTAGGTTATATTGGTGGAGTGATGACATGGGTACACAAAATGAAAATAAATATAAACTTTTGAGGAAATACATATAATATTCTCCATGGACGAACTGGAAGGAAATCTTACATCTGTAACCCCTTTAATACAGTGTCGTACTCTAAGACAGGACTCAAGTCCCACTCAGACAAAGTTCTTCTTGAGATTATACAGTAGTTTGCTCCTTCTCAACCCCTTTAGCAGAGTAAAATCACCTGCTATAACCCAGAATGAAATAGAAGAACATTTAGTACATCTTGTTGAAGAAGGCTTTCATCAAAGGTTAGAGTCGACGTCAGTTTCCTTTCACGCAGAGTACCCCAAGGACTGGTATTGTGCTCACCGTGTCAGAATGATACCAGGTATCCTAAAAAGGCGTCTAAAAGATTGTTGGTTGGTACTGAGGGCACAGGTGAGAGCATGTTTTTCAGTGATACCATCATTACAATCAGTGGATATTGACAACGAGGGAGTTTCTTACATACATACATACATACATACATACATACATACATACATACATACATACATACATACATACATACATACATACATACATACATACATACATACATACATACATACATACATACATGCATACATACATACATACATACATATATACATACATACATACATACATACATACATACATACATACATACATACATACATACATACATACATACATACATACATACATACGTACGCACGTACGTACGTACATACATACATACATACATACATACATACATACATACATACATACATACATACATACATACATACATACATACATACATATACTAAGGGCTTTTTCCCCCTTATAAGGGAGGTAGTCAAAGTCAAAGGTATAAATCCACTCCCACCCACCTTATCCCCACATACTCCACTCCTATTCACCACCCCTTCCTCCCTCTTTTCTTGGCTCCTCCTGGATGACGGGTCATCCCTGCATCTCGCCCACTGCCCTGGGTCAGAAGCAATGCAGTAAGATACAGCACATCCACAGCAATCTTCTGTCTTCTCCCATCCTTCCTCAACAGACATTCCCCTCTTTCCCTGTGACCCTTTTACCCCATCCATTCATCTCATCCTTGGTCGCTCCCTTATGTTTACTCTATCCAACTCTACCTTCCACGCCTCTTTCTTCGCTCATTCTTTCCATGTGTCCAAACCTTTCCAATACTCTTTCATCAACCCTATCTCTCAACTCCCTTTCCACTCCCGTTCTCCTCCTCACCTCCTCGTTTCTCACTCTATCCAGCCTAGTCACTAGTCATACTTCTCAAGCATTTCATTTCAAATATGTTTAAACTCCTCTTCTCCCCCTCTCTTATGTACCATATTTCTGCCCCATACAGTTCTGCAGAGTACAATCACCCTTCCATACAATCTCCTCTTAGTATCCATTCCCAAATGTCTATTTCTCTTTACACTTTTCAGTCCCCCAAGGGATTTACTTGCTTCTCTCAATCTACATTCTACCTCCACCTCCACTCCTCCATTTCCTACCACATTCACCCCAAAGTATCTAAAGCTATCATCTTCCTCCAGCCTCTCGACCTTAATACTCACTTCGAATTTGCTGTCGTCCTCTCCCCTTGTACATTTCATCACCTTACTTTTACCCATATTTATCTTCAACTTCTTTCGCGCACATTCTCAAACTCTGTCACTAACTTTCTTAATCCATCCTCTGATCCTGCTACAAGCGCAATGTCGTCACCAGACAACAACTGGATTATCTTCCATTTTTCTTAATTTTCTTTAACCATCTCCAATCCCTGGACCACTACCATTGCATTTACCTCTCGAACCACCTCATCCATGTATAAATTGCGCAGCCATAGCGACGTGACACATCCCTGACGAAATCCCATCTTTACCTCAAACCACTCACTCTCTCCAGTTCTAATTCTGACACAAGCTCTACTATTCTCGTATAAGCTCTTGACTGATCTTAACAGCTTTCTTCCTATCCCACATATCTGCAACACCTCCCACAGTACCTTCCTGTTTATCCTTTCATAAGCCTTTTCCAAATCCATAAACGCCCCAAAAAACATATTCACCTTTTCCTAAACCCACACTGTTCCTCACCAATTACTCCCTCTGTTCGTCTCCTAATCTTCTTAGAACAAGTAAATAAATAAACGTAAACTGATAAACAAATGAATGAATAGATCAATAATATAATAAATAGATATAATAAATTAATAAACTGGGGTCTCTTAGAATAAATAAATAAATAAATAGATAAAATGAATTAAAAAAGAAGAATAAATATGGGTGTCTTAAAATAAGTAATTAAATAAGTAAAAAATAACTGGTAAATAAATGTATAACAAACGAATAAATCGATACTTAAATATATAAATAAACTGGTTAAAAGAGATGTAGTGTGTCCGTATTTCGTAACAAGATAATGCAGATTAATTTAAATAAACATGTAAGCAATATGTTGCAAAGCCTGCTATTCATTTCATTTCATTTACTTATTTATTCATTATCATTTATTTATTTATCATTATTATTATTTATCTGCTTATTCTTTATTATTCATTCATTAATCATATATTATAAAATATTACTATTCATCTGTTTGTTTATTATCTATAATTATTTATTTATATAATTACTTTTTTTCCTCACCCGACTTTGTTATGGACCAAAAGGTCTCCTGTCGGTATGCTCTTGCTTTGTAATCCTTTGAAAGTAGTGGAGTGCGAGACGAAAACTTCACTTAACGACCACTGGGAGTGGGAACTTCAGCACTCCACGCCACTGTCTTTGACATCCCAAATTGTTCTACAAAGTTGACTGTGGTTAGCAAATTTCTTTTAGTTGCTATATGGTCAACAAATCTACCATTCAGTCCAATCTATGCAGCAGCGCACGTGATGTTACGAGTGATAGATTTATTTATGCTTTTCATATATGTAATATATATATATATATATATATATATATATATATATATATATAATGAGACATTCTAACAGGTTGACATAAGTAAAAGTAGGAAACACAGGAGTCTTAGACTGATTTTATTCTTGACTAGTTTCGAGTACCTACGAAACTAGTCAGGAATAAACTCAGACTAAGACTCCTGTGTTTCCTATTCCCACTTACGTCACACACACACACACACACACACACACACACACACACACACACACACACACACACACACACACACACACACACACACACACACACACACACACACACACAACACCACACACAAACACACACCCACACACACACACACACACACACACACACACACACACACACACACACATACACACACACAGAAACACGCACGCACACACACACACACACACACACATACACACACACGCACACACACACACACACACACACACACACACACACACACACACACACACACACACACACACACACACACACACACACGCACACACACACACACACACACACACACACACACACACACACACACACACACACACACACACACACACACACACACACACACACACACACACACACACACATACATATATTATATATATATATATATATATAAATATATATATATATATATACAAATATATACATTAATATATACATATATATATATATGTTTATTATTATATATATGCGGTTGTAAATACTCTCGAGTATTTCTGTTTCTCTGTATTGGAACAAATGCACAGAAGTTAATATTCAAGAACCTCATGTTGGAAAGAGATTATTTTGGTCCGTTTACCATTTTTCCTTTTCTAAATCACTTCCTGAATATCTACCCTTTTACACAATTTTTTTTCCAACTTCCTTCCCTTCCTTTGTGTCTCTTTATCTTCCTACTCATTTCAACACTTTTTCCCTAACCTCTCACTCTCCGCAAGTCCTTTGATCCTTTGTTTTCTTGCTGTGATCTTTGATCTCCCTGCGGAGGAGGCTGTGGTCCCTGGGACTCGCGGACCCCGTCTCCCTGCGGTGGCGTTTGAAATCCCTCTCAGCCGTCTCTCCCCCAGAACATTTTTTTCTTACCATGACGGAGCGATCAGACCCCCAGAAACTCTTCACTCCAACCACCACCACCAACGTCTCTTATGCCAGTGGTCAGACTCCACGAACTCGCACTAGCCTCCTCCCACTTTCTTCTCTCTCCGCGGGAGAGTACTCCAACCACCATCCCATTCTTCGTCGAGACAGGCCCTGGCCCTGTGCTTACGCGTCAGTGCCCAGATGGCACCGCCGTTCGAGGATGGGCCTCTCTCGCGGCAGCAGTGGCACAGTAGGACAAGTGCCAGGAATGGGCCCCTTCGGGTCATGCGGCCCCAGACAGAGGCCTCATCCTCCGACGGGGATCCACTGACTGGGGGAACCCAAGGGCACCGCCCATAGAGCTGCCGGTGGGTTTGGCCCTGTAGAGCCCTGCTGCCACCCCCTCTCCACCCCCGGCGCCGTGGTGGCTGTCGCGGCGGCTGCGCCTCCTCCTCTACTACCTCGAAGCCCCGGCACCGTTTCTGACTTTTTCTTCCACCCACTTTTTTTTCCCCTCTTCTTTTATTTTTTATCCCGCCGCTGCCACCACTTTCAACCTCCTCTTCACTTTCTCCCAACTTTCACCACTGTCTTTATTTCACACTGTTAAAAGTTATTTTTCTCCAGTTATAGTCTTCAATCGAGGATAAATTAAACTGGTGAAATATTTTCTTTATTTTCTTCTTCAAATTATTGCTCTTGCTTTCTGAGTATCACTCATGGAATCCCAAGAGAAAACGATCGCAAGCCAGGTCCTGGGTGAGTTTTCCAGTGACGTAGTGGTTTCTTTGGTCCCAAAGGGCGTGATCATACAATCGTGAAACAATTGAATTTTCTTCTCCTCCACCCTTTCTCCAATCAGATTCGTTGTTACAAGTCTATATGCAACACTGTTTACTTAAACAATCTCGAATCTCTGCATATCTCAGTTTACAAGGCAGCAAAACATATTATATGTCATCAATGGATACAGGCCCCCGGCCATTTTTGTAACTCAAAGCGAAGAGTGAACTTATATAATTCCTCGCCTACGAACTGTATTGTTTATCAAACACCCAAACCATAAAAATGCAACACTCGCCATCTATCCCCGTTTCTACTAACTTATCTACTAGCCTCTTACATTTCTACTTAGATTTTCTCTGTCGTTTTACTCGAACGTTTCAGTCTCTCTCCCCTCCCCACCCCTCGCTCTCTTTCTCTCTTTCTCTCTTTCTTTTATTATTTTACCTGATTCTCTCTCTCGGTTCCTTTTTTTTTTTTGTCCTCTTCTGTCTTTGACTCGTTCACAGTCGGCCTCTTCACCTCTTTGTTTATGTTAATGGGCTACGTTAAAGTGTTTCACTTCCCTGTGCTTTACTTAAACATTAATTATCGCCCTTCTCACATTTCTAGATTTCTTTTTCCTTTGCTCTTCTTCCTTCCTTTTGATTTTCCATTCCCTCTTGCCATTCCCCCTCTCTCCTCTTTTTAGCTCCTTCGCTTTTGTTCCTTTATTTCTCAGCATCCAGTCTACTTCCTCTCTTATTCTACTCACTTTTCATTAATTTCTCCTCGTCTTCTTCCTCGTCCTCTTTCCCCTCTTCTCCCCTTCCATTTCCTCGCCCTTTTCCTTTATAGTTACCTACGTTATTCACAGTACCAAGGCAATCTCCCTTCCCTTTCCGTCCTCCTGTTTGCCTTTTTCATCTCTTTTCTTTTTGTCCCTCACACCCTCCTCTCCTCCCTTCTCCTCTCCTTTCCTCTCCTCTCCTCTCCTCTCCTCTCCTCTCCTCTCCTCTCCTCTCCTCTCCTCTCCTCTCCTCTCCTCTCCTCTCC
>NC_134792.1:31031034-31036034 GCF_046742065.1 Oratosquilla oratoria
CCTCTGCGAGCATGTGTATATGTGTTTTTCTCTGTGCGAGTGTGTGTGTTTTCCTCTGCGAGCACGTGTATATGTGTTTTTCTCTGTGCGAGTGTGTGTGTTTTCCTCTGCGAGTATGTGTTTGTGTGTGTTTTTCTCTGTGCGAACATGTACATGTGTTTTTCTCTTTACGAGCAGGTATCTATGTGTTTTCCTCTATCTGTATTTTCATACGTGTGTGTGCCTACGCTTGTATGCATTTATTTGTGTGTGAGTGTGAGAGAGTGCGTGTGTGTATGTGTCTATCTGTGTATGAGGGAAACTGTATGTCTGTCTGTGTGAAACAGTTTGTACGTGCATGTGTGTGTGTGTGTGTGTGTGTGCGTGCGTGCGTGCGTGTGTGTGTGTGTGTGTGTGTGTGTGTGCGTGTGTGTGTGTGTGTGTGTGTGTGTGTGTGTGTGTGTGTGTGTGTGTGTGTGTGTGTGTGTGTGTGTGTGTGTGTGTGTTTTATGTCTATTTTTCATACATGTGTACATGCGTGTCAATGCGTGTGCACCCAGTCGAACGCGAGTATGTATATATGTATACATGAAAGTATGTGTATATATTGTGCCATTTCCCTCGTCTCCACTCCAATTCGTGTAGCTAATTAGCTATATTTGCAGTTTTGTTTTAATTTCTTTAAGAAACATAAACATGTCGATAGATTAAATGACTATGATTAATCTTAATCACATAAAATGAACACAAAAATGTTAACTTTGAAAGATAGTCTTTGAACTACTTGCGTCGTCTTTTGGTGCCTGACGTCTTCAAAGGTTTTAGATTTTAATCATAACTTTAAATCCATCCCCAAAAGGAGAGAGAGAGAGACAGAGAGACCTCCCTTTTGCCTGAGTCTTTCCATGACGACACTTCTTTCTCAGAGACCGAGAGACCTTCTGGAAGGGCTAAGAGTCTCGCGGGAAGAACCCGGGGCGGGGTTGCGTGGCTGTCTTTCATCTTTCTCCAGCGTGATCTAAAGCTGTTATACAAACGGCCAAATCTACGGTGGGCGCTGCCGAGAAAGACGAACTTCGACGACTGAAAAATGGACCCGTCGAACTTCGAGGACTGGAAAGTGGACCCGTCGAACTTCGAAGACTGGAAAGTGGACCCGACGAACTTCGACGACAGGAAAGGGGTCTCGCCAAATTTCGACGACTGGAAAGGGGACTCGACGAACTTCGGCGACAGGAAAGGGGACTCGCCGAATTTCGAAGACTGGAAAGGGGACTCGCCGAATTTCGACGACTGGAAATGAGAACCCGCCAAGCTTCGAAGACTATAAAGGGGACCCGTCGAAGTTCGAACACTGGAAAGGGGACCCGCCGAATTTCGACGACTGGAAAGGGGACCCGCCCAGCTTCGACGACTATAAAGGGGACCCGTCGAAGTTCGAACACTGGAAAGGGGACCCGTCGAACTTCGAAGACTGGAAAAGGGAACTGTTGAACTTCAACGAGTGAAAAAGGGATCCGTCTAAGTTAAAAGACTGGAAAGGGGACCCGCCGAACTCCGAGGACTCGACGACTGGAAAGGGGAACTGCTGAACTTCGACGACTGGAAAGGGGAGCCTTTGAACTCTGAAGACTGGAAAGGGAAACTATTGAACTCAAACGAGTGAAAAAGGGATCCGCCTAACTTAAACGGCTGGAAAGGGGAACTGTTGAACCTTAAAGACTGGAAAGGGGAACCTCTGAACTTTGACGACTGGAAAGGAGAACTGTTGAACCTTAAAGACTGGAAAGGGGACCTGCCGAGCTTCGAAGACTGGAGAGGGAAACCTCTGATCTTTGACGACATCCGCCTATGAGCAAGGCTCTTCCTCCATATTTCTTTGTTAAACTGCCTCTCTTACCATCCGTGACACTGTATGGAAGGGTGTACGGAACCCATTTGCCACGGTGATGATCTTGAATCATTTTATTTTGGTTAATGTCCTGATGGTTTTATTCGGATGCCAGTAAGATCTTGCGTTGAAAGGAGAAACAGTCGTTTGTATGTGTGTTTTTGTGTTTTTGTGTGTGAATGTTTTTTTGTTTTCATGTGTGTGTTTTTTTTTGTTTTCACATATGGGTGTACATGCTTTTGTTTTCAAATGTGTGTGTGTTTGTGTATTTTTTTTAACCCTTTGTGTAAAGGAGCTATTCCACCTATCCATGTTTCAATGGCAACAGTTTCTTACGTTCTCATTGTATGATAAAGATTTTTTTTTCTATCTGCCAAAAGACTTTTTTATTCTGTTGGGGGGACTAGTGGTGGTGTAATAGGAAGCGTGCTAGTCTCGCATTTGCTTATTTGTGAGTTCGAACCCCGCTCTCTACTCCAATTCCCTGCATGATAGGACAAAAGTTCTTTGATCACAGCTACTAAGCGCGTCCTGGCTTAGGCTCCTTATCTTATCTTTTCGATTTGTAAAGAATTTTCCTCGATTGAATATGATTGTCTGTTAATAACAAAAACACATCGTGATTCTCATTTATTATTAGTTATATGTCAATTTATTATTATTTACTATTTAACTGTTTGTTTATTACTTAACTATACCTATGCATTTATTTATGTATTTAATTTCTTATTTAGATTATTATAGTTTATATTTATTAATTTATTATTGTTATGATTTTTTTCGCATCCGACCTAGATATGGACCAAAAGGTCTCCTGTCGGCATGCTCCGCCTTTGTAATCCTTTGATGAATTGCAATTGCTACGCATTCTGTTTATAATCCTTTTTTTGGTTGGAAATAAGAAATATTTTTCACAGAATATACAATATACAGCAATATAACAATTTAGGACCTTAGTCATACATGATAGACTTAAAATATTAAAAAAGAATTCCTCGCAAAATATTGACCCATTGTATGTGATTTTACTATAGAGTTGTTTATACAATGCATATACTGTATATGTTTTGTATGCTACAGCAGATAGGTTTCATAGATTGTAAAAAACTTCTTTGCAAAATATTGACCCATTGTATGAGTTTGTACCACGAAGAATGGCTTATAGAATGGGTATACTGCATAAGTTTTGAATGATACAATAGATAGATTTCAAATATTGTAAAAAAAAATCTTCGCAAAATATCGATCCATTGTATGAGTTTATACTACAAAGAGTAGAATGGGTATACTGCATAAGTTTTGAATGATACAATAGATAGATTTCAAATATTGTAAAAAAAATCTTCGCAAAATATCGATCCATTGTATGAGTTTATACTACAAAGAGTAGAATGCATATACTACATGAGTTTTGAATGTTATAATATATAGATTTCAAATATTGTACAAAAAAAATCTTCGCAAAATATCGATCCATTGTATGAGTTTATACTACAAAGAATAGAATGCATATACTACATGAGTTTTGAATGTTATAATAGATTTCAAATATTGTACGAAAAAAAATCTTCGCAAAATATCGATCCATTGTATGAGTTTATACTACAAAGAGTAGAATGCATATACTAAATAAGTTTTGAATGTTACAATAGATAGATTTCAAATATTGTGCAAAAAAAAAATCTTCGCAAAATATCAATTCATTGTATGAGTTTATACTACAAAGAGTAGAATGCATATACTACATAAGTTTTGAATGTTACAATAGATAGATTTAGAATATTGTGCGAAAAAAAATCCTCGCAAAATATTCATCCATTGTATGAGTTTATACCACAAAGAGTAGAATGCATATACTCCATAAGTTTTGAATGCTACAACAGTTGCTCTTAGTAGTACATGGGGCGTCACAGAAGTCCCTCTTGATAGCGTCAACACCAATCCTCTATCACCCTCACCCTCACATCACCTTTACACTCACACCTCAACCCTCACCCTTACACTCATCCTTGATCCTCACAACTTCAACTTCACCCTTAAAATCACCTTCATAGTCATCCCTCGACCCTAACACTCACACTCAAACTTCACCCTCCACTTTCACAGTCACAGTTTTCCTCATCCCCTACCCTCACTCTTAGTTTTCACACTCACCTCTCACCCTCACCTTCATATCTCACCCCCTCACACCCTCCCCCTACACCTCCCCCTACACTCACCCTCAGTCTTCACACTCACCCCTCACCCTTACACTCACTACTTAACCCACACCCTCACCCTCACCCTTCCCCCTACACTCACCCTCACCCTTTACCACAAAGTCTGCCGCTTGACGTGACTGTTCTGTAGGTGGACCGTATCCAGCATTCAATCAAGCGCGACCAAGTACAATTGCAAAGTCAGGTCGACACTCAGCTGACAATTCCACGCTTGTGCAGTCTGCTGATGAATTCATTCTCCCCCCCAGCTTGCGTCACCGTATTGTAGCCTTACCTATATTGTACCTGGACTGCGGTCGTATTGTAACGGGGTTGAGGCAGACTCCGCACGTGATATATTTGCGTAGTATCAATACTACAAGTATATTGCACGCTCTCCACATCTCCCTTCCCGGCGACCGTATTGGTCCGTGATGCATGTGCTTTCCATACGACGTGCAGTGTGCCTGTAGTGCACCCCCCCCTCCTCTTCCTACTCCTCTCCCTCCACCCCCTCCCTCCCTCCCTCTCTCCCTAGTTCGTATACATGCCAATGAATCATTCCTCCTCTTGCGTACGTTAGTGACGTGCTACCTCCCCATTTCTCTTCCCTTGCGTATGGATTACGTCCGTCATGCATGAGTTGCATTAGTGTCACGCACGTGGCGGGCATAACGGACCGTTTCCCGGAGGGAGTGGGGGGTGAGGGGGGAGGGGGGTAGCACAGCGGGGCGGAATAACGGACTACTTGCGAACTTTCATCAGCGTGGAAGACATTCACACTTCGCTCTCGTCCTACGATCTCTTAAACAACCCTGCAGTCACGTGAGCTAGCTACCCTCCCCCTCCATCGCGCCTCTCCCTATTCATGTCCCGAGTCATTAGCATAAATGCGGTGATGGATGGGTCCAGTTGGAGAAAATAGACTTTTA
>NC_134792.1:31041034-31046034 GCF_046742065.1 Oratosquilla oratoria
CGAAAACACTCCACACCCCTCCACCCTCCCTCCCATCTTAGCACCTCCTAGATGACGGGTCATCCCTGCACCCTGTCCACTGCCCTGGGTCAGAAGCAGTGTCGCAGGACACAGCACATCCACAGCAAGGCCGCTTCACCAAATCGGCGACCCCCCCTCTCCGTCCCCCCCCTATCAGGGAGAGGACGGGGAGAATCCCTTCGGGCTGCGTCAAAAACTTTTGCTCACACACACTACCTCACCCCCATTCCCCCGCCCAATCCACCTCATGCATCACAACATTTTCCATATACAACCATTCTCCATTCTTCCCTGTCTTCTGTCCTCTCCCGTCCTTCCTCAACCAACATTCCCCTCTTCCCCAAAGCCCCCTTCACCCCATCCATCCATCTCATCCTAGGTCGTCCCCTCATGTTCGCTCCCTCCACATCTGCCTTCCACACCTCCTTTACTAGTCTTTCTTCACTCATTCTTTCCATGTGTCCAAACCATCCTAATACTCTTTCATCCACCCTATCTCCCAGCTCCCTTTCCACCCCTGTTCTCCTCCTCACTTCTTCATTTCTCACTCTATCCAGCCTAGTAACCCCCATCATACTTCTCAGACACTTCATCTCAAACACATTCAAGTTCCTTCTCTCTTCCTCTCTCATGTTCCATGTTTCTGCTCCATACAGTGCTGTTGGCACAATCACTCCTTCATACAGTCTCCTCTTAGCATCCATTCCCAGATTCCTATTCTTCATTACACTTTTTAAACCACCAAGGCATTTGCTCGCTTCTCTCAATCTACATTCTACCTCCACCTTCACTCCACCCTTTCCTGCCACATTTGCACCCAAATATCTAAAACTATCCACTTCCTCCAGTTGCTCTCCCTTAATGCTCACTTCCAGATTACTGCCACTTTCACCCCTTGTACATCTCATCACCTTACTTTTACCCACATTTATCTTCAGCTTTCTTCTATCACACACTCTCCCAAACTCTGTCACCAGCTTCCTCAATCCTTCCTCCGATCCTGCCACAAACAAGCAGGTAATTAGTAAATGATAATAAATTGACATATAACTCTCTCTCTCGCTCTCTCTCTCCTTTTTTTGTGTATGAAGATTAGTATTCCATCATAAAAGAATGCTGGGTGACTCTGGGCCGTAGGGCTATCTCTAAAGTCTCTAAAATGTTGACTGCATAGAATTTAGACAGTCTATTTCATTGAAGGCATTAAAGTAAATTCTTGGTTATGTACCAAAGAACAACTTATATTAACATCATCCCAGTCCTTTGTACTCTGGTGGCCTAATCGGAAGCGTGTTGGTCTCGTGTTCACTCAGTTGTGGGGTTCGAATCCCGCACTATTCTCTGATTTCCTGAAGTGACTGTTACCTTCCTCAACAGTCCAAGCGCATCATACACCAAAGCTGACGACTTAGGTCACAGCTACTAAGCGCCTCCTGGCATAGGCTACTCACCTTTCTTATTACTATTAGTTCTTTGGCTTCTTCGTGATTCCGTCCTGAGCTGAATAAAGCTGCCCCTCGGCACACAAAAGTTGAGTCAATTAAAATGTTCATTGAGATCAATCTCAACTCTCTGGCTTTATGGAGCTTCCTCCAGCTGAATAGCATCACCAACTTGAAGCCAAAAGGGGTTAAAGGAGGTTAGGTTAGGTCAAATGAAAGGAAATATCTAATAACCTAAACTAGATCCAATGCGTTCGTATGTTACGCTACCATAACTGTTCATAACCCAGCCTCCGTTTGACCAGTCACGACAACCTATTTGCATTCACAACAGCCTGTTCCCAGTGACTTGTCAGCAGGCGCCTACGAACTTGAAATTCCCGCTGTGCAGCTAACCATGACTTCTGGGGGGGTTGGGGAGGTGCATAGAGTGGCAGTGGTGGGCCCTGGAGCATGACGCAAGTAGGACATACCACTATTACCTTCAAGGTTTGGGGGAGCGATGACTAATACCATGTATCATAACACAGGCAAGCTTAGCCTGGGCACTGGTCACGAACAGGTAAGAAGTGGGGATGAGAGACGGGGTGGGAGGAGGGAGGAAAGAAGAATCGAGGAGGAGGAACCAGAGCTGGAGGAGGAGGAGGAGGAGGAGGAAGAGGTGGAGGTGCCAGTGGTTGGTGGGGAAGAAGAATGGGAAGGAGGAAATAGAGTATGAGGCAAGGCTGGAGGAGGAGGAGGAGGAGGAGGAGGAGGAAGAGGAGGAGGAGGAAGAGGTAATGGTGTTGGTGGGTGGTGGGAAAGAAGAATGGGAAGGAGGAGATGGAGTAGGAGGCAGGGCTGGAGGAGGAGGAGGAAGAGGTGGTGGAGGTGTTGGTTGGCAAAAGGTTATAGAAGGTCAAGGGTGTTGGATCAAGGATTACACTTGGGAAGGAGGAAGCAAAGGCACCTTATTTCAGTCAAGGTGCTATGTTGGAATTCCTCTTCTATCAAAGCACTAAGACAAAAATTAGTTACGATTCTGACCAACAGATGGCGATAGGGCGGGTTTGTCACAAGCGTCTTCGCCGTAATTGGCTGAAGTTCTTGTATAGATCAATTTGATTGTTTAGGTTTGTTTATTTTCTCCTTTTGTTGAATTTATCAGTGTAGTTCCACCCCGAGTGTATGCGGAGTGCCAACTCTTTTGGGGTTGAATGCAGAGATAAGTACTCTGAGACCTTGAGTGTGGAGTAAGGGCACAGAGTTGAAGTAAGCTGGGAATATATACAGAATCCGCAACAGCTGCAAATCAAAGGGAGAAAAAGATTTTTCATTTTTTCTCGACCATGTAATTCGCTGTAGACAGACCTGAAGCAAACACACCGGATAATTTTATTCAACTTAAAAGGTTGTGTAGGGGAAGCTGAATAAAACCGCGTGGCGGCAGATGGAATAAATGATAATAAAGTAGTAGCTTCTATCTTTCTGTCTGTTTGTTTGTTTGTTCACGAACTCCTCCTAGGATTTTGTAGATAGATCCCCATAACCATATATATTCTGATACCTTATCACTCCAGATACTTGGATAATTATATTTCATTTCCAAAAAAATATTATTTTGGCTAGGGTTAAAGGTTAAAGGGGTATGGTGGGGTAACACGCTACTACTATAGTGTCCCCATAAAACGCTGGGCATTTTGTGACAAAAAATACTATGATTAAACAAACTATTGTATGTGTTCATGAATATTATCTATATTTGTAAAATTAATGTTGCCGCAAACTATGATAGCCTTTGTAAGGAGAAAGCACGTAAATGTAAAATGATTGTCTAATTTTACCAAATTTTTAAATACTGGTTATTTTCATTTTACTTTTTCGCAGGCGGTAACTCTAAGATAATGAAAAGTTGGTTCAATTCTTTTATTACGGCCGAATATATTATATTTCCAAAGGGCGTCTTCCTCCTCAAACTGATTTTTTTTCTTACTTTCTTAACATTTTATTTGTGTTACCTTTTCCGTTGAGTTATAGTGATACGTGTAACTTTTCTCCGCAAATTCTATCAAAATTAAAATGATCATCACTTGCCCGCAGCAACGTGCGGGTAATTTGGCTAGTAAATGATAAAGTAAAGCACAGCAGAATGGTACGTCGAAACAGAATCAGCATACGTCAACCCTTTCGATACGGAGGGCGTGGTTTTTCCTAAGCTGAATAAAATGACCAGATGGCAGTAGAAGAGTAATACGAATTATCCACAGTATATTCCTTCTATATTTCCTAATATGTTTTATTTTGGATTTAATCAAACGAATAATTTCTTTGATTGGAGGGAGTACGAATTCTCGACGAGTTATTACCCTTTTTATACTACTTGGTGGACATTGCTTGGCTGAACAAAATCCCCTGAAGCCAGTGAGATAAAGTCACAACATATGTTACAGAGTGAGGAAGGTGGATAACGTTTGGAGGAAACCTGGCACTAATTGGCACTGGGCATAATTGGCACCTCCCCCACCCCTCACCTGTGAGAGAATCAAGGAGGTGATTACCAGGCAATTTCATTCATCTGAGTGCGTATTCTGGCATTAGTTAGAACGAAATGTGTTGTTTGTGTCACAGTGTTGTCTCCAGATCGAAATTGGTGACCTTGCCAGGATACAACAGAGTGGTCACCGAGCTCTCCCTTCCATTGCCTTCCTTGTTATTGTAAGCACACCAACCCCTCCTTGAGTTCCTGGTAGATTCATGTTCTCTATATTACCTATTCTTCACTCTTAACTTTAATTACTATATTCTTTTTTATCTTTACTCTCTACTTTCTACTCTGTTTTCCACTCTTTACTTTCTCTACCTTCTATTCACTGTTCTCTATAATCTGTACTTAAAACCATCCACTTTCTGCTCTCAATTCTCCACCCCTACTGTCTACTCTCTATACTATTACACTTGCACCCTCTCCATAGCCATCGTCCATTTGTCACTATTAGCTCTTCAAGAACTGCTTGCTAACTTGCTGTTCTTCTTTCTCGACTTCTTCACTGTCCGTGGTTACTTCAATGGGACTTGCAGGAACATGAGCAAGGTCGTCCATTCAACAAAAAATATGAACCCCAGCTTATATTATTTGCAGAACGGTATACACCCACACCTGTACATCTCGTTCTTCTTGATATGCCCTAACCTAACTCTGGGTCCATCCAAATCTCGAACAGCAGCTACGAACTCCTCTATGCAACAGTTATGTCTGAGTCTTTATCCAGCAGCTGCCAAGAGGAAAAGCCTGCGAGGCTCATGCACTACCATGCCCTTCATATACTTTTTACCATACCAACTGTTCATCTGCGGACCTTTCTCCTCCTCCTACTCCTCCTCCTCCTCCTCCTCCACCTTCTCCTCTACTTTTTACTGTACTAGCTGCTCCTCTGCGGACCTCTCTTCCTCTCCTTCTCCTCCTCCTCCTCCTCTACCTTTTAATGTACAAACTGTCTCTCTGCGGACCTCTCCTCCTATCCTCCCCCCTCCTCGTCCTCCTCCTCCTCCTCCTCTTCT
>NC_134792.1:31048534-31051034 GCF_046742065.1 Oratosquilla oratoria
TGTGTGTGTGTGTGTATGTATGTGTGTGTGTGTAACTTACGTAAAAATAAACAAGAAAATAAACACACGGAGTTTGCACGTAATGAGATTATATCCTTTGCCGTTTCCCTGCTTTCCTCTTTCCTTGAAAAAAAAAAAAGATATATATATATATATATATATATATATATATATATATATATATATATTTTTCTATATATATATATATATATATATATATATATATATATATATATATATATATTAACAAGTTTCTGGGAGCACAAAACTAAGTAATGACTTGTTCAAGAGTCAGATATGTTTATAATTCCGAAAGGGAAGGGGATTCGAACTTCGCAGTATAACAGTCATGTACCTTTGAGTCCCGTCGAAGAGTTTGACAGTGAGTAGAGAGTTGTTCGTTTCATTTATCTTCACTTGGCTTGATATGGTGTGTGTGCGGGTTGGTTGCTGGGGTCGTGGTGTGCGGTGTACCCAACGCTCACCTCCTCTGAGATTTAGACCTCCCATGCTGATAGAAACGTACTCAATGCTATGAATTTTTGATATGTTCTGCAGGCCATAAAATCGAGAAGTTTACCAGGCCGATCACATACCGAGAATATGATATGCTCAGAACCTGTCACCGATGATTGTCACTTGTCCTGTTTGTCTGAGGGCTTATGGGGAAAGACAAACGGGTCTTGGTGCGGCTAATCGCCTCCCGGTGTAAACTGGTACTCTCATTGCATAAACAAGCTTACGAGTAAAAGTTTTATTTCTACGACTGTCTGGATGCATATATTTGTACTTGGGTCTGTTTATGTAAATAAGGATTTCATGTGAAAGTATGTTTATAAATGATTACACGTATTTGTGTATATAAAAACATTCCTATATCACAGACACAGTGTAAAAGGATATAAAGTAATGTATTGTTATTACCAACAAAACTGCCAGCACATCAAAAGCAAAAATATATACGAAAATTGTGGAGAAATGGTAGAAAGGTAGAGGATAAGCCTTGATTGAATATATTTCATGGAATACGTGTTGAGCGTACGAGAAGCACATTGGTCTGCGGAGTTGCATTAGATGCATTGATGATAGCCTATGTCAGTCGATGTCGATGACAACCCTTCAGGGCGAGATGATGTTGAAGACCAGGCTACAGACCCCCTCCCCCCTCTCCATTTCGCTGACAGATCCAAAGGAACAGGAAAGTTGTTACAGTTTAACACCAACACCGTCGTAGGAGTTGCCAGAGAGATTTCGTTATACAACAGCGAACTGCCAACTACGAGACTCCAACTCCTGAAGCTTTTCCCATACATGGCTGTAACCCGCACGGCAACAGACCATGTGGGAGGTGGTAACAGGTTACATGATACCATTAACAGTGATATCCCTGATCTGACCTTCATTATTAGTTGCATAAATGTAGAGGGAAGTATCGAGTTGGGTTCTTGGATGGTATCCAGGGATCTTCCCAATTCTCGGCTTATTTGCTCACATCACCAAGTCTTTATTAAATTTAATATGTCTGAGTGATTTTGTACATACTGTGTATCATAGGTCACAATCCTAAGTTAAAGAATACAAACACCCATCTTAGCGCTTTAAGGATTAAGGATATTTACGTATATGTAAAAGAAAAATAATAATGAAAAAATATTTTATTGTGGATGCTTATATGCTTGGATTGGTGTGTCATTATGCTGTACGGATGTACACAAACATATTTGAACATCTGTGTGCTTCAGTTTAGGTCATATCTACATATGTACAGTGAAAGACAAATCGATCTTCCCAGGTTTGTCTGAAGATAGATAAAACATGGCGAGACATTATGAGAATCGGTTAGCTGTCACTAGCCGAGTCACATAATTTTTCGCCTTGTTTAATCTGTCTTCGGGCAAACCTGGGAAGATAGATTTGTCTTTCATTTTACATTCGCTCATAAAGGATCGTAGGAGTGGGGTCTGCGTGTACATATATCACTCGGATCTCCACCCTTTCTGGATGATAAGTCATTTGTCTGTGTACTGTCTTGGTCGCATCCTGGTCACAATGTCTTTGTGTTAACTGTTACAAGGCTGTACACCGACTCGGTGTGTTTTGACTGAAGAGCACAGACTACAACCTCCCTCCCCCCCAGCGAACTTTTGTGAGTAACTGTACGTGTGCACTTGACTGTGCGATCTTATTTACAAGAACACGGAATTGAATTTGTGCGCTGGTATCGCATACGCTTTGTTATGGGTTCGAATCTCGCACTTCTCTTCGATTTCCAGCCGTGACTGTTGTTACCTGCCCTATCAGTCCAGATGCATAGAACAGAAGTGACGGCTTTGGCTGTAGTAACGTGTCTCCTGGCGTAGACTCCTCACCTTCTTCTTTGTTGAATTTATATAAAACAATCATATCTATTTAGTTCCTAAATGTCATTCACTTGTTTGATATTACACTACGCATGTACCTCTGTGTGTATATACATTTCAATGTACATGTAAGCATTTAG
>NC_134792.1:31058534-31066034 GCF_046742065.1 Oratosquilla oratoria
CTCTTCTATTTACTCTCCTCCCTCTCCTCTTTTCCTCCCTTCTCACTATCCTCGTTCTCTTCCACTCCTTCCTCTCTTTTACTCTCCTCCCTCTCCTTTCTCTCCACCCTCTCCTCCCTCTCCTCCCTCTCCACCCTCTCCTTACTCTCCCCCTCCCTTCCCTTCTCCTCCTTTCCCTCCCTCTACTCTTCTTCTCCCTTCTCGTCCCTCTCCTCCCTCTCCTCCTTCTCATCCCTTCTCCTCCTTCTCTTCGTTCTCCACCCTCTCCTCACCCTCCTCCTTTTCTTCCTCTCCTCCCTCTCCTTTTCTCACCCCTCTCTTCCCTCCCCTCTTTCCCCCTTCTCCTCCCTTCCTCTTCCCTTCCCTTCTCCTCCCCTCCCACACCCTCCTCCCTCTTATCCTCCTCCACTCTCCCAACCTTTCCTCCCCTCCCTCCTTCCTTCCCATACCTCCTTCCGTTTTTCCCCTCCTTCCTCCTTTCCCTTCCTTTCCTTCCCTTCCCTTCCCTACCTTTCGCTTGCCTCCCTCTTTCTCCCCACTCCCCGGATCCTCTTACCTCTTCCTTCCCCATTTCCCTTCCCCTCCCCCCCTTATCTATTTTCGTCCCATTTCTGCCCCATTTTCAATTTCCATTTCGGCTTCTTCCCATTCAACCCTCTGCTCCCTCTGACCTTCTTACCTCACAGCTCACAGTCTTCTACATTCCCCCAGACCTTCTTTTCTTTGTGCTGTGTGTGTGTGTGTGTGTGTGTGTGTGTATGTGTGTGTGCATGTGTGTGTGTGTGCATGTGTGTGTACACACACACACACACACACACACACACACACACACACACACACACACACACACACACACACACACACACACACACACACACACACACACACACACACACACACACACACACACACATATATATATATATATATATATACATATACATATATATATATATATATACATATATATATATATATATATATATATATATATATATATATATATATATATATATTATTTCAGTCATGGTGACTCTGTCTTCTCAATACTTTCTTACACTTTTTTCTTATTATTGTACTCCTTTTCTTCTCTTCTCTTTCCTCCACCTCATCATCGTTACCCTCATTGCCGATCGCCCCTCCACCTCTTTCTTCCTCTTCCCTCCAATAATTCATCTTTATTGCCTCTTTTATTTTACTCTTTTTTTTTTGTTTTTTTTTTCCATCTTGTCCCTCAACACCACTTTTGCTTCTATGTCCATCTCCGTCTCCAACCCTTCCTTGTTGATAATTTTTCGAATACATATCTATTTAGTTTATATTCTAGTTTTATTTTTACATTAATTTCTTAATTAATCTATTTTGTTTTTAATTTCTGTTTTATGCTTATTTTTTTTTTCATTTTAGATATTACTCCACTTCTACTTCCTCTTTTATCTCAGCCTCCACCTCGACATTAATCTCTACCACTGTCTCCACCTTAAGATCCACTTCGTAGTCGTATCGAACTCTGCCTCTGCCATCCATAACCCACAGCTATTTCTCTCTTTTGGGCCTCTCTCCTCTCTTTGTCCTTCTTCCTCCTTGCTCTCTATTTCTCTCTTTTGGACCTCTCTCCTATCTTTGTCCTTCTTCCTCCTTGTTCTCTATTTCTCTCTTTTGGGCCTCTCTCCTCTCTTTGTCCTTCTTCCTCCTTGTTCCTCTTTTCATTCCCAATTGCCCTAGCTTACCCTTCAGCCTCTCAATTCCTTTTTCCCATTTCCCTCTTTCGTCTCTCTTCTCTTTATTTTCCTCTCTTTCTCTCTGACTGTCTCTCTTCTTCTTTCTTCTTCTTCTTCTTCATCTTCTTCTACTTCTAATTCTTCTTTTTCTTCTTCTTCGTCTTCTTCTTCAGTTTCTTTTTTCTCTCCATATTCTTCTTTCTTCTTCTTCTTCTTCTTCTTCTTCTTCTTCTTCTTCTTCTTCTTCTTCTTCTTCTTCTTCTTCTTCTTCTTCTTCCTCCCTCTTCTTCTTCTTCTTCTTCTTCTTCTTCTTCTTCTTCTTCTTCTTCTTTTTTCTTCTTCTTCTTCTTCCTCTTCCTCTTCTTCTTCTTCTTCTTCTTCTTCTTCTTCTTCTTCTTCTTCTTCTTCTTCTTCTTCTTCTTCTTCTTCTTCTTCCTCTTGTTTTCATTTCTCCGTTTTTCTTTTTTCTTTTTGGGGACTTTAATAGATTTTGGGACTCTTTTTCCAGACTTTCCAGCAACTCTCTTTCATTCCTCTTGTCTCTTTTCTCTCTCCGTTTTGTCTCCACCCTGCCTTCACCTTCACATTTACTCGTTTACTCTTTTTCAACACTCTCTCCTTTCTCCACCTTGTCTTCCTTCTCCTTCTCCTCCTCCCCTTCCTCCTCCTCCTCTTCCTCCTCTTCCTTATGCTCCTTCTTCTCGTTTGCTCCTTTTTCTGTTCCTTCTGTTTATTCAGTTTACCTGCAGCTCTGAATCCTCATCACCCTCCTCCTCCACCTCCTCCTCCTCCTCTTCCTCCTCCTCCTCCATCTTCTCGTCTGCTTCTTATCTTATTCCTTTCATTCCTTTGTTCATTCTGCTTGCCTGCTGTTCTGAACCCTCTTCGTCATCCTCCTCCTCCTTCTCCACCTCCTTCTCCTCCTCCTCTTCCTCCTTCTCCTCCATCTTTTCGTCTGCTCCTTGTCCTACTAATTTCATTCTGTTCGTTCTGCTTCTAAATACTCATCGTCCTCCTCTTCCTGTTCCTCCTCCTGCTCCTCCTCCTCTTCCTCCTCCTCCGTCAACTTGTCTGCTACTCTGAATACTCATCGTCCTCCTCCACCTGCTCCTCCTCTTCTTCCTGTTCCTCTTCCTCCTCCTGTTCCTCTTTCTCCTCCTGTTCCTCTTTCTCCTCCTGTTCAACTTCCTCCTCATGTTCTTATTTCTCCTCTTTTTCCTCCCCCTCCTCCTCCTCCTCCTCCTCCTCCTCCTCTTCCTCCACCTGTTCTTCATTCTCCTCTTGTTCATCTTCCTCCTCCTGTTCTTATTTCTCCTCCTTTTCCTCCTCCTCCTCCTCCTCCTCTTCCTCCTCCTGTTCTTATTACTCCTCATGTTCCTCTTCCTCCTCCTGTTCTTATTTCTCCTCCTGTTCCTCTTCCTCCTCCTGTTCTTATTTCTCCTCCTTTTCCTCCTCCTCCCCCACCTCCTCCACCTTCTCCTCCTCCTCCTTCTCCTCCTCCTCCTCCAGCTGCTCTGGTTCTTTCGTGCTTCTAACTCCTCCTCGGCCCCCCTTCTTCTCCTCGCACCCGCTCACTTTCTTCCCCTCCTACTTGAACTACTTACCTTCCCCTTCCTCCTTCCCCTTCCCCCTTCCCTCTCTTCTCTCTCCCCTTCCCCCTTCCCTCTCTTCTCTCTCCCCTTCACTCTCTTCTCTCTCCTCTCTTCCTCACCTCACTCCAACCCCCTTACCACACCTCTCTTCTTCTCTCTTTTCTCCTCTTTACAGACCTCCTTTAGTCTACAGGTTCTTCCTTCTCATCTTCCTCTTTCCGTTGTTGCGCCCCCCCCACTTCCGGCTGGTCCTAAATCGACCATCTTCCTCTTCCTCCTCCTCCTCCTCCCCCTCCTCCTCCTACTACTCCTACTCCTCCCCCTCTCCCTCCCCCTCCTCCTCCTCCCCCTCGTCCTCCTCCTCCTTCTCCTCTTCTTCCTCCTCCTCCCTTCCACTCTCTCCTCCTATCCACGTCCGTCCCTCCTTCCCTCCTTCACTTCACATTCCTCCTCTCCCCGTCCCTCCACCGCGTCCTCTCCATCCCATTCCTCCTCCCTTCCCTTCCCTTCCCTTCCCTTTCCTTCCCTTCCTTTCCTTTCCCTTCCCCTCCCCTCCCTTTCCCTCCTTTCCCGTCCTTTCTCCTCCCCTCTAACCCTTTCCCGTTTCTTCCCGTATCCTCCCGTCTCTCCCTTCCGTCCACTTCCGTCCCGTCCCGTCTCACGTTCTCACCCCTCCCCTCCCTTCCCTCACCGTCCTTTCCCCTCCCTTCCCATCCCCTCCCTTTCCTTTTCCCTTGTCCCCATTCCCCCCTCCCCTGCCGTCCCATCATCCCCTCCACCCCTTCCTATCCCTTCCCCTCCCGTCCTCCTCCCGTCCTCCTCCCCTCCCGTCTCGTCCCACGTTCTCAACCCTCCCCTCCCTTCCCTCCCTTCCCATTCCCTCCCTTTCCTTTTCCCCTGTCCTTACCATCCCATTCCCCCCCTCCTTTACCGTCCCATCATCCTCTCCCTCCCTTCCCCTACCTTCCCCTCCCTTCCCCTCCCTTCCCCTCCCTTCCCCTCCCTTCCCCTCCCTTCCCCTCCCTTCCCCTCCCTTCCCCTCCCTTCCCCTCCCTTCCCCTCCCTTCCCCTCCCTTCCCCTCCCTTCCCCTCCCTTCTCCTCCCTTCCCCTCCCTTCTCCTCCCTTCCCCTCCCGTCCTCCTCCCGTCCTCCTCCTCCCCCCCACGGGCCATAACTCGTCCTCTAGTACAGGCATCAAGCAAACTACAGGTCTGATCTCGCCCCGTAGTTTTTCTTCGCTACACATGCATGACTGGACCAATGGGGCTGCAGAGGGGGGTGGGGGGTAGGTGGGGGGGATGGGGGGGTCAAGGTGGCTCGGAAGGAGGGAGGGTGAGAGGAAGGAAAGGGAGGGGGGGAGGAGGAGGGAGTGGAAGAAAGGTGAAGGATAGGGGTGGGAAGGCAAGCGAAAAAGGGTAAAAGCGATAAGGGTCTGGGACGAGGTCAAGAAGGAAAGAAGGGCGAGGGAGGAGGAGGAGGAGGAGGAAGAGGAAGAGGAGGAGAAAGAGGAGGAGGAGGAGGAGGAAGAGGAGGAGAAAGGGGAGGAGGAGGAGGAAGAGGAGGAGGAGGAGGAGGAGAAAGAGGAGGAGGAGGAGGAGGAGGGGAAGAGGAGGAGGGGGAAGAGGAGGGAAAGGTGAAAGATAGGGATGGAAAGGGAGCTAAATAAAGGATTCAAGTGGTAAGATGTAGGTTGATGATGGAAATGGAAGTGAATGGAAGAGGAAAAGGAAGATTGAATACCAGGAAGAGAGAAATGGTAAAGGCACTACAGAAGAGGCAAAGGAGAGGAAGAATAAGAATAAGATACGTGGAAGAGAAAAGAAGAAAAAAGACGAAGAATATAAAGAGAAGAAATAAAGGAGGGAGCAGAGCATTGGCATCGAGGAGGAGGTGGAGGGAGGGAGGGAAGGAAGGCGGGAGGACGGAGAAGAGAAAGAGAAAATGAACGAGGCTTACCGCGTCAGACAAAGGAAAGAAGAGAGAAAGAGAGAGAGAGAGAGAGAGAGAGAGAGAGAGAGAGAGAGAGAGAGAGAGAGAGAGAGAGAGAGAGAGAGAGAGAGAGAGAGAGAGAGAGAGAGAGAGAGAGAGAGAGAGAGAGAGAGAGAGAGAGAGAGAGAGAGAGAGAGAGAGAGAGAGAGAGAGAGAGAGAGAGAGAGAGAGAGAGAGAGAGAGAGAGAGAGAGAGAGAGAGAAAGAGAGAGAGAGAGAGAGAGAGAGAGAGAGAGAGAGAGAGAGAGAGAGAGAGAGAGAGAGAGAGAGAGAGAGAGAGAGAGAGAGAGAGAGAGAGAGAGAGAGAGAGAGAGAGAGAGAGAGAGAAAGAGAGAGAGAGCGAAGAATGAAAAGAGAAGAGAGCGAGGAGAGAAAGACGAGGAAGCGTTCATAAGCGGTGAGGTGGAGAAGGAAAGTAAAGATGGTGAGAACGAAAACGCGGAGAAAAAGAGAAAGAGAGAAAGAGAATTATTCAATAGAGATAGAGGGGAAGAGAAATAGCGTGAATCGTGAAATAGAAGGCGAAAGATCGGAGAAAAAATTAAACAGATACGTGAGAGCAAAAGAGAGGTGGCAAATAAGAGAGTGAAAGTAGAAGAAGAGTAGGTACAGGAGCTCTGAAAGAGAAATTATACCAAAAGAGAGGAGGTGGTAAATGAGATCCGAAAGAAAAAGAGGAGGTAGCGAAAAAGAGTAGACGATACAGAAGATCTGAAAGAGAGAAGGTAGCAAGAGAGAGGAGGTGGTAAAGGAAATCCGAATAAGAAAGAGGAGGTAGCGAGAGAGGCGAGACGGTAAAGAAGATCCGAAAGAGAGAAGGTAGGAAGGAAGAGGAGACGACAAAGGAGATCCGAAAGAGAGGAGGCGGTAAAGGAGATCCGAAAGAGAGAAGGTACCAAGGGAGAGGAGGCGCAAAGGAGATCCGAAAGAGAGGAGGCGTTAAAGGAGATCCGAAAGAGAGGAGGCGTTAAAGGAGATCCGAAAGAGAGGAGGCGGTAAAGGAGAGCCGAAAGAGAGGAGGCGGCAAAGGAGAGCCGA
Organism: Oratosquilla oratoria; assembly: GCF_046742065.1. NCBI lineage: Eukaryota > Metazoa > Arthropoda > Malacostraca > Stomatopoda > Squillidae > Oratosquilla > Oratosquilla oratoria. Next base: position 31,064,874 of record NC_134792.1, read on the forward strand.
AAGAGAGGAGGCGGCAAAGGAGATCCGAAAGAGAGGAGGCGTTAAAAAAGATCCGAAAGAGAGGTGGCGTTAAAGGAGATCCGAAAGAGAGGAGGCGTTAAAGGAGAGCCGAAAGAGAGGAGGCGGTAAAGGAGATCCGAAAGAGAGGAGGCGGTAAAGGAGATCCGAAAGAGAGGAGGCGGTAAAGGAGATCCGAAAGAGAGGAGGCGTTAAAGGAGATCCGAAAGAGAGGAGGCGGCAAAGGAGAGCCGAAAGAGAGGAGGCGGTAAAGGAGAGCCGAAAGAGAGGAGGCGGCAAAGGAGATCCGAAAGAGAGGAGGCGGTAAAGGAGATCCGAAAGAGAGGAGGCGGTAAAGGAGATCCGAAAGAGAGGAGGCGTTAAAGGAGATCCGAAAGAGAGGAGGCGGCAAAGGAGATCCGAAAGAGAGGAGGCGGTAAAGGAGATCCGAAAGAGAGGAGGCGGTACAGGAGATCCGAAAGAGAGGAGGTGGTAAAGGAGATCCGAAAGAGAGGAGGCGGTAAAGGAGATCCAAAAGAGAGGAGGTGGTAAATGGTATCGGAAAGCGAAGAAGGGAAAATGAAGAAGAATCCTTGCAAAGGAAAGTGATCAGCGAGAAACCGGAGCAAAAGTTGAAGGGAATGTGATTAAGTACGAGATGGGGTGGGGGGTGGGGTGGGTGAGGAAGAATGAAACGGAGCGAAGATGCCCCTCTGCAAGAAGACATAGGAGGAGGAGGAGGAGGAGGAGGAGGAGGAGGAGGAGGAGGAGGAGGAGGAGGAGGAGGAGGAAGAGGAGGAGGAGTAGCAGGAGGAGGAGGAGGCGGCGGCGGCGGAGGAGGAGGAGGAGGAGGAGGAGGAGGAGGAGGAGAGAGGAGGAGGAGTAATAGTAGTAGTAGTAGGAGGAGGAGGAGGAGGAGGAAGAGGAGGAGGAGGAGGAAGAGGAGGAGGAGGAGGAAGAGGAGGAGGAAGAGGAAGAGGAGGAGGAGGAGGAGGAGGAGGAAGAGGAGGAGGAGGAGGAGGAGGAGGAGGAGGAGAACGGTAAAGACGCCTCTCGGAGGGCAAAGGAGACCTGGCAGAGGTCGCTGTCTCCTAGGAGGTACATGGAGGAGATGAAGAGGAAATGGCGGACGAAAGAGGCAGAAGAAAGTGGGAGAGGATGATG
>NC_134792.1:31073534-31081034 GCF_046742065.1 Oratosquilla oratoria
GACGGGACTTTAGAAGCGTTGCGTTTTTCTGTATACTACAATTAGATGAAGTAAGTAAATTAGGTTAATATACGCATACACGCCCACAAAAACACAGGCACACGCGCGCGCGCACGAACACACACACACACACACACACACACACACACACACACACACACACACACACACACACACACACACACACACACACACACACACATACAAAGCGTTAAACTCGTAGCAAGGAATCTGACATAAGAAAAGTGGGAGCGAAAGCCGGTCGAGACAAGGGGGGAGGGGGGCAATTAGGGGGGGAGATAGTCCGGGAGGGTGGTGGAGGGAAAGGATTAGGTGATGGAGAGGAGAAAGATGAGTTTGGGCCTGAGTGACGGGAAAGAAGTAAAGAATTAGACGATAAGAGGGTGGGTGATGGTGGAGGCGGATAAAGAGAGAAAAAGAGTGAGAATAAAGAGGACGGGTGGGGGGAGGAAGCGCAGGAGAACGGGAAAAAAGAGAGAGAGAAAAAGTAGGATGTGGATGGGTGGAGGGAGGAGGGGAAAGAGAGTAAAATAAGAGATAAGACGGCGATGGGTGGGGAGAGAATACAAAAGAGAGAAAAAGAGAGAGAGAGGAGATAGGACGGAGACAGGTGGAGGGAGGAAGCTGAGAAAAAAATAAAATAAAAAAAGAGGAAAAAATGGACGGGAGGGGGGGAGGAGACGAGGAAGGAGAGGAAAGATATAGGACGCGGACGGCCGGGTGTCTGAGGTGAAGAAAGTATGGAAAAGGACAAAATAGGTAAAAGAAATAGACGGGAGGGAAGGAGGAGGCGAAGGAAGAGAGAGAAGAGAGACAGGACGGGGAAAGGCGGATGTAGGAGGCGAAGACAGAAAGAAAGGAAGAAAGGAAGAAAGAAAAAGAAAAAAGATAGGATGTGGATGGACTCGGGGGGGGTGGAGGGGGAGGAAACGAAGAAGAGGAAAGAGTTAGGACGGAGATGAGCGGGGTTCTGAAGCGAAGGAAGAAAGAAAAATAAAAAAAGGGGGCGGGGGGGAGGGGCTGGTTAAAATGTTGAGCGGGAAGGGGGCGTTAACGCAGTTCCTGGCAGCGAAAAAAGGCCCAGAAATGAGCCCGTAAAGTTTACGACGGTGTGAATTTCGAGGGAGAAAACTCGGAGCGGCTAATTAAAGTATAACATTGATCCAATTTAGTCATGAAATGCCTCACCGCCCCGACGGAGTACAAGGAGGACCAGCTATAAACTTGACTTGGTCACGTCACAGGCAGGCCCTCGAATTAACAATATGTAGGGCACCAAAAGAGAGAGAGAGAGAGGGTTGGTTGTTGAGGACTGTGGTTTTCTTCTTGCACCACAGCCGTTGTCCGTCCTCTCATATTTCATGTATTCTTCTGTATGAAGAAAGATGACAGGGATGTCTGTGTATGTGACAACAGTCGTGGCATTTCCCGGTTCTTGGTGTATTCAAGTATTGCCTGAAACAGAGTGGTTTCAGACACGAGAGAAGTACAAGCGACATGATGCTTGTTGGCCGCACAAAAAGTCTAGTGAGAAGGGTTGGGAGCCGCTCGTTGTCTTCGCAGATCTCGTGAAGGCCTTTGACACCGTCCCGGGTGGATCGTTGTTTTTGGAGCATTTGTCTATCATCTGCGATTACTGGTAGGTCTTAGAGCATGACAAGATAGCATCAGGATGGGTGGTGCAAGCAGGCAGAATCTCGTGTCATTTGTATGATATTCCTGGGAAGGTAACAATAGTCGCAGAGAGCACTTCGAACAAGGAAGGCAGTCTGTCCATTACCTCCGGGACAAGAGGTCTAGTTTACATGCCTCACCTATTGAGATTTTCGATCTGCTGAAGGCTTACGAAGCTCCATTCGTTGAGCAGTCTTCAGAGAGGGCTTTGCTTATAACCACGACGGAAACAGACTTCCAATCAAGTTGACCATCATAGTGCCACAGGTAGGTTGCAGGTGAGGGATGTGCAGTACTTCAGGTTCTTTGGTTCATTGTTCACCCAAAAATGCGACCTTGGAGACGAGATGCGAACGAGTACGGGATTAGCGGTAGATTCCTTTGGGGCGAGTGCGCGCACGCACACACACACACACACACACACACACACACACACACACACACACACACACACACACACACACACACACACACACACACACACACACACACACACATGCATGAATGTATGTATGCACGCACATATGCACGTACGCACACATGAACGAATACGCACCCATACATACCCACACACACACATACACGCATATGCACGCACATACACATATACACATGCACACACACACACGCACACACACATATACACGCACACTCGTGGCGAAGTGGTAGAGTTTCTGGCTGTCACTACGGCGGTCCGGGTTTGAATTCCTCCCCGGGCTTAAATCATTTCAGTATCGCTGCGCTGCGAGTCGTTACTCCAACTCTCGAGGGCGGAGATTTGGAGGTATGTGTGCTTGTAAGAATACAGTATTACCCATAGATCGGTCATATATGAGCTCTGAGCTCTTTTCTGGGAGGGAAATACCTGTCGATCACGAGTACAGCACGTGATCCAAGATCATGGTTAATCACACACACACACACACACACTCACATTCACTCTCACTCACACGCTCTCTATTGGAGAGTAGGAGATGAAACCTTAAGAGCGTTGCTCCTTTGCTGTATATTACACACACACACACACACACACACACACACACACACACACACACACACACACACACACACACACACACACACACACGGTTTAGATCTCCCATTACACACACGCGCGTGCGTCCTGCGTTATAATATCTTAGATTCTACTAGTCACCAGGTGGTGTTGTTTAGATAGTGGAAATCCCCCTTCAGAAGGTGGCAACAGGAATATACACTAAAGTCGTAAAACACGGCGAGAGCATTAAGGTAGATATGAAACCCGCCACATTGAGGCAGAAAAGCATGTGGAAGTTGCTGACGTGGCCATGGAATGACTTCACAAAAGAGTAAAAATGGGAAGAAAAAAAATACATAAAGAGTAGGCAGAATGCCTAAGGATGTAGACTTTAAAAAAAAAAAGGGACATATAGACCAACAATAAGGGCTTGTTTTCCCAATGAACATATACATAAGAGCTTCGTGAATATGTTTTAGTGTCAGGAAGTAGGAAGCAAAGAAATTTTATTTATTATTTTTTTTCCCTCGACGCGACGAGGGCGAGATATTATAAAGATCCAACAAATAAAGGACCCAGCGTGCTCCTATGTCCGTCTCATAGGAGGAAGAAAGGAGGAAGGGGGAGGGAGGGAGGGAGGGAGGGGAGGGCTGGGGGGTTCCAAGGGAAGAAGGACACAAAGAAAGGAAGGAGTATGACGAATACAGAGCATATTAAAGCGCCAAGTGGAGGAACGAGTGGAGGACTTATTACGTAGAACGAGGTCTGGCAAAACAAGGGTGGAAGGGTGGGTGGGCGTGGGGGTGGTGAGGACTCTCGCCAAATCAAGGAGGAGGACAATTTCGAGTAATGGGCCTCGACGAGAACAAAAGGTGACGAGTGGCAGAGGGAAAGGAATGGGCTCGGACATTAGACCCAAGCCGGGGCTGCAATGGAGGACATGACGTATGTTGGACGTGGTTGGAAGGAATGTCCTTCTCTCTCTGTCTCTCTCTTTTCTCTCTTTCTCTCTCTCTCTCTCTCTCTCTCTTTTCTCTCCCTCTCTTTCTCTTTTGCTATATCTTTCTCTCTCTCTTTCTCTTTCTCTATATCTTTCTCTCTTTCTCTTTATCTCTCTCTCTTTCTCTCTCTCTCTCTCTCTCTTTCTCTCTTTCTTTCTCTCTCTCTCTCATTCTCTCTGTCTTTCTTTCTCTATATCTTTCTTTCTCTTTCTCTATATCTTTCTCTCTCTTTCTCTCTCTCTCTCTCTCTCTCTCTCTCTCTCTCTCTCTCTCTCTCTCTCTCTCTCTCTCTCTCTCTCTCTCTCTCTCTCTCTCTCTCTCTCTCTCTCTCTCTCTCTCTTTTATTTATTTTTTTAGAGGAAAGAGTACAAAGACGAGCCAGGTTGCTCTGCGCACACACACACAAAGGCTCCTCGCCGTGGGCCGAAATATTCCTCTCTCATAGACATGGAGTAAAGGAGAATATTTTTGCTCGTGAAAGCCGCTTGAACGGACCATGGGGAGGGTAACAAGTAAAAGTACCAAGAGGACTCCGAGAATTGGGGGGGGGGGGTATGAGTGAGGTGGGGGGGATGGTTTGGGGGTTTGAGTGAGGTGGGGGATGGTTTGGGGGGATGAAGGAGGTGGGAGGGGGATGTTTTGGGGGAATGAGGGAAGAGGGGGGATGGTTTTGGGGGGATGAGGGAGGGAGGAGAGATGGTTTGGGGGATGAGGGAGGGAGGCGATGGTTTGGGAGGATAAGGGAGGGAGGCGATAGTTTGGGGGGATGAGGGAGGGGGAATGGTTTTGGAGGATGAGGGAGGGGGATGGTTTTGGGGGATGAGGGAGGTAGGGGGGATGGTTTGGGGGGATGAGGGAGGGAGGATGGTTTGGGGGGATGAGGGAGGGAGGGGGGATGATTAGGGGGGTGAGGGTAGGGAGGGGGGATGGTTTGGGGGTTGAGGGAGGGGTTGAGGGAGGGGGTGATGGTTTGGGGGGATGAGGAAGGGGGGATGGTTTTGGGGGATAGGGAGGGAGGGGAGGGTTTGGGGGGATGAGGGAGGGGAGGATGGTTTAGGGGGATGAGGAAGGGGGGATGGTTTGGGGGATGGGGGAGGGGGTGATGGTTTGGGGGATGAGGGAAGGAGGGGGATGATTTGGGGGGATGAGTAAGGGGGGATGGTTTGGGGGTAGTTTTGGTTCTATAACAAGTAAGGAAGGTGTGGAAAGAGAATCATAGATGAAGTGCAGAACGAGAAGTGGTGATGTGGTATATATGTTGGGGAGAGGTGGAGGAGTGGAACAAGTGGAAGGAGGTGGAGTAGTTATACGAGGAGAAATAGATGTGGAAATGGTGTTGCAGTAGGAGGGATATGAGTGGAAATGGAAGAATGGGACGAGTGAGCGAGGAGGGGCAGAGAGATGAAGAGGAGGAGGAGGAGGTAGGGGGAGGAGGAGGAGGAGGTAGGAGGAGGAGGAGGAGGAGGAGGAGGAGGAGGAGGAGGAGGAGGAGGAGGAGGAGAGAGTCTTCTGGCGCATGAAGGCCGAGGGCAGCTGAGAGGAGGGAAGACTTGAGAAGGAAGAGAAGAGAGGAGAGAGAGAGAGAGAGAAAGAGAGAGGAAAGAGTGGACGGGGAGAGGAGATAGAGGAAGTCACAGCGGAGAGAAGACAAAGATTGCAAAAAGGTAAGGAGGAGGAGGAGGAGACCAAAAGGAAGAGTGTGGAGGAGGAGGAGGAGGAGAAGGAGGAGGAGGAGGAGGAGGAGGAGGAGGAGGAGGAGGAGGAGGAGGAGGAGGAGGAGGAGGCGGACTAAAGAAAGAGGACAGACATTGGCAAGATGGAAGAGAAATGGCGATAGAATGATAGAAAGGGAAAGATACAAAGCCACATTCGAAGTCATACACATACATGCGCGCACACACACACACACACACACACACACACACACACACACACACACACACACACACACACACACACACACACACACACACACACACACACACACATAGCTATCGATCACGAGTCCAACACGTGATCCATGACCATGGTGAATTACACACACACACATACACACACACACACACACACACACACACACACACACACACACACACACACACACACACACACACACACACACACACACACACACACACACACACACACACATTACGGCGGTCCGAGTTCGAATCCCGCCCAGGGCTGAAATCGTTTCAGTATTGCTGCACTGCGAGTCGTTACTCCAACTCTCGTGGGCGGGAAGCTGGGTGTGCGTGTGTGCGTGTAAGGTCACAGCATTATCCATAGATCGGTCATGTATGAATTCTGAGCTCTTTTCCGGGAGGGAAATAGCTATCGATCACGAGTCCAACACGTGATCCAAGACCATGGTGAACACGGACACACACATACGGATACACACACGCACACACACACACAAACACACACACACACACACACACACACACACACACACACACACACACACACACACACACACATACACACACACACACACACACACACACACACACACATACACACACACACACACACACACACACACACACACACACACACACACACACACACACAAACACACACACACACACACACACAAACACACACACACACACACACACACACACACATACACACACACACACACACACACACACACACACACACACACACACACACACACACACACACACACACACACACACACACACACACACACACACACACACACACACACACACACACACACACACACACACACACACACAGGGAGATATGTGAATTCCTTATTCGGTCTTGGGCGGTGAAGCACGCCCTTAGAATGCCGAAGAGTCGGGAGGCAGGGAAGAGGAAGAGGAGGGACACTCTCCCATCGGAACACGCGAAGGAAGAGGAACAACTCGCGGAGGGAAGGGACAGGGAACGGGAAGCCACGAGGAGTGAAGGGAAGTTGGAAAGGATTCAGGAAGAGGAGAGGTGAAGGGGTGAAGGGGTGGTTACCGTGGCTGTTGGAGAGGGCGAGGGTGCAGACAGAGGCGGAAGCTGACGCCGGAAGAAGTGGCACGGACGACGATATGCAAAGGGACAAAGTACAGAGAAAAGGGACTCTCGTCCCGGGCCGGCTCGGTCACCGCTTAACAGTACACGTTCAGTGCGCGTGTGCGTGCTTTGCGTGCGTGCATGTGTGTGTGTGTATTCATCTTGGTCTTTGGATCACGTGCTGGACTCGTGATCGACAGGTATTTCCCCTCCCGGAAGAGAGCTCAGAGCTCGTATGACCGATCTATGGGTAATGCTGTGACCTTACACGCACACGCACACACACACCCCAACTCCCCGTCTGTGTGTGTGTGTGTGTGTGTGTGTGTGTGTGTGTGTGTGTGTGTGTGTGTGTGTGTGTGTGTGTGTGTGTGTGTGTGTGTGTGTGTGTGTGTGTGTGTGCGCACGTATTTGTGTACCTGTCAATGTGCTGGCATTCATTTAAAATGGCTTATCTACTTTCTCACGAGTTCCCATACCTCCCCATTAGTTCCCAATAAACCTGTGAGATTTCCTGTAATCTGCTGCTGCATCTGAGGACAGCGGGAGAGTGTCAACGTTTTCAGATTTACCGTAATCTGTACATATTTTGTGTTCACATGCATTTTGAACATCTCGGGCTTCTCTATGTACTGTATGTTATGTTCAAAATAACATACTATTATCTAAGAGGAAACCCGGTTGTGCAAGTATGTACAGAGTAGTTGTAATTTTAAAGTGTTTGTTGTGTTTCAACCAATTGTATACCATGTGGCAGGGTTCGTA